>NC_134831.1:150613629-150944828 GCF_004210375.1 Tachypleus tridentatus
AATTTTCATTAATTATCGTGGAAGGTATAACAAGTTTTGTACCTTTATTTATCTAATAAACCAAAGAACGATATAATACAATTAAAAAGTGCCTTAAAATCTTGGAAAGAATATTTTAACGCGAGGAATGGTTTTGACTTTTTTTTTTCTTCTTAAGGCGGACATTTCCAGTGTTTGAGAATTAATTGACCCCACTGTGGCACAGTGGTAAGTCTGAAGACTTATAACACTAAAATCTGGGTTTTGATACCTGTAATGGGAATAGCACAGATAGCCAACTGTGCAGATTTACACTTAACAACAAAGAAAGAATTACTTTAAGGTATCGATAAGGTCATATTCAGATTTCTAAATTTAAGTGTATTTTGAGAATCTGATTGTTTACTTTCTGACTTCCTGAACAGATCACATGATAGGGAAGTACATATACAGGTAAGATGTAATCTTTAAGCGCCATGAAAGTCTTGAGAATGGATATTACCTACATCTCTTGCAAGACGAGCTGACTTCTCAAACATTAGCATCTGTTATAGAAATGTAATTAAGTGGAAACAAAATGAATAATGATGCTATGACGTAGGAAGTAAGGGATAATTTTTAATCTGTCCCTCCTGTGAAGACAGAAGGTTATATAGGTTATATAGCTGATCTCGAATTATGATACAAGTATTATTCTCATTGTTGCATAGTCTGTAGAATAATCACCACAGTGTTCTGTCACTTTGAAGTGTGGTCTTTTCCTAGAAAGTAGTTTTTTAAGATAGCGAAAGTTCAGAGGTTACTTTCTAACTTTTTATCACAATCAAATTCGAATTTATCTCTTTTTTAAAATGCCCTTCCAGTTGCTACTGGATAAGGATGCAGATTTATAATGCTAGAAACCGGGTTTCAATATCTGGTTGGCAGAGCATATAAATAGCTTATTGTGTGACTTTGTGCTTTACTACAAACAACCAATAAAAAAGCTTTATTCAAAGAGAGGGTAAGGAATGTGTAAGGAAGTGTTAGTAAAAAACACAATCACGACGAAATGGATACATGAAAAGTTTTAATGTTATAGTTTCAAAACCAGCAAAACAATAAAAGCAATATGTCTAATACCGGTAATAAATGTCCCAGTAAATATGCTTTTTGTGTCATCGTAATAAGGCAAGCTAATGATATTAAATAAAAGGCAACTGGTGAAGCAATGTATGGCAAACAACAATGGATTTAAAATGCTATTTTTATAGAACTTTAAGTTCAGATCCGTGAGTTATCAACTGAAAAACAATGTAACCAAAAGTTGCAATCTAGTGTGATTTTATCAGTACTATTAATCATTGTTAAATTGAGACTCATGATGTAATTAATTCAAGTATGTGCTTGAGATATACATAGTTAAAAACATTTCTGCATATTCACTCACAACTGCTACAAAAAGTAATTTCATCTCAGGCATAACTTCAAGTTTGGATTCACCTATTCTCTCAATATCTTACAACTTGTACAGTTGAGAATTGAAATATGAACTTCAAGTTACACTCATTTTCCTTCTCAACACCTTGCAACTAACACAGGTAAGAACTCAGGTATAAAGTTGAGGTGTGTTATTCTAGTCGCATTGTATTCTCCTTCTACACATACAGCTGAGAATATAGATAAATTTGTCACTACAGTTGTCTGAAACATACACAGTAGAGTTTCTAGATATAAACACCATCGTTGTCTTTCCTACTCATACTAAACTATTCTACATATTTGTCTCAGTTTCTCATCCTATAATATTACTATAAAGTCCACTCGTTTTCTTGGTTATTTGTCATATATTTTCATTTTCCACATACGGCTTATAATTCAGCTTTACGGCCGAACCTTTATTGAAATTTTCACTCTATATTTTCCTTTCACACATTCAACACAGAATACAGACTTACGGCACAACCTTTGCTTAAACTACTTACCCTACATTCTCCTTCTACACATACAGCTGAAAACCTAGGTTTACAAGCCACACCATCAGGTAGTTTAGTTGATAACACCAGGAATATTTCTGTTTTCTGAGGCGTACAGTAAACTCTACAGCGGGAGAGAGCTGCAATCCAAAAAACACACTTTAAAGGTACTTAACTAATGTCCGTTATAAGTATCATATTTTGCATCCATAACGATGTGTTTTAGTTTGGTAAGTACAGAACAGAACGACAAAACTCTTAATAAAGACTTAAAATGAAAGCTTACAGACTGTAATGCCAGGAAAGAAGCGTTAAAACAAAAACACATCTCACTTTGTTTTCATTCCTATTACGAAAAGAATGAATAGATACAAATTCAAAGCACAACACTCTAAACATAAAACAAAATCACTAAAGAAATACCTCCGAGGTCTTTCTCGTACGGTTTCCACAGAAACCTATTGCCTCTGAAGGTCTTGTTGTTGAAGGTTTCGCACTGTTCCATCCGTATATCGGTGTTGGCATGGTGACAAAGCTGAAATGGAGAATGAAATTCATAGTACTCTTTAACTCATTACAGATTTAAGAATACAGAAAAAAACATTCATACTCAGTAAAAGCACAAATATATGACGTACGAAAAAAGAACTCACGAATTAAAAATTACACTTAATTATGAACTGGTGAACGAGACAGAAAATCTGTGGTCCCAATTACTGGTATTATTAAATCTTAAATTATTAAAAACACATACAAACATAAAATCCTATGTAAGAAAATTTAAATCCTATATCAGAGAAGAATTATTACCACAATTATGTAAATTTGATTTTCAGTTCTTGTTACTGTTATTAAAACAAACTGAAACGTTTACCGTTTTTTGATCTCTGTCTTGAAAAAAAAACACTGTTAAGCAAACAAACAGCAATAGAATAACATTGACGTTAGTAGATTTACGTTTTCTGTAAAAAGTTTAGTTGAGACTATTAAACCTTAAGTTAAGTAATGTCGCAAAATTTCTTGACAAAATTTTGAAAAGAAGGTTTATTTACCTCAGTGTTACATATCTTATAGACTCGAGTTTGGCCTTCACAGTCCTTGCCGCCATTTCGAGGGCTGTAATGAAGTTCAAGTTAAAATCAGAAAATAAAATCAAAATATTTCGTGTATTAGTAAATGTTAACTGGGTGAATTCAATAGATCTTTAATGTTTATGAGATCAAATATATTCCTTACATTTAACCAACTCAAAATCCTTTGTTCGAAAACGACTTTCCCTGTAGCTAAGGCACTCGACTCGTAATCCGAGGGTCGCGGGTTCGAATCTTCGTCATACCAAACATGCTTGCCCTTTCAGTCGTGGGGGCGTTATAATGTGCGGTCAATCCCACTATTCGTTGGTAAAAGAGAAGCCCAAAAGTTGGCGGTGGGCGGTGCTGAATAGCTGCCTTCCCTCTAGTCTTACACTGCTAAATTAGGGACGGCTAGCGCAGATAGCCCTCGTGTACCTTTGTGCGAAATTCAAAACACACCAAACGAAATCCTCAAGCTTTCTCTATAGCTCCTAGATTTCTTCCAGTGTATAAGATCATGTATTTTATTCTTGTATTACAATTATTCTATATAGGTTATATATTAAAAGGTAAAATAGCATACGATGTTATAGTTACGAAGATATTCAGTATGCGTGTAATATTCAAGATTACATTTCTTTCTTTAACTGTCACTTGTTGCTGTCTTATATCATATATACAACTGGTTTGTTTGTTTTGAATTTTCACGCAAAGCTACACGAGGGCTATCTGCGCTAACCGTCCCTAATTTAGCAGTGTAACATCATTAAGGCAGCTTGTCATCATCACCCATCACCAACTCTTGGGCTGATATTTTACCAACGAATAGTGATATTGACTGTAACTTATAACGCTCCCTCGGCTGAAAGGGTGAGCATGTTTGGTGTAATGGGAATTCGAATTCCCGAACCTAAGATTACGACTCGAGTGCCCTAATTAACTGATCATGCTGGGCCTCATACATGCATATATAAACATATAACGTTAGTCATTAACATTTCTCAACAAACTTTATTCTTCCCACATAATTCCGTTTCAGTACTACTGTAAGGTATTGTTTTTGTTTTATAAGTTGTTATAGGTATACGATCTGTTGTGTTTAGGTGTGATATCGTACCTTATAATTCATCATATCACAACAAGTAAATACCGAACGTGTAGTGTTTTATAAGAAATATTATAATTCATGCTAAATGCTAATTTTTGTTATAATGATTACTCACCATTAAAGAAAAACAGAAACGTTCTTTAAGCATTCTGAAGAGGGCTTCATTTTTTTCTCAAAACGTATAAGTAATAAAATTGAAAAGATAATAAAACAAAAGAGAAATTGAAGAATTGGGGGAGGCTCGCGCCATCTATAAAAGTAAATTATAAGGAAATTTTTGATTAAAAATATTAATTTTATGTTATTATCCTGATCTTTTCTAATCTATCGATTTAGAATTGTAACTTTCCAGAAGTAAAAATGTCTTATGCAATAAAAATTGATTATTCTAAAAAAACAAAAATATTTACCATTTCAGGTAAGATGGCTTTTATTATAAATCAAACTAGTGGTGATGAGATACAACTTTGCATCACTGAAATATAAAATAAAGTCCACAACTTTTCATAATTTAAAACGGCTATAATGAAAGACTGATTTAGTTCATTAGCGTCTTAACTAGCAACCGTTAATCGTTTAGCTTCAAGTGATGACAACGAGAGACTGACCTGCTTTACTGCCATCTAAAACAACGTCCAGAAATACTCACTATTTACTTACAGTTACAATTTCTTAAAAATAATAGGGGAAAGAAAAGTAAAGAAAAACAGCGATTGTGTCAAAGTTTTGAAACAATAATTTATCTTCTCTCTGGCCCAAACTTCAGACTTCGTTGGTTTTTATCACAAGATAAGACATCAACATTCACTTTTCGATATTTCTTTTTTCCAAAAATCTTTACAAGTTGTGTTTTAACCCATGTTACGAGACATCGCTGTCTATCAGCCGAATAACACGACGCAGTAAGTCCTTACGGGTTATATAAGACATGTATACATATTTAGTTACCACTAAATTTACGCCGGGGAGGAATCCTCATCCAACCAGCCACTACTGCAGACCAAACCTATCTGTGCCAGCCATGGAACACTGAATTTAAAGTAAGTTGTTCCCCAACGAAAAGTCCAGTCAATCTTTATTCTGTATTCCTCAGGGGCGTCGACCCATCAATTCAACCAGAAGAAATTAGACAAACCATAGAACCCCAAATACAAGCCAAGGTATACGCAGTTCATCGAATTTATTCTAAGAACAGTAATCATCCCACACACTTCATGAAGATAGTGACAACATCGAAGTACAGTGCCGACTGTATTTTACGAGATGGCTGCTATTATCATATATTTCATTTTAGAGCCGAACGCCCACATCGACGACCACTCAAGAATGGTTCAAACCAAGCACCCAGATATCGTAAACAACCAACGGAAATCTTCCAACAGGAAAATAGCAAAATACCGCCGATTCCAGACCGTATTAGAAGAAACACGAAGAAGGATTCAGACAACCCGACTCAGAAGAAGACAACACCCATTGTTGGCAACACGCCAAGTTGCAGTAGTTCAAGAAAGAAAAAGGACAGTTCCTGCCAGACTTCAATCCCAGTTCCACAGAACTCAACAACCAGCCAGACTCAAACCATTACGAAGATAACCATCGACGCGACAGCACAAACTGAAAAACAATCTACCTCCACGCAGAAAACTCAAACCAAAATCTCGAGAAGAAACAAAGAATCACAGACCAGCGAAGAACAACTCACCGAAGAACAGCCAGTAGTTCCACCACCAAGACCACGTTTCTCAGTTGCACCAATGGGCTTCAAGTGTGGAAACAAGTTCATGATGAAGTTGCCACCCGATCTACAAGACTGCAGCTAACAGTTTTCACGTACACCATCAACGTAGTTCATCAGTTTTTGTTTTTTTTTTAATTTTGTGTTTTTTTCTTTCCCAGCTACTTCCGGGCACGGTCTGGGTAGACTATTTGGCGCCCAGGCCATGAAAGTGGGTTTTCTCGGGGTACTCCCGTTTCCCCACAGCAAAATCTCTGGCATCGGACCTGTAGGTCCCAGCCTCATTCTGAAAAGGGCCGTTTACCCAGTCAAGGGTATCTAATCAATTACAGTAAATTTTAAAAACAATTCGCCAGCCGCCAGGGTTCTCCATCCTCGAGCCAAAGTCTGGCTCACTTCACTTTCGCTGCTTTCGTCCAGTTCTCCCGTCCTTCCTCTCACTCACAAATATTTTTGAAATGTTAAAAATAAAGTAAAAATTCCATGGATATTTTAAAACATTTCTCACGTAAGGGGACGAAGAGGAACTACAAAGTTCCTGAACACCCCAGTTGGAGAGAGAACTCTTCTGATTTCTCTCTCTCTAAACTGAACCCCTGCCACGTTAGTTTAGTTTAGTTTAGCTACCACTAACTGCTACACAACAACATTTTACATGTAAATGACGTGGCACAAAAATATCAAATAACATATAGTTACCGTCTATTGGAATGTATAATTAGTAAATACTTAATGCACATTATATAAAAGTGTACACATATCATGGATTGTTACACAGTAAGCCTTTCTAAACTATGCTTTAAGACGTTACTAAAAACTAATGTACACGTACCGTGGGTTGTTACACTTTCGTTCTTTGTAAGCTATACCACCATCACAAGACTTGGAACAGGATGTCCAGTCCGAAAATGCACCCCATCCACCATCCACAGGTTTAGGACCTTCTTCGTTTTTCTCAACACATTTCCCCCTACGACACCACTAAGGGGATTCCCCGATAAGAAAACAAAACAGCAGCAAAAATATTTTAAACTTAGAAAGCTAGTAAAAAGTTTCACTTATACGTAAGCTGTATGTATGTATAACATTTTTATAAAAAATATGTTTCGTTGTGTAACGGACTTAATATTATTTTAATATCTATGTTTGTTTCGGTTTAATGTACATTTAGATATGTATGTAACTTATCTTGTCGAATGTGTATTGCTCAAATCTCGTCTGTTCTCTAAATTTGTAGAATATTCTCGAGAATAAAAATCAACAATGTATGTTTCAGGAAAGCACTAGTGTATCTTGTTGGACAAACTGAACTTTTTAGAACTTCGCCTAAAATTGTAAATCGACTCACCAAGAGACAGTTTTACAATATTGTTAGTCTGCTACGGTCAGTATACTGTATAAGCTTCGGAAGCTATAATTGTGATTAATGTGTATTAATCGGAAAACTACAGATATTTCACCAGAAACGTTTAGAGGTTTCAAACATCACGAACCGTTCAACTTCAGATAATTAACTTTGGAAGTTAGTATTTCTACGAGAACATTATATATCTATCTTTCTCTGTGAAAAGTAAGCTTATAAACCATCTTACGTCAAGTGAAGTATATTTGTATATCAACATAAAATTAATTCGCTCGTCGATAAAATATTCAGTTCTAGATTAAATAAAAGACTAAATATTGTTTTTGAATTTGTAACATTTTTCTATACAAATAACTATTTGTAATAACCATTACTGTAAATTGTGGTATTTACATATTAAAATATATTTGTGTTAAGAAAAGAATTTTGTGTAACTATCTTGTTAGCAAATATCATAACTTTAATATATATTGACATTTAATTAACTACTAAATTAAAATTAAAATTTCCTGCTATTTGAAATTATAATACGTAACGTAAGAAATCGGAAAATCGTCCGAGATGAAGTATAATACGCGACAATTGTTAAAAGATATAATGTAACTACTTGTAGAACATTTTTACAAATAATGTTTCATTATTAACAAGATATAATCTATTTGCAAAACGTTTTTACAAGCAATATGTTTCATTGTTCACAAGATATTTGTAGAACATTTTTACAAACAAATATTTCATTGTTAACAAGACAATCTATTTGAAGAACATTTTTAAGAGCCATATTCGTAACGAATAATAACTTATTGATAATATTCAACATATCAATTTTGTTTATATAGAATTTTACCTCGCATAACCTGAGTAAATTCCATTCTACGGCTATATTTAGAACATTTTGAACAATCTGTTGAGCTTTACTTTGAATAACGTGAGCAACTATCACGAGGCTATGTTTTCCTTAAACAACGGTATATATTAAACTAATATAAAATCTTGAATAACGACATTATAAATTAATCGTATAATACTTATTCACTGTAAACTTTCCCCTTTTTGTATTGTGTATCTTGTAGTATATACGTATAAAGATGTTTTCCCTTCGATTTCTATAAGAATCTAACATTATTTGAACCTTTATACAGCAGTTTATTGCTTGAAATCTTAATTTTTCAAAAGAACCGTTGAAAACCGGTATAGTATGGACGTCTCAAAAGTGCCTGTGTGATATTTTAATTGTTTCTTGTATATATAAATTTTAACATTTTATCTGCATATCTCAATGAAATCAGAAAAGTACTGTAGTATTGTGCATTATAATTTATACTTTGCGTTCTTAGGCCTTGTACGGTATACCATAATACATTTATTACCTTATTATTCCCGCATGATGTTCCTTCTGCTGCCGGCATGAATTTTGTGACACACTCTCGTCCTCGTCTATGGCACCATAAAGATTTACAGATGTCGTGTTTCATTAAAACTTTACCCTAAAGGTAAAACAAGAGAAATTGCCTGATTAATCACAATTAGTTTATAAACAACAACTTTTTATGTTATGTATACATAAATTATAGTAACAACAAGGGTGTTATGTACTGTTAACCTTTAAGTGTCTGGCTTGACTTGACAGTTAGGACGCTTCACTCACAATCTACGGATTGCAGAATTGAATTCCGTCGCTGAACATAGTTGTTCTTACACCTGGTGGACCGTTATAATGTGACTATAAATCTCACTATTCGTTGGTAAATAGTAACCACAGATTTGACGGTAGGTGGTGTTGTCTAGCTGTCTTCTCTCTAGTTCAATACTTCAAATCGAGGAACCACTAGTGCAGACAGCACTCAAATAGTTTTGTGTGAAATCAGAATCAACAAATATGTTAGGGTGCATACAGTGCGTAAATAAATTTTTCATATAATTGTTCTTGAAACAGACAAGATAAGAAAGGTCAAAATACCACTTTTTAATGTAAAAAGTGTAACAGGTTTATTGCTATACATTTATTTTAACACCTTCGCTTATTTCAGTTTATGCATGGGACGCATATTGTTGGATATGTTGCGCAAATTCCGCCTGTTCTCTGAATTTGTAGAAGATTCTTGAGTGTAAGATTCAACAACGTACAATGTATGTAAAATAATAGTGATTGCCAGGATTTTTACCAAGTGAACTTTTGAGAACCTCGCCTTAATGTTTATAAATCGACGGGCGAGGAGACACTTTAATACTGTTGGTTTGCTACAGTCAGTGTAATATAAACCTCGGAAACTAAAACTGTGAAAAAAAGGTTATTAATCGGAAATCTGTAGATATCAGACTAAGAACGTTTACAGATTTCGAGCATTATAAATCGTTTATCTAAAATGAATTAACTTCGGACGTTAGTATTTCAAGAAGGACATTAAATATTTCATCGGTAAAAAAAAAAAGTTAACTCGTAAGTGATATGAGGTCAGCCGAGCATAAATTTTTATCTATCTTAAGCGAGATGTAACAACATCAACTTAGAATTAATTTGCTCGTCTTGGACCTGGACTGTCGATAAAATATTTAGTTCTAGACCAGATGGAAGACTCATTATAGTTTGTAAAACTCCTGTACATAAGCTATTATTTGTAATAATTATTTATTTGTTTGCTTTTTGTGTGTAATTAGTCACAAAAATGCAAAATTGGCTATCTGTGCTCTACCACCACAGGTATGCAGACAAGAGTGTAATACTGGAATGGTATTATGTAGTTTTTCATAATTTTACATACTCTATAATTTAAATAGTTGCAAATTTTAATTTCAATTTAGAATATAATTAAACATTAATATGTAATAAATTTATGAAGTTTGCCAACAGGATTGATACATACAATTTTTTATAACACGAATAAATTTTAAAATACAATTAACAATACAATTTATAGTAACGGTTATAATGAACAGAAATGCTCCCCAGTGGCACAGTGGTGAGTCTGCATACCTGTGGTGGTAGAGCACAGATAGCCAATTTTGCATTTAGAAGACAAATCTTAATTGAATTTATATTTTTCAGTACCAACAAGATTTGATCATGTCAGATTATCAAGGTTTTCATGTATCACATTCCCTCAAACAACTAGAAAAGTATAATAAAGCAATGAATTGCTTGAAATTTCCAAAATCTTAGAATTAGAGGTTAAAAATCAATGAGAAAAATTACTAAAAAAGGGTATTATTGAGATATTAGTGAATGATGATTTGTTGTCTGAGAAAGCATTAGGAGACTACTGTAGTTTCTCCACTACCCCATCAGAGTTGAAAGATAAGTTAGAAATCTAGTTAAAACTCAAATAAACCGATCTCAAACAAGCCCACATTAAAGCCCAAAAAGAACAAGTCCGTATTGAAGCCGAAAAATAGAAAGAGCAAGTGTATATCGAAACAAAAAGAGAAAGTAAATATCTCGAGGCCGAACAAGCCCGTATAGAAGTAGAGAACGACCGAGCACGCATCGAAAGGGAAACAGAAAATAAACGTTTCGAGACCAAACAAGCCTGTGTCACAGTCGAGATAAAGCAAGCCTGTATCGAAGCCGAGAAAAAAATTAGGCTAAAAAAAGTGTAAATTCGACTTAACTCTGATCGACCAAGGCAAAATGACAACTTTGAACTCAATCGATATATTAATATCGCTATTTAATGACAATAAAGTTAATAAATACTTCCAATATTTTGAGGATGTTGCCCAAACAATGGAATTGCCCACTGAAAAATGGTTGCTGTTATTATAAAGTGTTTTAATTGATTAAGCACAAAAAGCTTACACATACGACAGAAAGTACCCCTGCGTCGTGAGTAGTTTTTTTTTTCATAACTTAAAAAGTATCATGATTAGCATAATGAAAGTAGGGTATATTATAAATATTATACTAACACACATCTACATAAACTTATATGTAAATGAAACGACAAATAAACTGTTTATAAACAAATAACCAAACATAGGAGGGGCAGAAAGTGTTTGTGCGTCTACTTTAAGGGTCAGTTGTGTAGCCTTTCAGGTGAATTACTCAGCGTAATCTCTCCTCACAGACCTCCATGATCGTTTGACAGTACTCGACTGGTATTTTCTTCCATTCTTCTTTACAGAAGGCATCCAACTCTTCCAAGTTTTTCGGATGACGCTGATGAACCATGGTCTTCAACTCATGCCAAACGTTTTCAATTGGGTTGAGATCGGGCCACTCCAGAACGCTTATATAGTTCATCTGCAACCAGGATTGCACATATTTCGATGTGTGCTTAGGGTCATTGTCGTGCTGGAAGATCCAACGACGCCCAAGCTGCAAGTTCCGAGCATCATTCTTGATATAAGTGCCTAATATATCAACGTACTCTTCTTTTTTCATGATTCCGTTGACACGGTGAAGGCTGCCTACACCAGAAGAGCTGAAGGAATCCCATAGCATGATCGAGCCACCTCCGTGTTTAATTGTAGGGACGACGTTCTTTGGAAGATTTCGTTCCCCCCTTCTTAATGAAAATATTGCGAACATCATTGTGGCCGAAAAGCTCGATTTTAGTCTCGTCTGATCAAAGAATACTCTTACAATAGGTAAATGGTTTATCTACATACTTTCTTGCATACCTCAATCGTGCTTCTAAATGAACAGGCTTTAAATATGGAGTTCTACGAGGACGGCATGCTTTGAACCCAGAAGAACGTAGCATTTTCGTAACTGTAGAAATGCTTACTTCAACCCCAGTTTTCTTACCAGTTTCTGTATGTCATTACGTGTTAAATGAGGGTTCCTATTAGCTTCTCTGAGAACCTTCCTCTTGGTTCTCTCTGGAATTTGGTGGGGCGTCAGCAACGAGGGAGGTTAGCAGTTGATCCTGTAAGCTTAAACTTGGCAATTATGCTTTGAACAGTAGATTTCGGCACATTAAGCTGTGTAGCAATACTGGAAAGAGACACACAAGACTTGTATTTTACAATAATTCAGTTTTCGAAATCGCTGGACAGTTGTTTCCTGTTCGCCATTATGAATAGCAGATAATGACGGAGACGGCGCTAAACTGCCGGAAGTAAATTTTTTGCTGGCTAAATTCCAATAATTATGAACCCAGTGTCTAGCTCTGGAATGGTATTATCTAGTTTTTCTCCAAACTAAACAAAATGTTTACGGGAATATCAGTTTTTTCACACGTCCTGAAATGTACGAACACTTCCTGCTCCTCCTATTTTTGGTTATTTGTTTATAAACAGTTTATTTGTCGTTTAATTTATATAAAATTTATGTAGACGTGTGTTAGTATAATATTTATAATATATTTTACGTCTATTAACCTAATCGTGATACGTTTTAAGTTATGAGCAAAAAACTACTCGGGTCGCAGGGGTACGAACACTTTCTGTCGTGACTGTATGTTACTCTTTCTCTCCAGAAGATTATACGGAGAATGATAAGTTTAAAGCATCTATTTTCAAAGCATATGATTTAATATCAGAGGCTTATCTCTAAACGTTTGAAGGTATTGCGTATATTGAATTTATTCAAGTTTATTTTAATCGATGGTGTCCTTCTATTCATATTGACAAAAGTTTCAAAAAACTGAGACAGTTATTTTTAATTGAGGAATTTAAACGTTGTACAAGTAACGATCTTAAAACTTACTTAAAGTTGAAACATTTCAGAAAGCCGTTGCTCTTTCCGATGATTATAGTTTAACATATAAAACTACATTTCATATTTAAAAAAATTCTTGACATCTCAGAAAAATCCTGTAAATCTTCAATCCACTAAAGTTGAGGATTCTTATAAAAATTCCAGTTCCTCTAGTTCGAATTCTTCAGACAGTCAGGAAAAAGCTTCATCAGAATCATTAAGACCTATTCGTCATTTTTGTTAAAAGTTTGGTCAGTTTATGTCTGATTATTTGTGTTTGAAATAGAAAAAAAGAAAAGGAGGCAACATCAGGTGCATTCGTGTCCAGTTGATATGGCCACTGATGAATAGGCTGATGTAATTAGAGAGGGATTAAGACCATTTGTCACTAGTTCTGTCACTAATGAGTCTGTCTTTGCTCAGGGTATTAAGGGTGGCTCTGTTAGGTGGCTCTAATAAGGGTATATTATTATTGTTGAGAAACAATTTGGCTTGGAAAAAAGTTTCTTGCAGAACCCCAGATGACTGTTTCATGTAAAGATGATGTTGTTGTTGAGGGTACTTCAGACATGTTTCTCTCATGTACTGTGACTAGAGCTCAGGCTAAGAAATTAAGTAAAAAAGATATGATAGACACCTGTTTAGAGAATGATATTATATATTTATCCCGGACATTTTTTGAACCCGACGGGGATCTTATGAATAATTGCCTACTGACAATTCTTTGGTTAGTGACAATAATGAACGTGAGGAAGTTTTGTTTCCTAGAATCAAACTGATGTATGAGCAAGGAAAAAGAGTCGTAGATCCATTCACTATTTAGATATGCACTCCCAAAGGTTGAACTGGAGAATGTTCTAAATAGCAATATTTTTCAAAAATGGTGTGCTCATGAGAAAATGGAGACCACAGAATGTACCAGCTTTAGAGAATCGGGCTGCAGTTTATCAAATTGTTGTTCCAAAAGCATTTGATTCTAAAGTATTGAAAGTACCCATAAACTTCCCATGGCAGATCACTTAGTTGTAAACAAGACATGTGACAAAATAATGAGACACTTCTTTTGGCTAAAAATTAGGCAAGATGTTTCTCAGTTTTGTAAAACTTGTCAAGTGGTCAGAACGCCTAACCAGAAAATTACTCTTGAAACATATCCGAGCTTTCTAAGAACCCCTTAATTCTGTGATTATTGATTATGTTAAGCAGAAAAGATAACACTCATTCTTCAACTTTCACGTACTATGTAAATTATGTAATTTTATAAGCGTAAGATTATTTGTGTGTATTGATTTCGTTATGTATTGTCATGATTTCATATATGAAATAGCTTAGTTAAAATTGTCCAACGTCAGTTAATGAATTTACGGATACATATATTTTAATATTTGCGTTTGTTTCAATTTAATGCATTTGACGTATACTGTTGGATGTACACTACGCAAGTCTCATCAAGATTCTCAAAAATAAGATTAAACGATATATGCTTTACTAAAACACTAGCGTAACTTCGAATATTGTTGAACGTTCTAGAATTTCGCCTGATGAGTTATAAAAGCAAGCCATCACAAGATGCCAAAAGACAGTAAAAGAATATTAGTCAGTGATTTCGAGAAAACCCACTTGTAGAGAAAAATATATATATGTAAATTAACAATGAAAAATGAAAAAAAAATTTTTTTTCAACCTTTTCGTGGTAAAGTTTGCAGAGTTTAGATTTGGTTCCAAATTGAAGTTTACACTGCATATCTGCATCGTACATCTCTCCAGGAAGCGTATCTGGAAACTGAAGATCTCCTTTCTGCTGAGGCTCGTTATTCAGACAGAAAGAACGGGAAGATCTAAGAAAAATAGAACAATCTACTGGAATCATCTTAATACTTCAATTAAAGAGCACATCTTAATGAAATCAGCTTCATGACTTCGAATGAAATGCAAAAATTAAAGAAGTTTTCTTAAAATTTATTGAAATCGAGTGCATATATTAATCTAAACTGGCGTACAAAAAATACTGTATTGACACGCACACATACACACACACACACATAAACCCTTACGCTGAAAGTCACCAAAATTAATATTGTATTTTTGGAAATAAAATTTCAGGTGTTGTCGGAACTTAACGCTATTGCCCAATATGTTTTTAATAAATCACTAGTTTTAATTGTGTTTCATAGCTTAGTGTTAAGCTCAATATCACATTTCAGGGCTAAGACAAAATGTAAATCTAGTGATTCTTACTTTCGTCCTAATAGTAACATACTGAATGTCCGGTGATATATCTCCTTTGAAGATCAGTAAATACAAATCCAATTCTACAGTCTTCACCTGTTTGTTAAATGTTTTAATCTGTCTTCTGGTTCCAGATTAACGGTCTTCAGTTGTCACAAAAACACTTTATCATAAGTTTAACTTCCATATTTTGTTTCGATAAACTAGCCTTCTCTACAAAATCTACCTTCTTTTCATCTATGTCGAGGAATATTTTAATAAGATGATTAAGGAACATTATACAAATATGTTGTTGTTGTTGTTTTGAATTAAGCACAAAGCTACACAATGGGCTATTTGTTGTCTGCCCACCACGGGTATCGAAACGCGGATTTTAGCGTTGTAAGTCCGCAAACATACCGCTGAGCCACAGGGGGGCAACAAATATGCAATCTCCTCCAGGAATACCTGAAGTATATGTTCTGATGACACCATATCATTTGGCTGGACACCAGTTAAAATGTTCTGATAGAATAACGATATCATTTGGCTGGACACCAGTTAAAATGTTCTGATAGAATATCTTATTAAGTTTACTTATTTTCCGTGTACCTGAATAATCAGTTTATAAGAACACGATATACTATTCTATAAACTAGCTTATCTCCCAGGTTCAATTGAAGAGATGTATCTATAGAATCGGTTTAATTAAGTAATTAAATGTTATTATGATAAACTGACCTGACCTTCTCGGCCCGTCTGTAATTCGACTATTAGGAGAAATATTAACTGTATCATTAGATACCGTTCCTATAAAGTAGTCTGGCCTTCCATGTATGCCTGCAATACGTAAACCGGGAGAATCAGGTGTAGCTAAGTAATTTATCAGATGAACTCATTCACGCGCTTCTACCTCAACTCTGTGAAGATTATATTGATATCAAACTAATCCGTTTATCCAGCTCTGGAAGAATGTGTGAGGGTAAAGTTGAATTAATTTACTAAGGCTTCTCTCAAACTTTTATATCTATAAAATTGTCCTTACAAATCTAGTTAACGAGGGCTATATAATAAAAATATCAAAAATAATTATGGAACACACTGGCGATACATCTTGAGGAGTCACAAACAAGGAGTAACTGCAACTAGATGGTACACATTATTAATATTACGAGACATTATCATGAGAAATGTAAAAGCTAAATAAATAATCTTTGTACAATGCACTAACAGTTTATATGTGAACCTTTCGCTTTAAACAGGACATTACACGTTCTAAATGTTTCATATTACTATCCACAATTCAGTTTCCTTTTACCATTTTAATTCTCTAAATGCGTACAGTTTCAAGAATGTTCATGTTGGGATGCTACGCAGGCAAAGTGTTACTTTGGCTTCTTTAATGTCAACATAATGCTGCACCACATTTATTGAAAGCTTGAGAAAATTATCGCGAAGGAATGTCATAATGAGATAAAGCCTGCTTGTACTTTTCTGCAGTCAAGGTGTTTTAAGTTTTTTTGTGAATCACCGAGACACCGTTAGCTCTGATCCACCGCCAAGTTTCGCTGTGGATGTTGTACGTTGGGTATGATACCATTACCCGTTTCTTCCGTCGAAATTTGGATTAATTTTTAAAGAGTACGCCTTCTAGTTTTGTTCGTTTCACTGTTTGTAGTTTGATTTCCGTTTCAAATTTTTCGCTTAGTTTTTTCTTCTCAAGAACGGTTTTCGAACAGGTACATGTCTCGTGAGACCACCCTGCGCTAATGCTTATCATACTCGATCCACTAACTCCTGTATTGACAGCAAGGTAGTTGGCAAGATCTGTCTGTATTCGGCTGTCATCTATCTTATATAAAATACAACTTGAGACACATAGCATTCCTTTTGGATAGCTTAGGTTTTTTATCCCATCATTAACAGTGTCAATTTAACTAAAATACCCTGAAACTTGCATTCAGCTTCTGTTGAAATATGAAGTCTTGCTGCATTTTGTTGTTTTGCATGGTATATCTTTGACCAGCCAAAACCTTTTGCCAAATGGTATTTAAGTTCCTGTGAATCATGATTAGAATCATATTATTCTACTAGACGTAGTATGACCAAATGTGTCTCTTTAGAATTAATACTGGTGTGGCACTTTATGATTGATTGGACAACAACCAATCTTAGTGCAAATTATCAATGTCCCATTGTACACTGGTATAGTTTATTTTCACGTGATACAGATATATATGGTTTACAACCTTTTTTCTCATCGTTTCCATGATTATTTCCAATATTTTATGTATGGGACAAAGTAGTGTGACTGACTTATTTACCCGGAAACCTATCAAACCGTTGTGTCTAAGGACAAACGTAAAACGATGCCCAGGCTCAGGTTGTATCTCAAAAAAACAGTCTAGCTGTCACAATTACGAAGTCTACCTTACACTATCATAAATGTAATACTTAAGTGTTTTTTAAGTCGTTTTTGCCGATAGCTTTAGTTTCATTGAAGGCTTTGATTACATACGCCTCTATGATTTCATATAACAGTCTAACAATCTTATTCAGTAAGACTGTCTCAAGTCTATGTGTCTGAAAAGTAGTATAACAGTTGGATTCGTCAAGTCTGTTTCAAATCTATGTACCTGACAAAGTGTTTTAGTTATCACATTTACCAAGCTCATTTTAAACCCGTGTGCCTGAGGAAGTAGTCCAGTAATTACATCCATCGATTCCGTCTAAAACTTATGTGAAAGATAATTTAAATCGACACGCACTCGTAGCATTCGCCAAGTCTGCCTCAAACCTATGTGCCTATGTGTCTGACAAAGTAGTCTAGCGCACGCATGCGCAAAGTCCATCTAAAACCTGTGTCTGACGAAGTAGTCTAGCTAGCCCATTCACCCCAGTTCCAAGATGTCTCCCTACTCCAGGAAGTTGGTGAGCTCCTTCCGGCTACAAGTTGTCCACTTGAATGTTCCGTCCAGTCCGGCCAAAACGGGTGACATGATGCTTCCTCGTGCGTCAGTACACTTTGATCCTTTTCCGTCGTGCACCATACCAAAACTGTAAAAGAATGAAAAAAGCAATTGTTTTGACGGTTTCTAGTTGTGGAAGGAAAAAAGAAACTTTTAGGTTTTTTTTATTATGAGATAACATTGATCCTTTACATAAATCAATAAACTTATCTGGGAAGAAAAAAGCTGAAAATTCTGATTTACTCAATTTTTTGTTCCATCCTAAATCAGCGCGAAAATCAAATTTCTCATTCTTCTGTCAACTTACTTATGTCCCACCTCGTGTGCAACAGTAAAAGCCAGTGCTAAGCCAGTGTCCTCATTGACTGTACAACTTCTGTACTTACTACACATGCCACTAACAGGAGCGTAACCTAGAACAGAGAATAAAAATACTTGTGATAAAAACAAAAGATTCCAAAGATGTCCTATAGTTTACTAATTGTCCAGATGGGTTAAGCGCTTGATTCGCAATGTGAGGGTTGCGGATTCGATTCCCTGTCGCGCCAAACATGTTCACCCTTTCAGCCGTGGGGGTGTTATAATGTGACAGTCACTCCCACAATTCGTTGATAAAAGAGTAGCCCAAGAGTTGGCGGTGGGTGTTGATGACGAACTGTTTCCCTCTAATCTTATAAGCACTGCAAAATTACGGACGACTAGCGCAGATAGCCCTCGTGTAGCTTTGCACGAAATTTAAAAACAAACAAACTTTACTAATCAGTATGAATTTTTGATATATGATGATTTTTACGTTTGTAATATATTCATTTATTTAGTTTTTGTTCTAAGACTGTAATAACTATAAATTCATTAAGAAATAACCTTCATATTTTGGTTAGTGTAAAACCTACGACTCTGAACCTATTGAAGAAAGTAAGAACTAAAAACAAATAAATGTCTAAAAACAGTAATTGAAGTTTTAGTACACGTTTCCCCATGTAGTGAATGTAAATTTAATTCAATAATATTAATTTTTACCATCCGATTATTACTTAAATGGTTTCTAAGTCGTTTTTGCCGAGAGCTTTAGTTTCATTGAAGGCTTTGATTACATACACCTCTATGGTTTCATAATTCAGTTTAGGAAAATATAGCACCACAAAGCAATGCTTACATTATCATAAGTGTAATACATAAAATGCAAGTTCTGTATTAAATTGAAACTATAAGAGCGAAACTGATAAATACGGGTAACTGACGGTAATCGGATTAGCAGTTCCTAACTACACGTTTATTCAGCGTAGAAATCAAACACTTGTAGAAATGAGGTCAAAACGAATAACTGCAGTCCGAGATTTACTGTTTGTCTTTGTTTTATGATAGTATATTTGATAAAACATCTTTATAAAGGTATACAAATATAGAAACCTATCATGTATAGGTTCACCTAAAATACTATATCTCAACTAAAACAAATTTGATATGAGATCTAACAAATTAAACTTTCATTTGATGAATAAAGTGAGTGTTAAGACGTTAAAAACGTTATTGTTTTTCAAAAGTAGGTGAAATATTCAGTGCATGCAGCCATTGTTGTATACACGTCGAAGCACGACTATGACTAGGTCTTTCTCAATAAACAATATTACTAGGTTACTTATGTAAGATATCAACAGGCCAAGAGATATCAATTTACTAACCACCAGTATACACCAGGTTTCCAGTATACTATCACTATACAGTAGCGCCAGGTTGCAAACAGAGAGAAACATCATGTTACGTACCTCTTATATCATCAGGCTAATAAACCATTACTATCATACAGTAGCGCCTGGTTACAAACGGAGAGAAACACCATGTTACGTACCTCCTGTACCATCAGACTTAAAAACCATTACTATCATACAGTAGCGCCTGGTTACAAACGGAGAGAAACACCATGTTACGTACCTCCTGTACCATCAGACTAAAAAACCATTACTATCATACATTAGCTTAGCGCCTGGTTACAAACGGAGAGAAAGACCATGTTACGTACCTCCTGTATCATCAAGATAACAATCCATTACTATCTTACAGTAGCGCCACGTTATAAACGGAGAGAAACACCATGTTACGTACCTCCTGTACCATCAGACTAAAAAACCATTACTATCATACAGTAGCGCCTGGTTACAAATGGAGAGAAATACCATGTTACGTACCTCCTGTATCATCAGACTGACAAACCGCCTAGTTATTAACCTAGAATTGCGCTTGGTTACTAACATTGAATAATAACCATGTTACCTGTTTGTTGTATAATCAAGTTAACCAATCACTAGGTTAACAATGTACGGTAGCGCCAAGTTACTAGTGCAGAGTATCACTATGTTATGTATTTAACTACATCGTTAAGTGAACAAACCACCAGGTTACTAACTTCATTAGTATAGGCTATTAACGTAAAGTGGCAACGTACTATGTTAGTTATTTTACTTACACTATAATCAGATAAACGATCTTAGGAATTTAGATCAATGGTTGATCTAAGGGTTGCACTAAGTTAAGTACCTCGTATCATAAGGTTAGCAAACAGTTTACAAATGTAGGATAAACTGTGTTTTCTACCTTGTGTCATAAAGTTAACAACCACAATGTTACCTACCTAGAGTGTCACAAGGTTCGTCCTTCCAAGCACAGATGTCCAGTCCTGTTAACAAAACAGCGTGATCGTGATGAGATCCTTTCGTGTCCTCTAACGTCGACTGCCATTGACAGAAACTGGACAAAGATTTTTCAGCATTGTGGGATAATGAAAGTCCAGGCTGTATTGGAAATTTCATATAGATAATTAATAACGTATACATGATAGGGCCTCACATGTGGATACACTAAAAATATTAAGAGTAAGAAGAAAAGAAAGACAGTGGATTATGAACATTTTAGTGATGTCTAGTAGAATGTTCTAGTCTTTGAATATGGCATTACTTATTACGTTATATCTTTCAAGTGATGTGGTGGATTTTTTTTGTAGAGTTAACTGAAAGAAGGCTGTGTTCCAGAAAATGAAAAATGTCCTTAACCGTGAAGGAAACTATATAAGAAATAAAAAAAAAAATGTTTACATACAAACAGCAAGTCTTCACGGTGTAAATATGAATGATCAGCACCTATGTGTTGTCTAAAATTTAATAAATAATTAAAACCAACGTTTCATATGTACCCAGTTTTAAAAACTTAATTGAAGCCGTAAAATCAACGACTTCCACTTCAAAAATATTAGGAATCATGTCATACAAAAACGCAAAAAAAATCTGTATTTTACACACACGCCTACAGAGCTTTAAAAGTATGTTCAAGACAGGAAATTATAATGAATTGTTATTAATTAAATATGTAAATGTTGATATAGGATTTAAACCATGTCTTAAAGCTGTAATATATATTTACGAGAGTCAAAATGAGGATTTGTAATATGAGAAAATAATGTCAACACTGACTTAAATCTTAGGCTTCTTTGTTTACTGTTTTTGTTATTACATTTTCACTTTAAGATACCTTTCTTGTTTCTGTACTTCTTTGAAGATTCTTATTTTCCCTTTAAATTAACAATTATTAGTTATCCTGTTTGATATTATACAGTGGACCAACTTTTAAATTATTATACGTATGTGTGTTGCAGAATTCTGTTATTGTTTCCGTCAATGGTGAAATTGGAAAGAGAATCTGTGATATACAACACAGATATTTAATCATTTAAAGAACTGTAATTGTGATTAGCATTAGCTCTGTGCATGTTCTAATGATATGTTTCAGTACCTATTGTATAACATTAAAATATCTAAGCAATTATTTCTAATTTTCTCATAAAGATATGTATACCTGCACATACCAGTATATCCTAATTAATTCTAGGTTCTAAGCCAGTGACAAAAAGAAGGTATCTATTTCTCACCGCAGTTTTCTCTATTTCATACAGTGACTACCCAGTCTTCCCAGATACTGTTGTTTGTCTTAGTACGTATGGTGATCTTCAAATGTTTTTACACTTAGTTTCAGTTTGTGCAGGTGTATTTAATTCGATAATAGATATTATGGTTCGTTTCAATTCATAAGGCGTAGTTATAGTGATTTCTTAATATACTGGCGCTAAAATTTGAACTTCATAAATGGTTTATTAAGTTATTAAGAAGACATCATAGTTACATTTAGTTCTTAAAATGTGAACAGAAACCTTGGAAACGTTTCATTTAAAGTGTCAGTTGCCACATTTGGATCAATAAAATTCTAAGAAGATATTTCGGGTTACCTAGAAATATCTACTTTCGTGTTGAAATTTAACTTAAAACCCAACTGATCTGGCACTGAAATAACCAAACAAATAAGTTTAATTTTACATTTCCTCCTACGATCGAGCCCTAAAAGGTAAAAAAAAAAAAAATTTTACGCACAATAAACAACAGCTGAGTAAAATTTACGACATTAAAATGCCATTACATATTCCAGATTTGACTTTTATGACATTTGTCAACAAAAGAGTCACACTTCTGTGTGATGGGTAATGTTTCCCGGTCTTGTGCCCTTGCGCATTAGAATAAATATTGTAACAGATATTTTTTCTGTATCGTGCTTGTTTATGTAAACTGCTTAAGTTACGTTCAATTTAATATACACCCCTAACTTATGTATGCCAACACGGGAATGGGTGGGCGGGGATGAGGGCTGAAGGCTTTCGGTTGAGATCTAACATTTATATCGTTATTTATTTTGATTAAAAGCCATTCAATATGTTTGTCTGACATTCGTACAGAAGCGCTTACAAATCACAGCTTCGTTCCGAACGACATTGATTGACAGGATGAAAAACACTGATACTTCAGAAGAATACTCAACCAAGGATCAGTTTCAAAAATATGTTCAGATGTTTCTATCAAAAGGAAAAAAAAATCACGAAAAAATCTTTCACGCTGCGTTTATACTGAAGTCGTGCTTGTTTGGATCAACACAGTATCAACGTCCTACCGAAGTCAATATTTTTATTAAGCTGACAAAAAAAAAATAGCTAAGGATTTATGATATTCTATAAACGTCCTTCATAGTTAAAAGCCACTGTTACAATGTTTTAATACCAATTACTGACTTGGACACAATTTTATTTTTGGTTTTACGTGGTAAGTACTGTTTATATTATAAATTTTTTTTTTTTTTTTTTTTTACGTTTCAGAGAGAGGAATGTGCTTGCGCAACTAAATAACTAAACATTTTGGAAAGTTCATCTCAGTTTATATATTTGTATAATAAAACAGCTTTAATTCCTTTACGAAAACTACAACACAATATTTCAATTTTGAAAGTGTTATTTAAATAGAAAATCACTCTAAATGTATAAATATGCACAACAGAACATTTAATAATTTCAAAATGATTATCTCGGAACTATTTATTTAAACGTATATTTAACAAAGTAATTAATAAAGTTGAAATATTCATCTATTTATCTAATCTAAAGAAGGATGCTACTCTAATTTTAATGTATTTTTTAGCCGCGACATAGCGGCTCATACAATGGCTCTGAGATGTTTCTTTGAGTAAAAACTTTTAGCTCGTAACTCCGCCATCACTGATAAATTTGAGATTCAATTACAATTTTGGACTCAGGAGGTCACACCCTTTTGATTGGTGTATTTGAGAACTCCCAAAGACTCATAGATTAATGTACTCTAATCTTGCTTAAATGAATTTCAATTTGGGGGGAAGTATAAAAACCTTCTGATGAGTAATGAAATCAAATTGTCTATACGTTCGCTCCACGTTTGGTATTGTTGGCGCACAAAAATATGGATAATAAAAAGGAAAACACAAAAAGGCCTCATACATTAATGTACTTTAACCTTGCTTAAAATAATTTCAAGTGTCGCGACTATTAAGAATTCACTCTTATTTCGCATTAAATACTCTATGATGCTGTCTGTAGGAGTGTATTAAAGCACGGTAGTTGTTTAATGTCATATTGCATAGTGATAAGAATAACAGATCAAATATAAATACTAAATTAAGTATATCTCTCCAAATAAAGCTTGGTCTTCGTTTTGTGGTTTATATACATACATATACACAAACAGTTGATTACGTTATATGAAAACAAATTTGAATCTGGAAATCAGCAAGCCACATTGCAACCACTGTTACTTTAAATTTGCGTGGAATCGAATGTATCAGAATTATACATATATTTTTCGTAGTGTGATGCTACCAAAAATTTATCGCTTTTGGGAAGAGATGTAATTTCTCTTTGTGACATAAAACAGTTACACTTTCAGATCATAAAGATATGCTATGGCCTGAGATTTAAAATTTTGAAGATAGGTATATCCCTTGTATTTCATAGCTTTGGGATGCAAAACAACAACAAAAAAGTGTCAACTCAGGCGCCAGAACCACCCACAATAAGATAACAAGTAATACCTCGTGTGTAGTAAGGGAAGTGAGGCGTTCTGGAACATGTGAGAACTCACAAACACAGAAATCAGTGATAAAAGCTATCCACATGCCACAGGCAACAGTACGCAACGTAATAAAGTAGAACCACCTCTGGAAAATCAACACAAACTACTTCCGTGACAACGGAAGTTGTGAATCGTCATTCTCGTGAACTAAATAGTTTATGAAAGGCCTGCAAGGTGAATGGTTGTGCTATAGAATGATAACCTTATGACAGAACCTTTTGGATGAAAACTACGGTGTAGGGTTATTGCCAGGATGCAAGATCGTCATACAGAACATGACTAATAGTTGCACCACGTAATTTAACGATGCGATAAGACTCTGATTTTGTATTAATATAACGCACTCAGCATCTGCCTGAATAGATAATTATATATAGAACAGGACAGATATATAATTCAATTAATTTCCATTTTATGGTTCTTTAGGTATAACAAACTTAAATATACTTAACGATTACAGTTTGTTAAAACTCGCAAGACATATAATAAAGGTACTAACCTCATCACCCTCGAGTAGCACAAGGCCCACTAGTACCACGCTGATGTTATTTCCTATTGAAGAATCTTGGTACAACATTGCCACCTGGTAGTAAGTTACAAGAAAAAAGATATATATATATATACCTTTTGCGAAAGCTAGCGTAAAAATGAATTATTAAAAAAACACGAGAAACACACAGTAATTTAAGAAACGTTCATAATCACCGGTTCTTGATTCTAATGGTAGAAATTCAGAATAACAAATATTACATGATATATTAATCAATGATGTTTAACAGATATTTACGAAATATCATTTCAATTAATTTTATAGGCAAATGAAAAAAGTAAATAAAAATGTATTTAAAATACTTAAAATAAAATTTATATAAAAGCCTACTGAGGACGTAAAGTATGAATGTATGATAATATTGGTATAAAACTAGTGCGAAGTTTATATATCTTCTGGTGGCTCAGCAGCATCACTCGTTGTTTAACAACAGACGATTTAAGTCTCTGACACCATAAGCCTAACACTATTACGTTACTTGGAATTTTGATAATGTGTTACTTATGCATTTTGTTTTTCAATTTCTGGTCATTATCTCAGAGAATTCCCAAATTCCTTTTCCTTGTAAACAAAATATATTTTGAAATAAAATATGTTTTGAAGCAAACAGTTGAGATATGCTTATCGACAGGTCAGAAAACTTACCATATTAAACACAGTAAGCACATACGTTGTAACATTTTCGGCGCCATGTTTTTTTACCATATCTTTGTCTACAACGACAAGAGTTTCTACATTTCGTCGACGATTACGGTCAAGATTAAATTCTTCTGGTGATTGCAACGCCCTCTTTTGACGGATTGGCTTAGGAAATTCGTCAGGTAACCAGTGTTGTTTCGTCTTTGGTTTGTGTGGCATGTCTGCAGAAATAAAACAACAAAGATGTATTAAAATGATTGCTGGAAGACATCTGTGGATAATAAACTTTACGATTAAAGATAAAGGGATTAAATATTTGCTAAAAATAATAAAAGTTAGGACACAGCTGTTATATTTTTTTTAACGCTCTCGTGAATTCATTTACTAGAGACCTTTACTCAAGTGATCGAACAATATCATTCTATCAAAAACGACCAACGTTTGCTTGCAGAGTATAATTCTTTTTACATGGCAAAAATTTAATAAACAATAAAAAGATTATGTTTTTATTTTAAATCGTTACAACATGTTAATAATTTTTGATAAAAAATATAAATTACCTTTAATTTTAACTCATTCCAAGTATAGTTATAATTTTCAGTAATAAATAGTTACAAACAAATACATTGAGCCGCTTTAAAGCTTTTGATTTTTAACATCACTAATGAGTCAACAGTTGGACTCTTCAAATCACCACTTTCTGGGCCGACATGGCAAGGTGGTTAACACACTTGACTCGTAATCCGACGGTCGCGGGTTCGAATTTCTGTCATACCCAACATTTTCGCCCTGTCAGCCGTGACGTGTTATAATGTTACGGTAAATCCTACTATTCGTTGGTAAAAGAATAGCCCAAGAGTTGGCAGTGGGTGGTGATGACTAGTTGCCTTATCTCTAATCTCACACTGCTAAATTAGGGACGGCTAACGCAGATAGCCCTCGAGTAGCTTTGCGCGAAATTCAAAACAAACAAACAATTTTATGTAGCTTTAAAGGGATATATTGATTAAATTTCAGTTTTTTTAAATATTGTGTTTCAGAGGTTAAAAATCGGGGTGTTTTGAGTGTTATACAAGTTAAATGTCAGAATGTTTTACTTGCCATTATTTGGAGTTTTCTGAGCAATATATACTTGTTAATCGCCAGATTGTCTTATTCACCATTGACTGAGGTTTTTAAATGTTACGTTAAGTATTATAGTGTTTATTCGCTGTCATCTATTTGATAGTTTCGTGAACTTGCAAGTCTAACAAGGAAATGTATTTCAATAATGACAATTTTCTTAACTGTGACATAAAAACGCTTATCAGCACGAGTAAATGAATGATTAAGGTTAATGTTAACAGTTTTATGATAGGATAGTGTGAAAAAGCTTGAAGTGACTTAACCCTAGTTTTGCAAATATATAAAATAGCATCAGCATAGCGTTTCCAAGTTCGCAATTTTACAGTTTTTTTTTCCTAAGATAGCACCTAATATTTGTACACTCTGTTTAGTCCCCTCCAGGTGAGCCAGCGGTAAGTTTCCAGACTTAAAACGCTGAAATTCGTGGTTCGATTTCCCGTTGTGTACAGGAGCGCAAAAAAACCCGGTATGTAACTTTGAAAATTCAAGAACAAAAACCTTCTGATGAATTTTAGTTCCCAGGTTGCTTTTAAAATAATTACTCTAATTCTTTCTCTATTACTCTGTGTATTTGTTTTGTATATCCCTCTTTTTTTCTTGTCTTCTATACATTGGAAGCTCTTCTTACACTTACTAATTCACTTTCCAGTTAAACCTAAACAATTATGTCTTATCAGTGTGTACCATCTTTAACACTCACGATGTCATAGAAGATCATAAGTAATATGTACTATTTGCTTGTTCCCAATTCACCCAGTTATTAGGTTTTTCTTTTTAATACAGATATTTTACGTAGTGAAAAGTTATACTCAATGATTGTTTGTTTGTTTTTGAATTTCGCACAAAGCTGCTCAAGAGCTATCTGCGCTAGCCGTCCTTAATTTAGCAGTGTAAGACTAGAGGGAAGGCAGCTAGTCATCACGATCCATCGTTAACTCTTAGGGATTGACTGTCACATTATAACGCCTCCACGGCTGAAAGAGTGAGCATGTTTTGTGTGACGGGGATTTGAACCCGTGACCCTCAGATTACGAGTCGAACGCCTTAACCCACCTGGCCATGCCGGACCTTATACGCAATGAACTATTGCATTAAAGTATACGATTCATTCTTGTATTTACCATAATCGACGAATTTTTATTATTTTAAGTCTGTATGATTTCATTTTAATTTCTAGTTTAATACGATAAAAAAGTGTTATTCAATTAAAAATTAAAAATGTTAAACTTAAACATCGCCTGTGGAAAACAAGATGACTTTAACTCAACAACAAAATATTTCAGAAAACGGCTTTTCAGCTGTTAAATATTTCGCGTATCACACTTTACGTGCTTAGCTATGACGCTATTCTGTATTAATATTCGCTTCATGAACCACGTCACGGAACCAGGATTTTACGACTATAGCTCTGACTGAGCGAAAACTACTATCAGAATTTTAAACAGATCTACTTTCATTGGCATCTTTACTTTTAGCCTTGTCAAGATGATTTGTTTGACACAACCCATACGCAAAATTATTTATTTTTGTCTGTGTGAAATTAACAATCAGGACGAAAAACGAAATAAAAAAGTCGATGAAAATTGGAACATTTCTCTTTAACATCGATGTATAAAGTTAAGAACGAAACATGATAGGTTTAAATAAAAGATAAATTTTGTGGCTGAAAAATAATTTTGTTTTTCAATGGTGAAGCGCGTTCACCCTGTAGTATAGGTCTGGATTTTATAGCTGATGAATCCAATCGAATCCGTGCGATACTGAAAAAGTATTCCCTACACTGTAAGCTGTGTGCGTGTTATGAACACAATAGTAATTTTTTTAGCGTTAATTGCTGATGACAGTGTGCTGCTGATTGGTCGGAATTCCTCTCGTTAATAGTTTCAAACTGTCAAAAACAAAAAAGCTTTAAATACAATACGCATATACAACTTACGTATCTCACAACGGCTGGTATGGGTATTAACGCTTTTACTAATAAAGCAGAGAACAACGTTTTGACCTTCTCTTTGTTAACGTGAAGATGACCAAAGGAGATCGAAACGTTGTTCTGTGCTTTATTAGTAAGAGTGTTAATGTCTCCAGATACGTTTTTGTTTCAAGTGGGTTTCTCGTCATCACGCAACTTAACAGATATGTATTACTGAAACTTTGCAAGAGAAATGTAAGGTAACGTACACCTTCGCTTCTTGCCACAGTAGTAGGCCTGATGATGAACTGAATTTGTGTGGTTAATTGGAAGTTCGACTACTCCTCTTGAGAATGCAACGTGACTCACTGTTGACCTTCGATACAACTTATGTGACATCGGTGCTTCCTGTTGGTCACGATCGATTTCTGATAACGGTTCAATTAGAAATTCCTCGTCATTTGTTTTGATCATGCCTCGCTAAAACAGACAAAAAATTATGTTTCAGTATGCAACTCAAATAAAACAGACCTGTTACAAAATGACTAACGTCTTAAAAAGATGTTTCCTTAAAATCCAGTCAAGTTACTGAACAGACAAGTGTTGTAGATAGCACGTGTGAGATTAAATTTCTTTTATGATTTCTTGAAGGAATCAAATATAACTTTTTCAACAATTTAAATATAAGTTTTACGAAGCTTTGTTTGTTTTTGAATTTCGCATAAAACTACTCGAGAGCAATCTGCGCTAGCCGTCCCTCATTTAGTAGTGTAAGACTAAAGGGAAGGCAGCTAGTCATCATCACCCATCGACAACTCTTGGTCTACTCTTTTAACAACGAATAGTGGGATTGACCGTCACATTATAACGCCCCCACGGCTGAAAGGGCAAGCATGTTTGGTGTGACTAGGATTCGAACCCGCGACCCTCGGATTACGAGTCGAGTATCTTAACCATCTGGCCATGCCGGGCCTGTTTTATGAAGCATCCTAAAAAGTAAAATACTAAAGCATGTCGAACTATTGAATTTATATACATATATATCAAATATCTATATAATATGATTTTTTGTCAATTCATAATACCTTAGAATAATATAAGCTGTTGTGTATTACAGATAAAAGCTTATGTTGCTTTAAGCACCTGTTTATGTGTTATTTTGTGCATTCAGTCAGAATTTACAAAATATGATTGGTCAAAATCGTTAAATATTGTGTAACAAATAAGCTCGTTATTATTAAGACGGAATACAAATGTACTCAGCGCTGTCAAACTGAGAAATTCTTATTATATTAATTGTTTATAATTTGTTTAATAAGACAGGTTCTATAGACATGATGATCGATTTATTAACACAAGTTACGATTTATTAGAACAGCAAACAATTTTATCAGACACCTGTAGAAATATTGTGATTGAGCATTTTACTTACAACAACAGAATTTTGCCAAAACATATATAATGATAAAATTATTATAAACGGCGTCTCTAATCTTATATCAGTCCATATTAAACATTTAACACTTGGTTGGTCCGTTTCGTACTTTAATAACTTCCACAAAGCGACATGGCATGTTGTCAATGGGTTATTGAGGTGATCCGCTGTTAAGGGTTGTGATTACCAATTTTCCGGCTCAGTTCTGCCCAGTAGTTCTTAATGGAATTACAATATGGAGACTGTGCTTGCCATGGCAGTCTTGTAAAATCATCTTGGTTGATATAATCTTGTATAGAACGTGCACTGTGGGCATTGTCATTGTAATTTTGGAGCGTAAAGATAGTGCCATACCTTGTTCTAGCATACGGCAGAAATGTCGTCTCCTTGTTATGCCTGTAGAAGGCGCCATTGATGTTTCCCTCAAAGATATGAAGAGCAGTTTTTCACTACGATGAATAGCTACCAAAACGTATATGTTCTCCAGGTAAACGATGAACATGAATCCTAGCATCAGCTTTGAGAAGGTGGAAATCGGATTCATCTGAAAAGATGACATGTCGCCAGTGTTCTAACTGTAAGTTGTAATGCTGTCTACCCAACTAACAATGAAGGCAATGAATTTTGATTAATATCAGTTTGCAATCAGCCCTTCTTGCAAAATAACCTTGTTTGATCGGTCGTTTCTGGATACCTTGGAATGAATGTATTCATGCCATTTTTGTGGTAAAGTGTTGTAAGTCTTCAATTTTGACGTATTAACCTGGTCAAAACACGACCACCTCGGGAAGTAGTTTTCAGCCTCTTCCAATAGACATTCCTGGAACAACATTCTTGTAATCCAATGACGTTTCAGGATTCTGGATTGTCAGGATTTTAAGTGTGTAAAGGTTGCTGATTCTTCTACAGTAGATGTCTATAACTTGTTAGCAATAAATTCGAAGAACAAACGGACAGCACACGATCCATTTATTTTAAAATAATATATTTAAAACAAGTTACACATATGTACAAAAATTCTTCACAGTATAGGATGTCACAGTTGTATCTAAAACTCTTAAATATCTTTCTTGTCAAAAGTTCACACAGGCTGATTCAATTACTGTAGAATCCAATTGACAAGAAAACTGTTTTTCTCTACTCTGTGTCTTAAAGTACAATCTGTGAAACATTCACTTATGTTAATCCGTGGATTACCATAGTCGTATCTCGATTTTTAAATAATTGTCTCCTTTTCGTCAAAGCCAAACAGACGGGTTCAATTACTTTAGAAGACACTTTGACAAGACAAATTACTCTTTTTATCTCTATTAACTGTGAAACTAACTTTAAAATATCTTCTGTTATGTCTAAGCATTCACATAACGCTAGCTACACGTTTTTTTTTTTTTTTCGCACTGAGCTTTTACTTTACTGAACATTACTTACTTTCATTCGGTCATCTATATATATAAATCTTGCCCAACCGAGGCCTGGAACTTTCTACAAACTACGTGAGCGATGCTACAATGTAACAATAACTAGTTAAGGTAAAACAAAAACACCAGAGATTTCAGTAACATGACGTCAACAATATTAGTAAGGCCTAGACATCAATGTAATTGCAAAAACAACGTACGATTCCTAGCGAGTAACGTAACGAAATTTGTAATAAATAACTAACACTTTTAAAATGATCCATCTTCAACGCTCTTGTCACGTAAACTAAACAATAATTAAACATTAAGTTTCAAAATAAGCTAAATAACAATGCTTATACTAAACAATTTTGTATGCCCAATATGGATACAGTACACGGCTTCATACCATTTTTGGACAGTCGAACAATTTGGTACCCTATAAGTTTTGGCACGTGACAAGGCATGAGTCTACACCAAGTACAGAGGACTTGTCTAAACAAGCATTTATCTGTTTCAAAAAAGATCACATAAAAAACACACACTTTTATACAAAACAGGTGTGTATGTGTGTTTTTACGAACAAATGCTCAAAATAACTTATACAGACCAGAATAGCAACTCGTACATGTTTGTCCAATAATACATTACTATCTGTATCACTACCTGAACCTTTAATCAATAACTACTTCATGTTTGTAGACTACTTCAAGCATGTAGACAACGGCACCAATATAGAACAGTATACAAAATTTTGGTCAAGACTATATTTAAAATGATAGGTGTTTTAAAAACTAGTTGTCTTAGAGAAACTAGCTTTAAAGGCAAGCCTACTGAATATAACACCCTGTGTTGTGTAGCTTTATACTTAAATACAGACAAATAAACACTGAGCATCCCAAGTTTTATTGAGTAAAATATTGAGAGGGTAGTTTATGAACTAAAGTATTTTAAAAAAGGTGTTAGTGTTTTGTTTTTCTTTTCGTTATCCGCAGTCAACCTATCAAGTTTATCCCTAAGATATTAACTGGAAGTATAATATATTCTGGGAAGAATTCATATGCCTCATAGTGGTACGCATTTGATTACAATTTGTAATATTATATTATTCAAGAAGTACAAAGAAAGTATCGATGATAATTTGCGAAAACAGGCATTTGGGCATGTTGGATAATATGGCTGTTATACTCAATGTACGATGTGCAGACGCTCCTCACCTCTGATTCTCAAAGCGCCTCTGGTGAAGTGTTGTTTTCATGGAACAAATGCGAGGTTTTTCGTTTTGGGATTTCTGTGCTAGCCGTCCCTAATTTAGCAGTGTAAGACTAGTCATCACCACTCACCGCCAACTCTTGGGCTACTCTTTTACCAACGAAAAGCGAGATTGATCGTCACATAATGACGCCCCCATGGCTGAAAGGGGCGAGCATGTTTGGCGCGACTCGGGCGCGAACCCGCGACCCTAAGATTACGAAGCGCACGCCTTAACGCGCTAGGCCATGCCAGGCCTGCGAGGTTTTTCTTGAAGTTATTCTATAAACCAGTTTATTAGCACTCAGTCAAAATAAAGTTGGACGATATTATAAGCGGCAGTAAACTACTTCATAGCAGTAACTCTTACCAGAATACAACAATAAAACATTAAAATCAGTCATGAACCCTTTGGCCAACAGAGCAAGGAATATTATAGATGATAAAAAATTGTGGAAGAAACTGGAATACATCGTATTAATCTTCCAGCGGCAATAATTTTGCAGCACTACAACGTTATAATCCGGAGTTCGATTCCTGCGGTGGACAGAGTGCATGCAGTCCATTGTGTAGTTTCATGTTAAAATAAACAATGATATGTTTTACGTGTTGCAACAAATTCTTGAAATCGAAAAATTTTAATGTCTGTAAACAAAGGAAGAAAAACCATAAGGTGCTCATGTAGTAACGCTCAATGGGCCATTCGTATCAGACTATAAAGTGCAAACATTTTAAAGTTACAATTATAAAATATGTTATTTGTTTAGTGCAGAGTTCCACAATAGTGTATCTACCTTTCGTCTGTCGTGGAGAATCAAACACCAGATTTTAGCGTTGTAAGTTTGTAAGCTTACCATCAGCTCATAAAATGTGAGGAAATTGTTTTGAAACTCAACGTATTGCCAGTATAACCTCATGCTACCGGTATAAACAGTATCTTATGCGTAGTGGAATTGCATAACAAAACATTAGACTTGAGATTAATAACGATTGACATTTATTGGCTTGAGATACATTGCAAGTTTTTTAATTTGTTTAATTTTGTACTTGGCTTTGATCCTAAAAGAAAATTTAAAGTTGTGGTAAATTACAAATTAAATAGATATGCAACTTCACTAACGTTTTGAGCTGCAAATTGCATATCCAATTCAGCCATTAGAGAAAGCCCGACAGACCTGGTGAAAATCTAAAACTTAAAGTAAACTTCCAGTCCATAATGAGCTGTTTTGAAGCTCATATAATGTACATTAAATATCTTATCGTAAGAGTTTTGGAGGTTGTATTAGGGACACTGTACTTTTCTGTCTTTTGTTTTTATTTTGAAAACGCGGAAAATACGTAACAATTTGCTAAAAATGAGCAAAATCTCTGCGAAGATTTTCAGCAGCCTTCATTTTCTAAGAAAATTCTTAAAAAAACAAGTGGTTTGTTTTGAATTTCGCTCAAAGCTACACGAGGGCTATCTGCGATAGCCGTCCCTAATTTAGCAGTTTAAGACTAGAGAGAAGGCAGCTAGTCATCATTACCCACTACCAACTCTTGGGCTACTCTTTTATCAACGAATAGTGGGTTTGGCCGGCACATTATAACGTACCCGTGGCTGAAAGGGCAAGCATGTATGGTGTGACAGGGATTCGATCCCGCGACCCTCAGTTTACGATTCGAGAGCTCTAACCGCATGGCCATGATAAGCCTTATTGTTTTCCTGATTAGCAGATGAAAGTTGTAAGTGTATTGATAACCTAGACGCCTATTCAGGCTGGCTAAGCGACTTACGTTGCTTGTTGGGTGTAAAGAATACTGCATGCCATGTGAAGTGTTAAGTGTTTTGCAAAGACTCGCAAGACCTTTGCGGTCAAACCAGTATCTTTATCGCAACAGTACTTTTTAAATACAAGATTTCTATAAAAAATACAAAATAATTCTCATCGAATACACCAAAATCTGTAAGCTCACTTGTCTTGAGCCTAATATTAATTAAAAGTTTATTAAATGTTGCCTGTATTCGATAAAAAGGTAAATTAACACTGTAACATGTATACTTTTTTGGTTTTACCCTACGTAATATAATCAGTAAATACATTTATAATGTTACTCTACGACCTAATGTTAGATCTTTTTTAAAAGTTTTAATAAGTTTTTAGTATGATCTTAAACAAAATGTCCACTAAAGTATTTTTATATTCGCCTTTTGCTTACATCCGTTGAAATGAGTGCGCGCGCATGTGCATTTAGACGGTAAGGCACGCGCGCAATTTCAGGACAGACAAAAACTGAGAGTTATTACAAAAATTCTGCTTTCCTAAAGCATGGCGCCACAAAACATTTCACAAAATGTGTTCAATATAATAATGATTGTAAGCAAAGAGAAGTTCATGTTTTTAGGCCGTTAGACTCGTGTCATGATAGAGACCATTGTTTTTTTGTTATTTGCTACCGAGCTCGGAGAAAAAAAAATCATGCGTAATTTTCTTGCCTTTAAGTATGCAGACATATCTTTGATATAGCAACATTGCACGCATACGTGACCTTATTTCTTTGCATAAGTCGTTTTAATCAGAGCGATCTACCGCCACATGAATGGTTGACAAATTACTTTAAAGTGGGTCTATCTTTAAACTGTTTTTATCTTGGTTCCCATTGCTTAAGATATTCAAGAAAGCAAGTTGTTCGACTTATTATCTAACACGACCTACTGAAGAGAAACACTACTTATTTTAAGTTTACAAATGTGCTTAAATCTAGACATGTTAAAGAAAAAAACAACATTGAATCTTATGTTTAAAAAGAACTACATAAACAATTGTATATTAAATAAAATAACATGAAGAGAAAGCAAAACTAAACAAAAAGTAACAGTAATACCAAGTAAAAACGTAGCGTTGTATTAAAAGTATGCGCAGTTAATTTATGGTAAACAAATAGAGTAAGAAACAAAAAAAGTGACATAAAGAGCAAAATATGAAAGAAATTTGTAAAAATTCATCTTTTATTTTTCTTTATCAATGTCATTTTGAGTGATTAATTCAAATATAATAACAACAACTTTTTATAGTAGGCAAACTTTTGTTTCCATAATTACAACGTAATAATTAGAGTACGTTTACTGTAAAGGTTGTTATTATCACAGTTTTGAATTAATTATTCAGTTAAGCAGGTTCCTCGCTAAATATCAAATCATTTACAGTAGTTTTACATTAATTTTAGTTAATTAATTCTTCTGGAAGAAGCAAACCAACTGTTAAAGCAAGTTAAGAATATATAATCTTGCTCATACTAGTATAATTTAATACAAATTAATTGTATAGAACAAACAGCTAACACTATCTATAATAGTAGTTTATGCAATATACGTTTATATTATAAAACAACACTGCTTAGACTAGTGTTATGATAATATACTAATGTTGCAAACAGTAGTTTTAAAATAATGTAAAAAAATTAAGTTGCATAATCATCAAATTCATACTCAAAGTTGTTTGATAGTTTAATTAAACCAGTGGCTCCACAGTAAGTCTGAAGGCTTACAACACTAAAAACGCTCAACTACATTTAAACAAAGCAACCAATGCTATATAGTATCCTTCAAACAGTGCTTTGCATATTAGATTTCTAATTTGATACATGACAAAAACTTTAGAATTAATGATAAAGTTATATTTGTATTTTAAATTATTACAGTTATATTAATAATTATTAATAAATTGATTAATTTATATTTCACTTTTAAATCATTAAATTATAATTATAATTTTTAGTAATAAATAATTGCAAACAATTACAACAATTCGCGTTAAAGCTCTTTATTTTTTAAATTTCACTAGTGAAACATAACTATTTCCTGGTCATTATCTGGTTGTTAACCGCTGGACTGTTTATACACATTAGATTTAAAATGTGTTTGATTGAATAAAAGGAGCTGTTTACATAGGCAAAAAACGTATGCTAATTATCACAATGATTTCTTTTAGGTCCATCACTATATAATTCAGTTTAACGAAAGCTTCTTAATTATTTCTGAAAAGTAATTGAAATTAAACTGTATTTGTTAGATAAGATATTTTTTCCTTCCATTAATTATAAACTTAATTTAGAAACGATTGTTTAAAAAAGATATTTTAAGAGATAAAATGTTTAAATTATAAACATACCAACGAGCTTAGACTTTTAGAAATTTGAGAGGCCTTTGAAAAAATGTATTTCAAATAGCTATATCTTACACCACTAGATGGCGAACTTTCCCGCTAGAAACTATTTAAAACCCGATAGTTTTCTACTCATTCTAAAACTTTGATTTATTAACACGTGGCTGAAAACTGTTTAGGTGAATGTAGAATAAAAATTATAATATTTTTGCAAAATGTAACGATCCAAAGATGAGGTAGTTGGTTAAGCAATTTCATTGTCTTTCTTAATCGGTGCACCATAACTTACATACCAGATGTTTTGTCAGTATTTGTTTTTCACAGTGTAATAGGCGTACGTTACTATAACTTCAACGTCTATACAAAATAATATCCACTAAAAAACTACAAACCATTCTGTATTTTGTAGAAATTTAGAGATGATTTCGTAAATTAGTTTATAAATTATATGCTATTCATTCTAAAACGATAAATAATTTCCTACCTACCAGACCTTTACAAATATTGAGTGCCACTGTTGATGCTGCTTCCTGATGCTTCACTAACCCAGAATACAAACAGTTTCTGATTTCTCTACCAGGTATTTCTATAGCTGTCTTGTTGAGCTGTCCATTTTTGTGACGTCTGTAAACCTTGAAGAGTGGACCTAAAAATTTAGTTGAATGGGATAAAAGCAGGTTGAATTGTTTACCAAACCCTTCGATGAAGTAGAAAAGTTTGGACGGAAAATGTTTTGTTTGACGTTTTGTTCTCAAGAGACCATTCAAAGTTGGCTGTAGAGGGCGCAAATTATGGCTGACGTAATTTCCATTTTCATCAGTCTGTACTGGAATTACTATTTCGTGGTCTACTAAAAGAAAGAATTTAGTTATCCAGGTGTCATCATTAATGGAGTATTAAAAAAGAAATTTTGACATACTTTAAAAACTAGGTTGGAGAAAACAAACTAAAAAAAACACCCTCTTAGACTGATAATAAAGCTGTCAGATTGAACTTGAAATAATGAATAAAAAATAAAAATATTAAGTCACAAAACGTTTCATTTTAACCATACCTAACTATTGACAGAGTTGCTGACTGATCTCTAGTTTTGTAATTTTTAAGTTAATGCTGGACTAAATACAAACAATTAGATATGTTAGGAGTACCACACTATATTCTATAAAATTGATTATCTGCAGTTTGTATTTGTAAAATAATGAAATATATACAACATAAGAAACAGTAGAACATACAAATTGTTCCATATAATAAATCTTGAGGACACTCTGATATATACAAGTTTCGAAATGTTTATTTTGTAATATTAACTTATATGCAAAGTATATTTTCGAAAAATAGTATGTTAAATAATATCTTACCCATAGAGTTTCCCTTAATAGTATCCAAAAATTTTGAGATAATTTTCTTTCTTTTTCAGTTACCTAAAAGATAAACGAAACATAAAGAGGACTGAAGACTTTATGTTCAAAATATTTTGAATACGCAAATCAGCAAGTCGCGTGACAAATACAATTGGTATAAAGTCGCAAAGAAATTGTGTTTATCAGAAATAACTTTTGATATTGTGTAATTTGTGTGATATCGCCAAACATTAGCCGCTTTTAGAAATGACATCAACTATCCTTTCTGAAGAAAAACATTCATACTTTAAGATCACAAAAAGAAGGTATATCGTTTGTAGTTAATAATATTGGAAAACAAGGTAATATAGACGAACTTGAGAAATTAGGAAAATTCAGCCGTGATAAAGAACAGACAAAGCGTCTTGTAATAGTTGAGAACCCATAAACACAAAGGTCAGTGGCAAAAGCCTTCGACGTACTCCCATGCCAAATAATCATGAAGGCTCATCTTTTTTCTATGAGAATTTTGTTCAATGTTGATATTTTTTGAGTAATTATAGAATGCAGCAAGTATTTGCTATTCCTTAAAATCATCTTATTGATTAAGTCACCATTACTGTTTGTTTTGAATTTTGCGCAAAACTACACAAGGGCTGCTATTCGTTCCTAATTTAGCAGTGAACAACTAGAGAGAAGGTAGCTAATCGTCATTACCCATCATCAACTCTTGGGCCACTCTTTTACCAACAAATAGTAGGATTGACCATCATATTATAACACTCTCACAGCTGAAAGGAAGGGCATGTTTGGTGAAACGATGATTTGAACCCGCGACCCTCAGCTTGCGAGTCGAGCGCTCTAACCATATGGGCATACCAGACCTAAGTTACCACAAACAGCTCCTATATAGTTTTTTGTGCATTCAGACTGATGAAATAGGTGCTCAAAAACTGCCGTTCTTGTACCCTGGATATTTTATGATAAGCTTGCAGAGAGAAAGGGTGCACCTCAGACACGACAGTTCTATCACGTTGCTTTTTATAATGGTAACGATGCTGCAGGTCTATTGTCAGTATGCGCGATCGTGAGATAGAGTATGATTGGACTTGGCAAATTGGCTGTAACAACTTGATGAGGCCCCAAGATCGTTTTAATATAACGTGTAGTATCTTTTTGTATGTCGAACTAATAATCCAGTGCAACTTTAAAAAATCCTGCAAAAAATAATATTCCCTTTCTTGCATTAAAAAATTCTGAGTTTGAAAGTATTGATATGTAATATATATTTCTTCCACTAACGGATGAAACTTTATGACGATGTACTACACTTCATACACAGAACAAGAAGTTTATTTACTAAGGTATTGAAAAACGTCGTTCATTCAAAAACTGGATTATCAAGTAAGCCATAGTTAACATAATTATAGGTTACATCATTATTCCCCACGTAATACTTATAAGTTGTATTTGGTTCACTTCAGGATTTTGTTCAAAACTACGCAATTATGTCCTTAACTTTGAATGAGAGAGTACAGGGAAGGCAGATGGTCAACAGCATTTATTGCCAGTTCTTAGGCCACTTTATATATTTGACCCTTACTCCTATATAACACCTACTACTTCAGTTTTTGATGGCAACGGGTCGCGAATCACGGATCTTCAAATTTACATTCCACACATACTAACCACTAGATCACGCCTAACCAATGATTACAACCATGTAGTATATCTTATAAAAACAATGATCACATTAATATTTATGTAGTATAGTATTTTATTGAATTTTTAATTTGGTCATTTGTTGATTTCTAGCTTTTCACACACTTTGCAAACTCAATAATAAACTGTAAATATACACTTGATAATGTTTTCACATAACAAAAAGTATAATAGTATTAGGTGTGGCCCTTGCACAAGTATATACAGTACCTTGCAAAAGTATTCACCCCTACGCAAAGTTCCCATATTTTGTTGCTGCCTGAGTTGGCAGTCAAATGGGACTTTATATTTAAAACGTACACAGTCATTTCCAACAAAAAAACATGCATTGATATTATGTAAATTAGATTTTCAAAGAAAATTTGAATGTTCTCAATTGCATAAGTATTCAACCTGTTTTTACGGCACACTTAAATCAGTTCAGGTGCAAAATAGTAGTTTGAAAGGCCACAAATTAGTTTAATGGTCTTTGTTTGCATGCAATAAAAGTGGTTTAACTAGACTTCACAGTGAATGCATCTGTTCAAGCCATCATGAGTCACGTATTGATACGATATACCAATCATGAATACCAAGGAGTTTTCCAAACAAGTCAAAGATAAAGTGTTAAAGAAGCACAGATCATTGGAAGGTACAAGGAAATTTCAAAGTTTCTGATTATCTCTCTAAGCACGGTGAAGCCCATAATTAAGAAGTGGAATTTGCTTCAAACCCAGTAACTATCCACATCAGACCACCCTTTCAAGCTAAACAGCTGGGGAAACAGAAAAATAATTATGGATTTTACTGTGAAGCTATAAATGACTTAAAAATGTTTGCAAAGTTTCATGTCTAAGATGCGAGTCATCGTTCACACATTGACAATATTTCGATCCCTATACAAAGATAGTCTGTATGGGCGAGTGACAAGGAATAAGCCATTACTGAAAATGAATCATTTTAAATCTTGTATGGAGTTTACGACAAAACATGTAAATGATACGACAGACATATAGCAAAAGTTTTGTAATCAGACGAGCGTTTTGGTCTAAATTACACAGCACATCACTTACTCAACTCTCAGTCATGGTGGTGGTAGAATCAAGTTATGGAGAAACTCATAAGCAGGGATTGGGAAGATTTTCAGAATTGAGGGAAAGGTTGATGGTGTAAAGTACAGGCGAGTCCTAGAAAACCTGCGTGGGTCAGCCAAAAATCTAACACTGGTTCGAAAAATCACATTTCAAGAGAAAATGACCAGAAGGTCGTAGTCACATTGAAGTGGTGTCAAAAAAGAAAGTCCTGAAATGACTTAGTCAAAGTTCTGACTTCGATCCAATAAAAAATATACGGCGAGACTTGAAAATTGCAGTCCAGTAACGATCACAATTGAGCAAAAATATACAATCCCATGGTGTCACACTAGTAAAGACCTATCCAAAAAGACTCACAGTAGTAATTACTGACAAAGGTGCTTCCTTTAAGTATTGACTTGGGGGGGGGCTAAATACTTATGCAATCAACAAATTTCAACTCATGTATTTTCTTTACAGGTTATTCTAACATTCAATATCCTTCACACATAACAGTGTGAAGTTTGATTATTAGAAATTTGATTAAAAACAAGTTCATTAAAAATGTTCACGTTTTTCATATTATATCAAAATATGACATTATTGGTAGGGGGATGAAAACTTTTTCAAGATACTGCAGGTCTTTGCATTACAGGTATATAAGAATACTGTGAAATGTTTGTTATTTATTCAGCCTTAAATGTTCTTAAAGAACTTCAAAATATTAAGAAATGTAGTACTGTTTACAACTCATATTCTAAACGTTTAATGGTTATCTTCGTTACAAAAGTTAAATAAACTGCGAAGTTATGTTTTGAGAATTTTGTGATCATATTCCCCAAGTCTTATTGTTTATTTTGTGATCATATTCCCCAAGTCTTATTGTTTATTTTGTGATCATATTCCCCAAGTCTTATTGTTTATTCTGTGATCATATTCACCAAGTCTTATTGTTTATTCTGTGATCATATTCCCCAAGTCTTATTGTTTATTCTGTGATCATATTCCCCAAGTCTTATTGTTATTCTGTGACCATATTCCCCAAGTCTTATTGTTTATTCTGTGATCATATTCCCCAAGTCTTATTGTTATTCTGTGATCATATTCCCCAAGTCTTATTGTTATTCTGTGATCATATTCCCCAAGTCTTATTGTTATTCTGTGATCATATTCCCCAAGTCTTATTGTTTATTCTCTTCCGTTATATAGATTTAGTTCGCAATAAAGTGGACGGAAAAAAACATCAGCCACAGTACTTTATACAGTGTTAACATCATGGATATCGTTAACCATTTATACGTTGTTCGTGTTTCCCTGTGTTATGATCATGCTTGTTAACTTTCCATTTACGTGAATAGTCGAGAAGAGAAGTTTTTCAGCAACATTAACGTGAGTTAGTGGCTGACAAAAATATTACCGATACAGAAACTGTACACTATTTTATATATAGAACTGGTTTGGTGTGGTACTACTTATATATATATCTTTTTATAGGTAGTACTGGCTTTATTTAGCACTAGTTATACATACATCTTTTACGCTTTGGCAAGCAAAAAGTATAAAGGTGCTTGAATAACAAAATATAACATCTTATTGTAGTTTTCATAATTAATGATGCTGTTTTACTCTTGTTATCATTGAATCTTGAAAACGAAATAAATAGAGAAGAAGCCATGTTTAATACATGAATAAATTATGCTTGTTAGATATCATTTATTAGTTTAGTCATGCTTTTTGTTTGGGACAAAGTAACACACGAGTCTGTTAATTACAGTGAAACAGCTGTGTTGTTTCGTTTCTTGTAGAATACGTTTGTCACTAACAGTTGTTGAAACTTTGGGTTTCAACTATCATGGAACGTAAACGGCTTTATAATCTTAAAATCACCTTCTCATTTGTAAATATAGAAAGACAAAGAGATTGAACATTACAACTATTAAGTAAGACAGATGGATAAAACTATTCTAAATATCTTACAGCTGTGACTGAAACGCATACCTTAAAGAACGTTTTTATTTTACTTAAATTTAGGGTTGCGATTAGTTACATTATTTATTTTAGAAATATATGAGTCATTTGTTTTATGTAAACTATTTATCATCTCTAAACGTTTTTTCTTGTTGGTCTTCGGGACTCAGCAGAGCCCGATGTGGCTTTGTTATAGTAATATATAACTCTGATACTCGACTTTGATTAACTATTTTCACGTTTTTCACATTTATTTTAAGTCTTACGGTTTCACTGAATAATAATTGTCACATCAAACAGAAACTTCAGGTCAGTTGTTTCTAATAAGGTGTTAAAATGTTGACAAACTGTCAAAATAATCATGGCATCTCGTGGTACTATTAATAAGTTTACTGGATTTTGAAATATATACAGGGTTATCATCAAGTTATTTGGCTTATTCTACGACCCGTAACTCGAATACTGGTAGTTTTAAAACTACAATATTAAGTTTGTGATTTAATGAGATGATGGAAAGATCGGTTCCAGTGTCAAAAAATTTTATCTTCAAGAGGTGCTAGTGACTGTATAAAAACCATATCAAATATGCCAGAATTAGTTCTGTCGTGCGAAATGTGCTGTTTATCACTGAACATTAATTAGAGTTATTCTCGTACAACATTACTAAAGCTATAGTTAGTGTACAACATTATTACAGTCATATTTAACGTAAAGCGTTACTTTAATCATGATAAGTCAATGGAGCAACAAACTGAGTACAGAATGGAAAAACTATTAAAAGTTTATAAACAAATGTTGACAAAGAAGAATGTAACGTGTAACATGAATATCGGCATTTTATGTAACATGTAACGTGAATATCATATTTAATGTAACTTGTAGTAACATGAATATCGGTATTTGATGTAACGTGTGACATGAATATCGGTATTTGATGTAACGTGTAACATAAATATCAATATTTAATGTAACGTGTAACATGAATATCGGTATTTAATGTAACGTGTGACATGAATATCGGTATTTCATGTAGCCTGGAACGTGTTATCATTTTTACACTTCAGCGCAAACGAGTTTTGAATGAAGTGATCTCCACGCAATATGGTTCTGCATTTAACAATGTATGGATACTGGGGGACATGCTTTCAGGGATCGAATAATCACACACGTGTTTAGTACATCTAGTACATTTAGTACATCTGGTACATTTGGTACATCTAATACATTTAGTACATCTAGTAAATCTCCATATATTATCGTTGCCGATTTTTGGCAGTAAGGAAACCTAACTTCTTCCTGTGACGTGTCTGCTGTCTTGACACTCCTGAAGAATATCATAAAATGCCAATTAAACTGCAGTTGTTGAAAGTGGGACCAGTCAGCTTTGTTTAACGTTCTATAACTTATGAAGGTTATATTACACATCAGTGGTGGTTACAATGATCATTTAACATGTTCGCTGTAAGAATTTCGCAAAAACGCCTTTTCCAATTCTCTGTTAATTACTGTTTGAAGTATGGACATTACAACAAACTTCATAATAAACCTTTATTTTCTTTATGTGGTGATGATCATAAGATAAGAATCACTATTAGTAACATTTTTTACCTGTCTAAAATATATTAGTTTTAAATAAGCAAGACAACGATCAAGACAATAAACTAACTCTTCTGTTTAATAGACGTTTGTTTTAATTTTAAATTAGTAAGCTAAGAAAAGAGACGTAAGACATGAAATGGTTCTCAAAACTAGCTAATCATTTACAAAGTGATGAGGATCTATTTTGATATACAAAGAAGTAGGTATCAGTTTTCTTCTCATTTTGCGAACCTGTAGTGTTGTTCCTAAATAAATGTACAACTTACTTATAAATAGCATAAACTAATATAAAGTTGCATATTTAAAAAAATGCAAGACTATTTAATAAAATTCTTATGTCAGCATTATTAAGATAGAAAGAATAACTGTTAACGTGATTTTACTAGGAGTTGGAAAATACTTTTCTTTTAAATATATACTAATAAACCATGTACATTATACTTGTTATGTACTGTGGGGTTCGTCTAACATTATACTTGTTATGTACTGTGGGGTTCGTCTAACTCTAACCTAATCATTTTCAGTTTGTTATGGTTCGTTTTTAATTATTTTTTTTCCCTTGTAGTTTATTATTGTTCTGTCTAATTAGTTTTTTATCCATTATATTTTATTTACTTAGTGCCATATAATGTATACATCTGTTCGGTAAGAAGTACGTAAAAAACAACAAAAACAAAAGACATGAGAGGGAAAGAAAAAACATCTTATTAGTTAGAAGCAGTATTTGGATACTTAAACAACATAATTAATATCTCCTAATGGATAATTGGACTATTAACATTCTATCACAGTTTCATTAAATTGCTGTTGAAATAAACTGACCATTAATATACTGTGATTGACACTATACAAGACACTTTTGACTACACGCTATATAATGATTGTTTACTTTTTTTTCTCTGTTTATAAACCTTACAACTAATATCAATGCAGCTTACTAGATGTGTGTAAAAGTATTGTATTAGGGATTACTAGTCCAAACCCCAGGCTCATGATATTAACCTTGAGACGTTTCTATTCCTTTATGTTTCCTAACATTTATATTTGAATTATTTTTTATTTTTTAAGAAGTAGACTGTTAATTTGAACAAGCCTACAATTCTAGGTGGATAAGAAGTTAATAATCTGGAATGGATATTTTTTATACATGTGGTATGAAATTTGATTTCTTATCTTCAACTCATCTGCCTTTTCAGATTTAATTCTGTTTAATTTTTGCTAGTGGTTTGCATTGTAGAGCAAATTTATCTTGTTTATTTAACTGTATATGTTAAGTCCTTATAAATATAGCGATACATGTTTGTTGGTTTTAACGTGTAAAGACAAGCTCCCATTCGCATACCATAGCTGTATGTCTTCAAAGGCTGCTCAAAGAAGCCATCTTTTGTAGTGATGGTCCTGATAGAAAGTACCTACTTCCATACTTTTCCAAACTTTGAAAGGTCCTTTCTCTTACCTATTGTCTTGCGGACAAATCAGAGTATTACCACGTCTCTATATGGATCAGTTGATACATCATGCAAGCCACATTATTTTTTCACATGTGTGTAATATACACATACATATATATTTATGTGTCGCTTGTTATACATACACTTTTATCAATACGCCTTGAAACAAAATACAAATATCTAAAATTCGAAAAGAAGTACAAAAACAGATACGAAAAAATTGATAGCCATTAGCTGACTAGTCGTAATAACGCCATTCATAGACAATCAAGTAACACTTATGGAAATACTAATTTCTTAATATTGGTTAAAATACACTAGTTTCTTAAAATAAAAATCATCGAATGTTTATAAACGGTTTATTGTATCGATTGCAGCATAATTATTGACTGTCAACAAGTTCTACCAAGTCGTTGACTGTATAAGATGTTGTCAAACGACTGAGAGATACCTAACAGTTGACTGCATCTTAATTTTTAACTGTATTAGGGGCTACCAAACCTTCGACTATGTTATGAGCTACCAAATCACTGATTGCATCTAGCGCTACCAGATGATTGATTATGATTAAGTTTTACGTCTTATCTTTGAATGTCGAATGCTAAGAAAACATTAACTAAAACCTAACGCATCAGTGTTATTATAACCAAATTAGATGAGGTGTAACAGCTTTTTTAGTGTTAACTCGAATAAAGTAATAAGAATTAACTGTAGGCAATAGATGACTACATTAGCGTTGTTTAATTACTCATAAAATCAAATTATAATAAGTCACCCAAAAATAGACAGCTTCTTGACTGATTGGTAGGCATATAAACATTCTTAACGTCGATATTTAACAGTTTGGGTTGTCAAAAAGTTATTAACAGCCGGTTTATTTCTATGTCCTATGTTTTCCAACAATGCCTTGGCTAGTGTTCATTTCAACGAGTAAGTCAAGAATACTTATAAAAGTAGATATACATTCAACAGTTCCAAAGTAGTGATTATTTTACACACGAACGTCTTTGTTATGCTTTAAAGGCTTATTTCGTGCAAATTTTGGAAATAAAACTGTTAAAAAGAGGAGTGCACATCGTGAGCTACCGAATAGTTTAATTGAAGAATCCAGTCAACATCGTTACTAAGTAAATATATTAATGTTGTACTTGTAGCAACGGCTCCAACTACAGCGAGATTGATTTAATTAATGGATATTCAATTCTAAACTTCATTAAGTTCCTTCTTCTTTGGACTTGGCACTGCCACGAGGGGAAGTTGTTCATCACATTTTCCTTGATTGGTTAAAGTAGTGACAGATAATTACTAAGGTCCGAGATGAAGTGCTACGATACAATACTAACAAGGTCAATCAGTATAAAGACCTACTATTTAAAGAAGATCACGTGTGCATATTTGTACACAGAAAAACATGATCAAGTTAAGTGTATGAAGTGAATACAGTTCATTAATCCATTTAAAAATCCAAAGTGATTTAATTAATGATACAGGTTAATAACCTTATAAAGAAGAACGTTGTGTTTATAAATCATTAGTCAGTTGAATAAACCTTGAATATAACTTGAATTACAATATGCTTGCATTGATATATATTACGTTGTGAAAAGTACAGTGCATAAAATTACGATTTTATAAAGATAAATGAAATTTTCACCACTTCTTCCAATATTTAATATTCTTTTAAATTTACTGTTATCACGTTTTCTGGATTATTGTCATTTTAGAAACATATTCCAAAATTTAATATTCTTGTCAGACTCACTTCCATCACACTTTCCAAACTTTTTGAACAACTGTTGGCATTTTGGGCGTATCTTCCAACACTTAGTTTTTATCAGGTTATTTCTGGAAGAATCATTAACATTTTCAAATCGTATAAAAGTAATCGGTTAACAATAACCATACCACTACCAACATACTGTAAATTATGTAACTGGTACTTCAATGAAAATCAGTAAGAACTATCCTATGACATCTTGTGCTACTCACGGTTAGATATAATCATTCAACAACAGTAAGCATGTAGAAATGTAGTAAATCAAATCTTAACCAGTATTCAGACAAATTGTCAGTCAGCACTTAATTTTACCAGTTATGATCTGTCAGTTACAGTCACTCTTCTCGTGCTTCTACAGGATTTAGTCATTCAAATACTCTTTTATCAATTAGTCAATCAGAATACCCCACCTGATGAGCAATGTAAGCCAGTCAGGCAATTCTACATCAGTTATAAAATAAGAAAAATCAACTGGACTCATCCTTCACCTACTATAGAAAACGAAAAATAAATTATACCATTCTATAGCAGTTACAGAACGAGGAAAGCAGTCGGATGTATCCCAAACTAGAAAGCATAGCCAGAATCACTCGTACTGTCTGATATACTAACCAATAAAGCAAAATGTTATCTAGTGGCAGCACATCCGATTGGGGAGTAGTGATAAAACTCGTAAGAGAACAAACAATTTGAAAAGCTGTATTCAGATAAATCACATTAAACTTTGGCGCTTTTGACAAGTGATCTAACTTTATCAATGGTAAGGTATGCCACGGTATTTGAGGGTGTCAGGTTCGAGACGTGATGCTATCGAATACGCATAGTTTTTTTCAGCCGTGGGTGCATTACGAGTGACGGTCAACCTTCTTATTTTCCATTCGGTTCGCAGGTCAAATTTGAGACAGCTATGCCTGAATAGTAGGGGTCTGTGATTTGACTGTTAAGTCTATTGTTTAAAAGAAGTGAAATATTTCAAAGGATAGTTTGAAACAAGTGTATTTGTCATGTACATTTCAGCTGAAATCTGAAACAATTGAATCAAAGCTCAGACCAGTAATAACAGGATACTAAGCCTTTTCACAGTTTAAGTATTATTATTATCTTATCGGTTTATCTTGCAAAACAAAGGTTGGTAAGTGAAGGACTAACAATTTATTAACAACGTTTTTGAGTGATATATGATAATTTACTGAGGTATTGCTTCGTTCATTCTCCTCTAATCGCTGCCTTAGTTTTTAGTTCTACTCGGAGCCAGTGTAGTGAAATATTACAAAGAAATCAGATCAGCTGCTGAAATGTAATGTATTGAATATATAATTTTAAAAAATTGGCATTTGAAAGGCATTGGTTTCTTGAAGTTTTTGCTTCGTCTCTTAGTAAGACTACCCAGACGTCCAAAATCTTGCTGGTCATTAAAATCTCTTTGACCAGTGATATAGGTTTCTTCACCCGCCTCCAAAAGAAAAACTTCATCCCTTCATCTCCCCTATCTGATTGCTCTTCGATAAGACTACTGATGGAAGACAGAGCACGCTCGACTGACCAGACCTTCTTGAGACAACTGATACTACCATGTTTGAAGACTGTTGACAAGCGGTAGCTTTTCCTAACATCAGCATTTAGCGGTGGCGCACAAGAGTAAAAGAATAGTTTTTTTCTCTGGACCTGGCTTTCAGGTCTCGAGAGACGCTAGAATGTACTTGTGCTTATGTTACACCAAACCTCTAGCCTAGCGTGTGTGAAGACATTCCATTAAACTTCGGTCAATGGAAAAGAGGAGCGAATAAGTTTCGAATTACTTTGCCTCATGTCATTATCTTATCATTCCATAACGATACTTTAAGCTAGTTCTTCGCTAGGTTCGATATTTTACTATAATATTTGCTTAGTAACGAGTTACAATAAAAGTTTAAAAGCACCTATTTAACTGTTTGTTCATCATAAAAAAATCACGTATATCACATTATCTAATATCACTAGATTCACTTGGTTGGTTGGTTTGCAGTTAAGCACAAATCTGTAGAATGGACTTTTTATGCTTTTTCTACCACGGGTATCGAAACCCGGTTTCTAGTGTTCTAATTCCGTAGACATATCGTTGTGTCAGTAAGAGGGACCTAAAGTGACTTTTCTAACTATCTGTAGTAATATTCACATTTTAAACGCTTTATACTGTTACTTCAGATAACCCTAAACTTTTATACCAGCATATAAACATGTGTATCTTTTCCCCCCCCTGTTTTCTGTAGTAAATACTTTTGGGTTTGTTATACGATCCATCTGAATTTTTTGGTTTATCAATAAAATAACAAATAAAATTTTCAGTCTTGAAATGTGACGATGTTTTGCGCTTAACCGACACTGATTCTGGACATAGAAAACAACATAAAAGTTAAGAAGTTTTAAACTTGAAAAAAAAATAATCGGTGCGGCTCGCTTTCTGTATAAAAGTAATAAAATTTATGCTTCGTAAATGGATATTTATGTACACAGCTCTTGGCATCTATAGTTTGTAAATTTCCTACCAGCACAAAAAAATTAATTTCTCAGTTTTGGCTTATGTATTGGTAACAATGAACTTAAGTATCGTTACTATTTGGGCCCGGCATGGCCAAGTGGGTTAAGGCGTGCGACTTGTGATCCGAGAGTCGCGGATTCGAACCCATGTCGCACCAAACATACTCGCCCTTTCAGCCGTGGGGGCGTTATAATGTGACGGTCAATCCCACTATTCGTTGATAAAAGAGTAGCCCAAGAATTGGCGGTGGGTGGTGATGACTAGCTGCCTTCCCTCTAGTCTTACACTGCTAAATTATGGACGGCTAGTGCAGATAGCTCTCGAGTAGCTTTGTGCGAAATTCAAAAACCAAACCATCGTTACTGTTGTGAAAACAAGATTGAGTGGTCTGAAAAAATCCCAACAAGAAACAAAGCTTCAATGACTTGAGCTATTGTTCAATAAGCAAGATGAATGTGATTTGTCTTGGATGAGATATAATGATATAGATGCAATTAATATGACTGACTTTAATTATTATTGACAAGAAATTATGAAAATATATGAAACCAGTCTAACGTCAACTGAGAAACCATCAAATATTATAGAATTTTCAAAGTATCATTGCACTATAAGGAGAAGTGTGTATCTCTACTGCCTTGGATAAAAAGAACAATAATTACATAACAAAAGATATACATAATTGTTCTTAAACTGGTAAAACTGTTGTAAAGTAAATAAACAGTAGAACATATAAGTGTGTGTTTTTCGTATATCAAAGCCACATCGAGCTATATGTTGAGTACGAAGATATAAGTAGTTGGTCTTTAAAACTATTGTTGAACAACAAAGATGTGATTTGACTTTTATATGATGACGTGTACTATTATTACATTCACAAATATGAGGTTTTTATTAATGGTTTTTCATCATGTTACCAGATGATAAGAAAAAAAGATATATTTGAATAAAATGTTTTATCATTTACAGAAAATCCGCGAAATTATCAAAATAAGAAAGTATAACGTTTTTTCGATTACAGTAAATGTATTAGGGTCAAGATACTCAAGTGAGCGTGGGGTGGGGGTTATTTTCAATGTTCTGGACTTTATATAACATTCCAGTTTTCTTTCTTATAATAATTTGTGTGTAGCGCCCCTTGAGGTGCCTAGTTTAGGCCTATCAAAGTTTGTTGCTCTTGAAGTGCATGGGCTGTAAAGTTATATATATATATAAAAAACGCCTGGTCGACTCTCCTTATCACTTAAAAATAGGCCTAATTTTCAGAGGCGGACCTCATGTTGAACCTTTAACGGCTCTCAAGTTGATCCCTGTGCTACTACTTACGAAATTGTATGCGCGTACTTCACTGTAATTACTAGCTCATTAACCCTAGCAGCTGGCCCTCTGGTGTTAGACTATTTATGTAACGTCTTATGTGATGATGCTATTTTCTAACTTCCGTAAACTGAAATTCTCTGTGGCGCCGCTTAAATTGACTTGGTCGATCTCTGTTGAATTGTTCTGTGAATGTTTATAGTCGGTGATTAGTACAAATTTCAAACAGAAAACTCTGAGTTTTACCAGAAAGCTCTAAATTTTACTAGAAAACCCTGAGTTTTACCAGAAAAAATTCCGAGTTTCACAATATAGTACAACTTATCCATTCATCTGCAGGAATACCATATTAAATGAGATATTTTAGTTAAAGGAACATTGATTGCAAATGAATAATTTAGTTATCAGCTAACTTTAAAAAAATATACACAAATTAAAAAAATTACACTTGTGTAGACAAATGTGCTTATTTGTTATATTTCATGTTAAAACTAATCAGTAACATCTTTCATATAATTACAACAAGTTACCTCTTTCAAGACTGACTAATGTGATTTTAATTCCTTGGTATGATTACATCTAGTTTGTTTAATAATTATTAAGCATTTGCGAGTTAATTAGCGTATACATATATATTGAATCTGTAAAGAGTTCATTAAGAAAGCTCAAGTCTTGTTTCCATGAGTACAATTATTGAATGCGGTACTTGACTATGAAAAATGCTTGTACCATATGGTTTTCTCTATGATTAAACTTAGTGCTGAAACTCTACGACGGCAGGTTTTAATTTTTGATTCACGCTTGATAGATATTCACTGCATAATATATTTTTCTATTCGTTGAAATTATCAAATGAATGTGAAATTAAAAAACGTGTAACCCAACTTTTATTGTCTATAAAATGCTACATTTTAGACTTACAAGTCATCATAAGGTCTGTGGTAGTTTTTAAACGTTTCTGTTATGAATTCTATTTAATAATGCAGGTCTAATGCTCATAAAGTTAATGCAGATATTCCGACATTCTAAAAATATGTTGTTCTTCCAAAGGAATCTGGACATGTAGTCTCAGAAAAGCGGGTCTTAGTGATCCTATTCTATGAAGAATGCCATCAATTTGTTGGTACATCTACATGATGTTCTTTATCTCACTTATTGTTTTAAAGACTTGATCAGTTAATGAAGTCTGAAATTTTTGGTCTAACCTTTTAAGTTACTTTTTCATGATGGTCTCAAATAGGTTCTAAAGAACTGCAATCTGCGTTTATGTTGGACCACTCCAACACCCTGATATTATTTTGAGACTAAGTATGGTCCGTAAGTGCCTTGTTTTAGAAAACATTAACCTGCTGGAAGAAAACATAAGTTTGTTGATCAAATCTTCTGCCAAGGATTCTGGAACAAAGAATAAGCTTGCTGATAAAACGTTTGCAACGGATCATGGAACAAAATATAAGTTTGCAGAGCAAAGCATTCTGCAACGGATCCTTAAACAAAACATAAGCTCGGTGACCAGAATTTTCTGCAACGAACCCTGGAAGAAACGCATAAGCTTGCTGACCACAACTAAGACTCTTGAAGCATATATTTTTAAGACTTCTATGGAAATAGATGTGCAGTTGTAAAGATATATCCCACACCTAATGCAGTTTACACCATAATACCCCTTGCACAATTTTTCACACTTATCTTACCACATTCCAGACCAAAACGTTTATTTACTTGTCTCTAAACCTGTACTCCTACCTCATTTCTAAAGTATGTATGAAGTGGCTATCATCAATCCACAAAACTTATAACGAATACTCGAGATCCCAGTGCTGACAGGCTTAACGCTATGAATGTAGTGTCGATATTTTTGTAATATTCAAAAACATCTATTGTACCTATATACAATCATGTCTTACTTAAAAACCTCACAGATGGTCCTTATTCATATATGGCCTCACTAGATGCGGTAAACATCATTGGAAAATAATTATAAACCTAAATAGCGGCTACTTCTCTCCAGCACTTTCAGCTGATTAAGTTCGCCATTTATTTGGGAGCCTTCAGAGTAAATAAGAAGTGATTAGGCACTATGACTGTGTCACGAATTACTTTCATGTCCAAGTTTCAACAGTGTGTAAGCGCTTCTTCCTAAAATTAAGTAATTCCACAATTTAATTTTGATATTTTACGCACCCGAACTATTATTATTATTATCATTATCATTATTATATTATTATCATTATTATTATTATTATCATTATTATTATTATTATTATCATTATTATTATTATTATCATTATTATTATTAAATTATTATCATTATTATATTATTATCATCATTATTATTATTAAATTATTATCATTATTATCGTGATTATTATTAATTATTAATCCACTTATGAGATATTTTTCGTTAAATTTATAACCACTGAGTTTTCGTGCATAACATACTAGATAGTGTTTTTGTAATAAGACAGTGCACTTTTCGTTTTAAAGTGTGACTTGAATGATCATGACAGCAACAAACACATCAATAAGAATTCAAAGTTTTTTCAAAAACAACTACAGAACAGCAGTTTAATGATAATAAAATTTAATGAAATCATTGTAATTAAAAAATAAAACGAAGAGAAAACAGGTATATTATAAATTGGAACAACAGGAAGCAATCACACGAAATCGTTCAATTAACGTTTGTAAATAAAAGCATGATTTGTGAACATTACCTATTGGCCGTTAATTCTACAAATGATAAATACACGCTCGTTCGTTGCAGTACCTGTCAAAACCTGTTTTACAACAAACTCGCAAGTAACTAATACCAAGCAACCTATAAATCCAAGACATGTGTAAACATCATCATACATCAAGATGGTTGAATAATAATTATGCAAGCACATTCACAATGGAAAATAATTTTACCTTTATGACACCTCAACATCTTTGATAAATAAAACCAGTCATGCTTCAATTTAACAAACGATTACAGCGGCTGGTTACTAACATTACACGTTGAGAGTGGGAACTTGCTTTAACTTCTTGTAATCAACACACGTCCACAGCGTTCCTTTTATAATACCAATTACGCTTCAACCTTACCACAGGTTAACAACATTTATTAGTAATATCAGCATTATTATAGCTTCATCGCGTGTTCAAAGCACATTTCTGGTCTAAGAAGATCATCTACTGACTATGTCTGCTTCTAAATCATTGATGTATTTTTTCAATGATGTTTTTTCAGAGCGTTTGATGTCAACCATCTAGCCACACCACAGGAATACGCTCACAGTATCAAGTATGACCACACTATAAAAATTCTCTCACAGTATTAAGAATGTCCACACTACAGAAATACTTTTACAGTATCAAGTATGGCCACACTACAGAAATCCCCCACAGTATCAAATATTGACCACACTACAGAAATATTCCCGCAGTATCTGTAGCTAATGATTTCTCTTCTTTTCTGGATGTAATAAGCGATAGAACTTTCAGTGACTCAGAAAGGTCAAGTTCTTGGTTCTGTTACTTGATTGAAGGAGAGATAGTAATTCTTTGGAAGGTTTGATAGAACGTTATGGAATACCTTATTTTAAAGAATGGGCCCGTCTGGTTTCGTTTGAAGAACTCTTATATTGGCTTGACACTTGCAATTATCTCCTTGTTTTTGTGGTAAGTTATCCAGTGTTATACAAATATTTCATTAATACGTAAAAGCGAAGGAAACTTTCTGAATAACATAGAATTAAAATAAGGAAACTTTCTGAATAACATAGAATTAAAAAGCAAAAGAGAAAAGCTTGCTTTTTTTTTATTTTTAAACACAACAAATACTGATAATGGTATCAAACAACTACATATAACTTACTTTACATGGCTTGATCGACAGACCAATGGGAAGACAACATATATTCAGAGTGATATCCAGTGTAGATGCAAAAAAATCTTTAGCATTATATTTGTAGAAGTCAAACACGATCATTTTGACGAAAAGAGTTAAATCAATTCTAAGCTATAGGAAGGTAGAGTTTATAGTATAAACGTACCACAGTTAACCGTCTCTCCCGACAGAGAGTCAACTGAACATAAAACTACTTATTAAATTTGACTGAGAAAATTAAACAGGATTATTATTCAAATTAAAGAAAAACTTCAATAAGATTCTTTATTTTTGAATTTCGCACAAAGGTACACGAGGGCTATTTACGCTAGCCGTCCCTAATTTAGCAGTGTAAGACTAGAGGGAAAGCAGCTAGTCATCACCAACCACCACCAATTTTGGGCTACTCTTTTACCAATAAATAGTGGGAAAGACCGTCACATTGTAACGCCCCCAAGGTTGAAAGGGCTAGCATGTTTGGTATGACTGGGATACGAACTCGTGACTCTAAGATTACGAGTTGAGCGCCTTAACCACCTGACCATTCCGTGCCCACTTCAACAAGAAATCCATGAAAAATAAAAACTCCCAACGTTTAAATATGTCCCTGTTAGCTGATGTAAACTGGTTCTTACGGTGGAATTTTTCTTTCATGAGTGAATTTAAAGACTGTTAATCACTATAAACCATGTTTGAAATGCCGCGAATTTCACAGAGAATGTTTTGCTAGGGAATTGATATACACGCCGAGAATTCAGGTAAGAAAACGTTCAAGTGCAGTTTGAAGTTCAAGACTGCCTGAGTCATGGTAAACCATAAAAAGATAGGTTAGTAGGAACCACACAGACCTATTACTAACTTCCTATCAGAGCAAGCTTTTTATTTATAGCGAAACTAAAAGTTAACCTGAGAATGAGTATAGCTAATTAAATATACTTTTCTCTCTTATAAGGAATAGATTACATTGTTTCATCAGGTGGATACCGTTGCTGTTAACGACACTTTCGACAGTTAACCCAATAATGTCTTATGGGTGTGCAAAAAAATTGAAATTAAAACATAATTAAATTCTAAACAATGTAATTGTGAGTAAAAGCAGTTTTATCAGCCTTTTAATGAATCATCGTTAAATGATTTCAGAACTTAAAACTAATGCTTATTAAACTTCTAATGTAAGTTCTGAAACTACTAAGAGGAATTACTGTATTGTTTGCTTTATATATGTGTTTTTAAATATGGTATTACTTAAGAAGAAAACCTATAGAATAAAGTTAAGATTTAACAAATCTATTCTTGATTATAAAAACAATGAGATTAGGGTAGTACATATATGGCTTTGGTTTTTATACCTAATATTGCATTGTTATTAATATCACACCTGGTTAAGAAACCAGGAAGCGTAAGACAAACTTCCAAGTGGGGCAAGTGCAAGTTGAAGCCAGGCCAAGGCTTAATAAAATAAGAAAGTTTTCGCTTTCTCAAATGTTGTCGCCAACTTTATATTCGGAAGTCTAAGCATAAATATTCAGACCTTTTCATTCCGATTCTATTTCTGTCAGTATTAAAAGAAAAGTGCATAGCCCTGGCCAGTAGCCAAAGAAAGCCAGCATCGCGACATCTACCAATTTTTACTCGCATGAAAGTAAAATTCAATAGCGAAAAGACTGAGTGAGTCAAGGAAGCTAAAGCTGAAATGTCGGCCGCGCGCAGAAGAAAATGAATATGTTTGCTCAGCTGAATTAGAAATATTTATGTATACATAATAGAGCTAATGGTAATATATCTCTTAAAATGTTTCAACTGACAAAGTAAAGACAGACCAAGCCGAGTTCTGTGCAGCCTAACAGACAAACTTTGTTTTATTTTGTCTATTTTGTTTTTTGATGTTTCTATATATTTTTTACTCTTTTTGTTCTTTTTTGCTTCACATTTCCAGTCGGATACTTGTGTTGCTGAAAAGAGTTGAGTAGAAATTCTCTTTTTCTGAAAGGCTGCACGTGTCGGTTTGTTCCCACGTTAACTATACAAGGGTTAAAAAAATAAGTTTCTGGACTTTTAATCACTTATCAACGCTAAAATCTAAAATAGAAAGCAAATAAATAAATGTCACCTCAGTGTTTTCAGTAATGATAGATTGGTTTATACTGAAATTAATACAAGGAATTGTTTTTTTTTAATCAAGGAAAATTCATGGCTAATTTGCTTTTATTGTTAAAAACTGTATAAAAAGAAATATTTTCCGAATGCATAATAAGTTTTAGGAACCATATACCTATAAAAATCTGTTTATAGTAACCCTTTTACGCAAAAATACATTTAGACTTATGAAGTAAAAAAGAGTTGGCTGGTTTCAGAGCGGCAATATGCAACAGAGAAAACAAACCGATGTTTTAGCTTTTCTGACAGCTGCTTATAAGAGAAGAAAGAAAATTAAAGGAAGATGCTAATTTTATCGTTTTGCTGATGGAACTAAAGAAAAATCCTCATCTAGTAAAAGATATTTATGTCACTTGAAAAATATACGGATTAATAACATTTACTCTTAAATCAATTGTGCTTTAATGTTGCTTTAGCTGTCTCGGGTTTGTATTTATCCTAAATAACTAATCCCACGTCTATATATCAGTAATAAGGATTTTAACTGTTTAGTGAATACAGTATAAATAAATTGGTTTAACAATTCTTTAGAAATAACTAGATTATTAACTGTACAAGAAAATGCAATATATTAATTTGTCTACATTCTCTTACTATAGCGTTGATGCCTTTCACAGCTACTCACACTGATATTTCTCCCGTCATGGTGCAGAAACAAATATATTTAATTAGTGTGTTAATAAAACATTTATTATACTTATTTTAATTTTAAACCTATACCGTTTATTATGCAGGAATCTAGAACCTGACCGATAGAGGGCGGAGGAGGGACATTAAGCCTAGTGAAAGAATCTATAATGAGGTACAAGTATGCGGTTTGATAGGTATCGACTGCAGTCGGCTACTACCAGGGTGGGAACTGCTTCGCAAAGATTATTATGAATTATTTATTACAAAAGTGATAAGGTCAGCTTGTCAGTGTGCCAGAACCTGGGATTAAACTCAGCTATGCTGTGAATGAAATACTTGGCATTGATCATGGCAGACCATTTTTTTTTACAGAGAATAAACGACCCTGCAAATAGGGATAAAAGAGATAATAATTATACTAGTTTGATCAATAAAATACAAAATCATATTAACAAATTCAAATATATAAGATTTAGACAGTATAGGTTTTTGTTTCTATAGACATCATTATGTTATTTCATTGCTTGAGGCTGTCCAACCTAACAGGTAGATTTAGTGTGCGGGGTTTCTTTAAGCTTGCGTAAGTTGAAGTATGAAATATGGTCACTCAAACTGGTCATAGACGAGTGTTGTTATCTAGCGTGGATAACAAACCCATGTAACCGCATGCTTAAGAAATCTTAATGTACAGGTCGAGCCTAAATCGCCTGAAACAGTCTTTTTCGCAATAAAAAGAGCACACAGGTGAATACAAACACAAAACGAACATTAAGTCAAGACCGCAAAAGCTATAAACCTCCTTTGGGGTCTAGTTTTTACCGTCAAGCGCAGTTTGAAGTTGGTTATAGATTTTGTCATCTGATCTTTTTTCCAGTTCAAGGAACTGAATCGTTTATTTTCGTTAAACCTCAGACACTGTCTTGACCTTGGTACTGTACATTGATAATCTTTAATCTATGCGCTTTTTTCTTGTTACGTTTTTTTGCTATATTACTTAGAAATGCAACGATGAAAGAGTTAACACAAAGGATCACCAAAAAAGTTAGATATATTTCAAAAGGCTCGAGCTATTTCAAATAGTTGACTATTATTTTTCAGGAGTAAAAAAACAACAAATCTTTTTCATACTTGAAGAAGAATGATTAACTATTCAAAATAGTTTTGGTTTTGGGGTATTTTAAAACATAACTATACAGAAATGCATATTGGTTTTGTGATAATGCTAAAGATAAGTCAAAATATGTCTTAAAGCCAGTGCACTCTTGGAATATCTCTAACGTTTCATTAAACGTTTTGTGATTTAATATACGGAAAAAATATATATATATATACATACATAGAAAAATCCAAAGAAATTAACTTGCCAATAACATTAAGTATAATTTTTATGGCGAGAAGAAAACTTAAACTGTTCTTTTTATGGTTATTATATGATAGTAAATATGAGCTTTCAAAGTTTTACTATAGTCGATGTTATTCTCAAGATAAAACCAGAAAAATAATTTCAAAATGATATTTTATTATAAAAAATAAATATTAAATTTACCCATTGTAAACTTTTTCTGTATTATAGTGTTTTCTTTCTTTGTAAGCAAACGAAACATTACATGAAGGTCTGATTAGAACTTTTAATGCATATCAGGATAAATTCACATTAAAAATAGTTTTCACAAAAAAATAATATGACAATGAACCATTTACTTTGCTGTCATAGACAATAAACTCACATCACGACAATACACAGCGTTAACAGCTAGGTGTATCAGCCACACAGAGCGCTAATATTCAATACGCCCCACAACGTAGGATTGTTAAATATTCCTTGTTGATACAGTAACAGAGAGTGTTACTTGTTCAGGGAAAGTGACAAAACATGAAAATAGTGCGAATTTTTGTAGATAGAATAAGTAAAAACGAATGCACTTGGTAAATACACTTCGTAGTACAATAGTACCTCAAGAACACCGTGGTTGTGTTAGGCAGCGAAGATTTATAGTGTATTATTTGCTCAGTAATACTAGCTACATAATATATTTTATAGCAGCTGAAGACAAAACTAATCAACTAAAGATTTGTTATCAGATGGTTCTTGTTTTATGTTGTTGTTGGCATTATATACAGTTAATTTACGTGTTATGTTTTTCTCCAAATAATATTTCGGAATTAGTTATATTACTAGTCAGAATCTGCGAGATGTTGCGGTTTTCTGGAGTGTTTTTTTTTTTTTTTTGGAATGAAACGTTCGAATTTTAGAAGAAATTTTCTTAGTTCAAGTATGGAGGGGAATAATTTTGTTTTATTCTAAGTGGAAAACAAGGATATTAAAAATATTAATTAGTTGAGAACCATGAAAAACTTGAATTAATAACTGCTTCCTTAGTTTCAACTTGTCATCATTATTAAATTTAATTGCAAAACTGTGTTTCAAGGGAAAGAAACTTATGTATAACCAAGAAACGAAATGAAGGGAGGGGCTATCCAAACAAGTTATAGTCATACAGGAATAATGATTTACAGCTAAAGAAAACTGAATTGTAACTTCTTGCTAACGATCTAAAGCTTTCATTTAACACAAGCCGTGAATAGATCAAGTTTCGATTTGGTAAAAGTGAAACCACTTAGAAACCAGCTGGTGCAATGTCCTGCAAGTAGAAGGACATTTAATACTGCTCTTAAGCTTGTGTATGTTATGTTGTTCTTATTCTAAAGTAGTTGTTTAAACACTGCGGTACGGGAATATACTTGTGAAATTCTACGAAGATCTCATATCTTGTGTGGTTTCATTTTTACCCAGAACTTTTCTTCAGCAAGGTTAAACGAAAGCTAATGATTTATTTATTTTTAAGAAAACAAAACAATAGAAGAGCAGTAAAACGATACAGAACATTGGCATGTTTTCACTTGTCACCAGAAAGCATTTTATTGCAAAGTTAATAGACATCTAGTTTTAAAGTGTAATTTCCAGCTACAGAGATTCAAATGTTCTCAGTTAAGGCCGTGTTTATACGTACCTGTTGAAAACCTATCAAATACAAAAATAAAATGGTTAATGAGCTATATATAATTTCATAAAGTTAATGTTATGTTTAGTAAAATGATGCATTTTTTAAGCTAAAGAAAAATGTGAGTTTTATACAGTGTTAAGTAACAACTTTTGTTCGTGTAGTTGATGTAAGAAAATAAAATTCATAACTAGAAATATAATTCTATATCTTCTGAAAACGTTTTTTATATTTGAATAAACCTTAATTTCTGTTATGGCATGCTTTCAAATTAAAAAAAAAAGTTAGCGATTTCGAAAACAGTGTAAAAACTGCGAGACTTGAGACTTGTTGCATGAGTTTTTCTACACGATACAGAAATGTGGCATGAATTAAGATTCAGCATAGCCTTAAAAATTGTTTTCATATCAAAATTTATTTTATAGAGATAAGACCAACTAAAGTTGTTGACTTACCTTCCCATCAACCTTTATGAAAAGGAAAATCAAGATCACCAACAAACGTTCTTGCTCTATTATTGTCTTCATATTCACCGCTAGGTGGCTAGGGAAGCGACTGTGGTAATAGTCCTCACAATACGAGTAGCTGAAAGAGGAACAACATCCACACAGTCCGCTTGTATGTTAGAGAGTAAACTAAGCATGGTATTTTACCGTGTGTTTCTAGCACGTTACTTCGTTCTTTCTAGGTGGCGCCACCTATTCAAAAGCTAGTATCTGTATAAAATCTACAGGCATGATTGTCTCCATGAAGAATGAATTCGCACGACACGCGCCATTCCATATAGTTAAGCCCACGAGTATGTATACCTATATATATATATAACACACGCGTGTGTTTCTTGGCACAAAATGAACACATGGGCGTATAGGACACTATTTCATTACCAGTCCCATGAATTTCCTCTTTGCCATATTTTTTAGCACTTGTTGTCACATTGCTTTCGCTTATGTCTATTGTTGGTGAGCATTTATTTTGTGACCTCGACAGCATTACTTATAAACTGCATTCCTTAGTCTATAAATATTCTCTCGTCTATGATGCAAACAACAAAATATTATTTCTCTTAACATATTGACTATGTCTGTTAATAAATGCTCTAGGTATTCCAGATTTTCTTATTCCTTCGTGTAGATTTTAATAATGAGCATTTCCAGGCCTACAAATTCGTGAGTCTATCTAATGTTTAAACTAAACTTGACTCTCTTTTGTAGTCTAACATATGATAAAGGAGATGGATATTTACTTCGTTTGTAGTTAGTGAATTCAGTTTAAGAACTCGAGTATCAAAAAGCATGTATATAAATCTTTTAAAACGTAAACTTCAGCATGAATTAGGAGTCCAAACTTCGCTATCCTAATTTTAATGAACAGCGTGGGAGTTGTTTTATATTTTCCTTTATAACTCTTTCCATATGAGATGAATTAATTCAAGTTTGCTTGTTTGTTGCTCAGCACAAAGCTACACAATGATAAATTTAATTTAAGGAAATATAGGTAAAACTCAGACTATGGATAAAGGTAGTGCAAAAAAATTACTTGAACTGTTTGAGTATTCCAGTAAAATTGAGTCCATGGATTTGATAGTATTAATATTAAGATAAAAACGTAAGATATACTATTTCTTCTTAACTATGAATTTTCTTTGAAATTTTAGCTTTTCACTTTGACTTTGTTGGCTGTGGATTACAACAAAGTTACCCCTGATGGTTCTACAGTGAGCTTGAAGAATACTTTGAACGTTAAAAATTGGGGTTCGGTAACCACGATGGGTATAGAACATATTACCAATTATGTAGCTTTGCATTTAAACATAAGCAAACAAATATAATAAAAGTCAGGCTGCTTTTCTTTATATTGGTCCTGTTATATGTTCTTTGGAAGACATAAAGTTATAGTGTTAGAGAGTTTCTGGTTCCAAAACTGAGTTAATTAATGGTGTTACTGAGTGTTATTCAATTCTCTTAATTTATTGACTTATTTGGATGTTAGTATTTCTCTCCTTCGTCCACAAATTATTATGTGCATGTTGATTTTAAGAAACATTATTATTAGTTATATGTAATCAAAGGCAGAAGTGACATTATAGAGGCTTTATTTATTTAGAATTAAGAGTAAACAATAATAATGTTTTTGCCATAGTTTTAAATAAAGTAGAATTGTTTTATGATAGAAAACATGGAAAAACAAAGCGATCTCATTGATATTTTTTCAGTTTATTTCACCTATTGGAGTCCAAATAATTTTTTATCTCCATACACACCAGTGACTAGCTTCACCTAATAATATAAACCACATTATTATATTTTTTTACAAAATGAAGATTCATTGTGGAGCTAAAACTTTCAGGTGATAATCAAGTCAATCCGAGAACTCCCTTGAATGATTTAAAATAATCATGCAACATTAGACTAAAATAATTATTTAACAGTTAATGATTGTTTGCTTGTTTTTAAAATTCGCACAAAGCTACACGAAGGCTATCTGCGCTAACCGTCCCTAATTTAGCAATGTAAGACTAAAGGGAAGACAGCTAGCCATCACCACCAACCGTCAACTCTTGGGCTAATCTTTTACCAACGAATAGTGGGATTGGCCGTCACATTATAACGTCCCCAGGCTAGAAAGAGGAGCATGTTTGGTGCAACGGGGGTTCAAACCCGCGACCCTCAGATTATAAATCAAGTGTTTTAGCCACCTGGCCATGCCGGGCCCGTCAAGCAAAATTTTGTGATAACATATTCAGACCTGTGTATTTCTTAGTGCACTAAATTCTCCAAATAATAACTAAGTAAAACATATTTCTTACTGTTTAAAAAATATATACAGCAGAAATGACCGCCAGATATGGTAAAATGAAAAAGAAAGTTACAAACAAATGCTTCAGTATGTTCTTTCTAACAATATTTTCGTTAACATGCATCACGTAATACGTACGTAATATGGAATATTTTTATATTGTAACCTTTCAACGATTTTGTTTAAGCCTTTTCTTCATCTAGATTTTCTTTCTCTTCAAGAATAAAGAGACGAGTTCATGTTCTTCTTCCGCATAACGAAGAACCTCTTCATTTATCTCTCTTTCAGTTCAAATTATTTTCAAGAACCTTCACCAAATACACATATCAAAACTTCTAGTCTTCTTTATGCATTGTACACATCTCGCAAGCATACGTTCCCACACATAACTGTTCAGCATACGTTCCCACACATAATTGTTTAATATTCTGTTCTTCAATCTCTCCACAAAGTTAGTACTTATTTTTTCTGTCTAAAGATTTTTTTAGTCCTTCAGCTATTAGTCCTGATTTCTTTAGAACACTGACTTTCAGATCTGATAAGGCTACCTATGTAGTGAATTTTTTTACCTCTTCCAATTTTTTGCCTTAGTTTCCCACCTTTTTGTTTAAAATTCTCTTTGTTTTCACGTTTATTTTAATTGTGAAATCTTATGCTGTTTTGTTCAGTTTCTTTTCTGAAGCAGAAGCCCTTCTATTGTGTTAGCCACCACTGATTCGTAATTTGCAAGTCTGCAACATTTTATTATTTGTCCTTCAATCTTTATTCCGTCAATAAGGTTTTTCAATGCTTATTTATCATTGCCTCTTTTAGGCACTAAAACGTGTTGGTGGTAATGTTCAACTTACATTACGCCTCGTTTGATTATGATTATTGAATCATCTGATTCATCTCCAGCCAACTCTCAATATTGATGTCTGCACTGAAAATATATATGAAGCATGTGTTAATGGTTAAAAAAACTACTGTATAAAAGAAATAAAAAGTAAATCTGAAACAAACACTCTATGCTGTCACTCTGCTAAAATTATACGTGATAATTTCTGTAGTGATAAAAAATATTAGTAAGTAGAATTAGTTAGATATAACTAACAGTAATACATAGTCGTTTATGTACCAATCACTGAACACAAATATATATGTATATATTAACACATGAATTTCAGTACGTCGCATATAGGTAGTAGATAATAATAGCTATTTACCACGTAATAAATTACGTTAAAATTGAATGAAACATTTTGTATCCTTTGAAATTTTTAGTACTTTTTATGTGACAAGGTGTTTTAATGTTGTTGTTTTAATCCACTGAGTTGTATTTACCTGTTTTCCAGTTCGTTAACTTTTTGTATGCATATACTTAGTCAGGCTCTTTTGTTGGATAATTGAAAAATAATGTTAGAAGTACTTCAGAAATTACAAACTAGAAACATAAGTTAAGGCTATGCCCTAATTACATGGATAACTAAGTGATCCAAGCCTGTTATAATTTATAAATGATACGAATTAGTAAGTATAATGCAAAAAAGAAACTGGCTTCATAACACTTGTGTCAGAATCTTTGCGCACCGATGACAGTGTTTATATATATAGCCTCTGCTTTGCATGATTATAGTCTTGCTTGACAAAGATTTGGCCCATGTACAAGAACAGTAATCCCTTTTCAACTGATATACTGAATAACCCTTCATTAAAATGTCTAACGTACAAGTTTTATAAATCTTTTCAGCCCAATACGCCTCCATCACCTGCTGTGTTTTTTTTTCTGACGGTTACTCCCTTAGGGCCGGAGGACAGTCTTGCTCAGCACAAGCTTCGTAAATCATAGATGACAGCTTTCTTCAGGGTACTTCCGGAAACTAAGTAACCTAGATCTTGGTGAATAGAAGAGATAAAATTTTGTAACAGGCCCCGAAATCTCCTTGTTAACATGAGATTAGATGAACACAGAACTGTTAACATAAATAATCACTTTATTATAATAGTCTTATGTTAATTTATACTACAAGCATAAACAAACCGCTAAGATTAAGTGTCTCGGAATAGTAACTGATATTCCCATAATAATTATTTGTAATTCCTTAACAATACCAACAGATACTTTAAAAAAAGAACGAAGACAAAAGCAGTATGTTTTTTAAAGATAAAACGTAACCACGATTGGCATGTGGTAGTTATAAACGTATTTCAACTTTGAAATTACACCTGTAATAACAAGAAAGTTCCGAACGTTAGTCAGGTATAGAGAAAAACAGTTGTGGTAGACAAGGAGGAGCCTTATTTTGTAGAATGTAACGTATGAAAATCAGTAAAAAACTTTTTATTAAGACACAATGGAAGTAGACAGTACTTTACAATAAAATATAAACTGTTTTAAAAATATTTACTTCATTAGCTAATTTTTAGACTGACTTTACAAGATTCATGTTTTAAAGCTATGAAAGATGTTTATTATATTAAATTAAAGTGAGTCATAAATGGCCAATAGAAGTTGATTACATTAAATTAAAGCGAGTCGTAATTGACCAATAGAAGTTTATTACATTAAATTAAAGCGAGTCATAAATGGCCAATGGAAGCTTATTACACTAAATTAAAGCGAGTCATAAATGGTCAATATCTGAGGTAAACAAAAGGAAGTACACTTTTGTAGATGAAACTATGTGAGAAATTCAAAACATTTCAGGACATTATGAACTATTATAACATATCAAATCATTCCACTAATGACTGTATCAAACTGTGGGTCATAAAAAATAAAGTTATCGTAATTTCTGCTGTAGCACCAGTAGATGTCTTCTCAGGATAATATGAAGAAATAGAGAAGGTTTCTAGTAAAATACGAAGGCTCAAAATGTTGTATTTAACACAACAATGTATTGTAAGTCTCTTCAGGAACGTATAAAGAAACTATCTGTACGACATAAGAAAGTACATTCTTGTAATCAATATTTTAAAGCGATTACAAGTTTCTTCAGGAACCAATAAGGAGCATTTGTGAATAACTCGAGACTTTAAACAGTCCCTTCACGAAGATATGAGAAAAGGAAGAACGACGTTTCTATAGAAGACAAGGAGATCCTTTTCCTGTAGGTGGTGCTGAAAAACTAACAGAGGAAGATGTGGGAAGTGGAGATCGTTTATAGCGCTTATGTAGGAGTATACAGTTAATTGTTACATCTAAAGATTCAGATATTTTTATTCTATTTTTTATTCTGGGAGAAGAAGTAAGTGCATGGCAACTTCTACATGTCTGTTTGAAGCAAATAGTAAGTCAAGAAATGAATTTTACAACAACAAGTGATATATTTCACTTATGTGTAAATAAATATATAATTTTTTATTTATAATATTTCATATATTAGTCAGTATCAAATTATGTTGGTTGACTTCAGGTCTTTATGGAAGATGGGTCAAATTTAGCTAGTAATGGTTTGGGGTAGTTCGAAAAAAAAACACAAGCTGTTTGGAAAATGTTTCTTAAATATATTAAATTTAATCGCACACCACAATGCTATGAATTATTTGTAATACACTAAAAGTAGTATAGGAGCGTGGTGTCAAAGTAGTTATGAAAGACATGGCTAGAAGGACGAGCAGTCGAGAGGGTGTTTATGAAACACAATTCATATTTTTCACTCAACAAGAGATGGCAGACTTAGGTTGAAAGAAAATGTGGGTCAGTTATTTTGTTTTTTATTAAGAAACTGTGCTACCAGGTAACGCTTTGCCGAGAAAATATTAATTTTTGTTATATTTCTTTAACAAGTCTAGAAGTAACCACTTAAGAAAACATTCAAAGCTACTTTTACACCAACAACGACCTTGTTGTCAAACTACCTACCGCTCTATCTTTCTAACGTGTTCAGTGCCTTAGACAAGATAACTCGTCCAAGCCGATCGGTAACACCGTGCCACGGACGAGTTATTTCTTTCTCAATAATATCTAAGATCAACTCCAGATGTCAGCACCATACATGCATTTGACCTACTTACAAATTGTTTCACTTTCGATCCAAAATGGCGTCACGAAAAAATGAAGAAGCATTAGAGTTGTATTGTAGCAGCTGAAATACTTGGCAGTCAACAGGTTAAGTTTCATGTAAAAGGTCATCAGTTTAGTACATTTATGTGACAACCTAACAAATGTGTGCTCTTTACCTTTAAGTGATACAGCGGTCTCACTGGTATATCTGTATTTATTAACCCATTTCGCACGAGGATACATCCAACTATTCTCAGCGTGAAGTTTCAAGCCTGGTTTAACGAAAGGTTAATTACACTTTATAAGAACATCTGCGAGTCCTGTGCTGCCTTTTGAATTATTTTCTCCATTGTAAATATTACTCAATCTAGTGGTCATGATAAGTCTCTATTGCAAAAATTTCTGAGAAGAAAGGCAAAGTCAATCTTTATCGTACATCTTGACACACTTTTCACAACCTTTTAATGTACTTAAACATCGTCTTCCAAGATTACATTTAAGCCAACTATTGGCACAAAAGTGCATTTAGAACTTCATCAGGAGACATAAGGTATATTTTCTAAAAGGATTGCTCTAATTTCGGTGTTTTTGGCCATCTTTTCATCAAAACTACTGTTCATCTCGAAATGTGACTAAGTTTGTGAACGTTCTGCTCGTGAGCTTTCGTCAGCTTCAAATTATTGTTTATTATTTTCTTAAGTGGAAATGGTCTTTTTCATAACTATAGTTCTCACTTTGCAGAAGAGGACATTGTTTTGAATTGGGGTAAAGTATGATTTTGGAGCCACTTGTTGCCTTGAAGAATTTTCAGTTTTCATGGAGGATCCATCTTCCAAAGTGTTGTGCCCTTTGGTTCTTTATAATTTAACTTTATTACTGTGTGATTATTTCATTTCTTGCAAGACCTAAATCTGTTTGTGGTAACTGCACAATTGTATCATTGGGAATTTGCCACAATTCAAATATATTGGTTCAAAATATGTTGTTTGTGACACATTACCGAACTAACACAGGTAAGTCTTTGTTGTAACATGAATCAAATATCGTCTGTTCTTTATACGAAAGCATAGATATTTTTCCAGAGCCCTGATATTAAAAATAATCAAAGGTATTGAAACGATTGAATTTCAGAGAAGAAAATATAAGCGAAAAATATTTTCAATTATGATCATCAGGATTTAAGTCGTTGATTACATGGTGAATAGGGATCAACATCAAACAACATAATGAAATAAAATCATTGTACCATGAGTTTATCAAAAATCAGTACAAAGAAACGATTGTACAATTACAATAGTTTAACTCACAAAGGTAGTTTGAATGTTTAGAAAAACCACTAGCACTGAGATACATTAAAAAGTTTGTTTTTGTTTGTTTCTGAATTTCGCACGAAACTACTCGAGGGCTATCTGTGCTAGCCGTCCCTAATTTAGCAGTGTAAGAATAGAAGGAAGGCAGCTAGTCATCACCACCCACCGCCAACTCTTGGACTCTACTCTTTTACCAACGAATAGTGGGATTGACTGTCACATTATAACGCCCCCACGGCTGAAAGGGCGAGCATGTTTGGCGCGACGGGGATGCGAACCCGCGATCCTCAGATTACGAGTCGCACACCTTAACACGCTTGTCGATGCCCCACATTAAAAATACATCTTTACCAGACAATCTCTTCTACTTCTAACACTTTGCGATAAAATTTGATTCTAAAACTGCACAACAATTTTTTTAAAAGTTTTGCTTCCTGAAAAGTGTTTGCTGATTGTGACAGGTACCTGGCGGGTATGCACAAATATAGTTTTGGTTTTGCTTCATCACGTAGGAACTCTGAGAAATAGACAGTTAACTGTTTACCGGCAATAACATATTTAATTGCGTTTATGTTTCTAATACACTATTAAGTTCAACATAATTAAAAGTGTTTTGCATCTGATTTTCGTTTGTATTCAATATCTGGTGCATCACGTTTCAGTGTCCAACAGTAGTCAGCAAGCATTGCCGGATTTCAGTTGCCCTGATATCGTTTTTCCATTGTAGCAATGTCCTGGTGAAACTGAAGATTTCGATGAAACGGTACGTGATGAACAACTTTGGATGTGATTTTCGTGATTAGCAACCAAAAATTTATAAGGAACACCTAACAGTGTTCAAGAAGCAAAAATTTTGTTGTGCAGTCTAATTAGTTTTTACAATGTTATTATATTTTACTGTTTAATTTCATCACCGTTTGAAGTGACCTTCTGTTTAAAATAACTAACTAAGACATTGTTTAAAGTTATCACACAACATGCGGAGACTTTTATAGAGGTTGTTTTTCTTATGGAGTATAGTCACGTCATGCTTAATGGCTTATAACTCTAAAATTTAACGTTCGAACTGTGAGTTGGCACACCCCAGGTAGCTCACTGTATAGATTTTTACTTACAACAACTGTCAAACACGCAGACAGTTTATTGAAGTTTTATAGAGGAAGCAATAATATTATTTTCAACTAAAATTATCTAACTTAACTCGGATAACTTCTGTGTATTACTTTTAGAAAAATAACTTTGAATGAAAGGAAATTACAACATAATATTGCAGGTTTATTTCGATGTTTATTGTTTGTTTGTTTTGAATTAAGCACAAAGCTACACAAGGGGCTATTTGTGCTCTCTCGACCACTAGTATCGAAAGCCAGTTTTTAGTGTGTAAGTCCACAGATATACCACTGTGCAACTTCTATGTTTATATATTAGATTCTTATGACTGCTGCTGTATCCTGCATGATTCAGAAGCTTGAGCTTTAGAGTTTTCTTTAATCTTTTCTGTGTTAAAAATGTTTTCTGTAGTTTTACTAAGAACTTTATTGTTTCTTTTAATCTTTTCTGTGTCATTAATGTTTTCTGTAGTTTTACACTAATATTTTTACATTTAATATTTTTTGTGTCATGAACGTTTATGTGATTTTGCTCTCTAGGAATGAACAGAAAGTAGTTCCTTGGAGAATAAAACATTATATTATTTTCTCTTTTATATTTTTGTCCTTGAAACGAGCTTCTGTGACGTTCAAGGGTACTTTCATTTGGCTTTTTCTTCGAACGTTAAGTACTTCCTTTGTGTAATTTTAACCCACATTAATTTACAAGTTAGTGGTCGTTATTAATTGATTATACATAAATTGCTTAATTTTGTATGTTTGTTGCTTGCTGTAAAAGCTCGTAGTTTGTTTTTACTTACTATTACTTTGTCAAACGTATTGATAAACTTGTTTTGACACAATCACTTACATTGTTTCTGATTCGTTTGTAAACAACAACAATAACAACTACAAAAAAAGTATAATGTTAATTTACCGTTTCAAAAGGCTTAACTATTGTAACGATTGAGAAAATTATAAATTTATGCTCGTCTCTCTTTTTGAAATATTTCATAATTAATACCATACCTTAACTGCTTACTAAAGGAGCTCCCTGATTCGCCTCCCATTTTGAAAAAAAAACAACAAAAAATGCACACAAAAACATTCACGTTTGAGGTGTGGGGGCGTTATAAGAGTGACGATCAAATTCCTCTATTGAATTAGAGTAATCCAGCAGCTAGCAGTAATGTTGTTGGTTAGCTGCTTTCCGTCTGTTTTATTTCTTCAAATTAGGAACGACAAGCACATATAGCTTCTACGCATCTTTCGTAAAATATTCTAGAATACCCAAGTCTTAGCTGTGAATCCGATAGTTTCGGGTCATTGCAACAAAAATGCCCTTCGCACTTTGGATTTGTGGGTGCATATGAGATTGACAGATCATCTTACTATTTGATCAGACACTAACAGTTCAAAAGGACTGGTACTGTAAACTATTATAGTTGACATCCTTCTAGTCGATCAGTGCACAAGGACGGACGGTTATTCGCAGATAGTTCTTTGTGTAGGTTTACGCGAAAATATTGAAATAAAATACATTTAAGGGTCATGAGTTTTACTGCGGATCGGAATAGGCTTAAAAATGTGAACTTGTCTTTGATAAATAGCTGAGGAGCAACTTAAGCTCCATTGTGTGCCTATACAATTAAACTCCTACTAAAATATTTTCCAAACGACACTGTTCTTTTGTCAAATATTCACCACCTTAGTGAATATAGTATTCAGTATACTTAGAAATGTAAGTGAAAATAATAATTAAATAACAACAACAAGAGAACTAACGTATTAAACATTTAGTTCCTGGAGACTATGTTGTTGTTTTTTTGTTAAGCACAAAGTTACATAGTGTGATCTTCTTGCCCAGGAGACGTGTCGAAACAAGAACTAAGTTTAGATGTATTATAACAGATACATAATACTGTCCCTTTTGTCATTTATTTTTGTATTCTAGATCATACGTTACGTTTGAAGCTGTTGCACCCCTTAAAGTATGAAGTGTCTACATGTCAGGCAAAATGCTCATTTATTAAAGAACTACAAACAGGAGTATTTCTAGTGTGATGTATAAAATGTGAGGATTTATTAAACTCCCCATGACGTGTTGTGACTTGATTAGACTCCCCATGACGTGTTGTGACATTCTTAGTATCAAATATCCAATCAGTTTTTTTCTCCTCAAAAACGTTTAAAGATCTTTGTCAAAGAAATGCCGTTTCATGAAATATGGCTTTTTGTAAAGTAGTTGAATGAACATTCATCCAGACTGCAGTCACGAATGAGGGCGCCACAGAATTCCTGAGGTTGTTTTATTTTAAGAAATAATTCCAAAGAACTTTTGGACTGCAAATAATGTACATGTTTATGTGCTGGTTTTGCTTTTGCTTGTGAATCTTTCGTTAAAATGCTAATTTTCTTGCACAAACAAATGTTAGCGACAAAATAATTACCAATAAACTGAAAGCTACAGCTGATAGAAATGTGACCGACAAAGGGCGCCACAAAAACGTGTAACCATATTTTATTTCGAAATGATCTTTTAACACTCGTAAGGCAGGCTGTAGCATTATTCAATCTTAAAAGGAATGTTAGAGTGTTGTTTATTACACTGTGATAGATTTACATGGTACAGTAATGAAGAACGTTTCTCTGTCGTGAAAAGGAATAGATATTTGAAGAACACCCGTATGTCCTTGGATTCAGTTTCTGAAACAAACACTTTAAACAAAGAACAGTTGATTTTGAGTGGAGAAGATATACATAGAAATTTCAGCTCAGAGTGAAACACTCATCAGTATAACGATTCCACAAGTTTCTAAATAAGGTGTGTGATTGTAATTTGTGTGTCACTATGTGAATTTTACTGACAGCCGTACATTTGTTTGAAATTTAAACCGATGAATATTTCTTTATTAATGTTTAGATCCACTATTATGGAACAATAACTAATTTATATGAATACAAGCTTCGACACTCCCATGTGTTTTATTCAGTCAATTTTCTGTATTTCAAAAGTGTTGAAGCTTGGTGTTGTTGTTCCGCTTTAGTAGAATGAAACTTTATTTTCTATTAATTTACATTATTAAATATGCCTTTATATAAAAAGCGCAAAAGAAATGAATTTGTAGAGATTCATGTTAAAATCAACGATATATTGCTTCAAACTTTAATTCACATTCCTGCTAATGAATACTTATTTGGATAATGTCCAATTTATTTTCTGAAAGGCTTGGCATGGCCAGGTGGGTTAAGGCGTTCGAGTCGTAATCCGAGGGTCGCGGGTTCGAATTCTCGTCGCACCAAACATGCTTGCCCTTTCAGCCGTGGGGGCGTTATAATGTAACAGTCAATCTCACTATTCGTTGGTAAAAGAGTAGCCCAAGAGTTGGCGGTGGGTGGTGATGACTAGTTGCCTTCCCTCTAGTCTTACACTGCTAAATTAGGGACGACTAACGCAAATAGCCCTCGTGTAGTTTTGCGCGAAATTCAAAAACAAACAAACAATTTTCTGTAAATATTTATTCAGTTAAACTTAATACGTGATGGATAGCTGAACAGAGAGTCGCCTAATCTTGACCTAGATGTAGAGGTATAGTATAAAAATAAGGAATTTCCATTACACGCTATCTCAACATAATAAATCTCTACTTTGTTAAAATGATGATGATTAATTTAAATACATCTTTATTTAGAAGAAAATAAAGAGATTATTTCCATTTTACGAGAAAACAAAGACTTAATTAATTATTCAGGAAAGAAAATTAGATCATTTCTAATACATCAAGAGAAAAAACGCGTCATAGACCAGAAAGAAACCAAATAATCCATTTTCTGCTCAACTATAGATAATTAATTAGTTTATTACAAAATAACTTCTCAGTGATTTAGTATTATTCTGAATACATACTTTTACTTTTTTAACTGAGTGACAAATAGTCCATATTATTTTAACTCGAACAGGGTAAATTATTCATCTACGACTTACCAAATGATACATGAATAACACTATGAAACAAAATGTTTACTTTTTCTTGTTCCTGAGCAGAAAGTGTTATTTACCAATTACTTATGCCTAAAGTAAATGGAAAAACCTACAGTCATGTGAAAAAGTTAGGACACCCTATGAGAGCCTATGTATTTTTGTAAAATTTTTGGTTATATAGATATTTAATCTCAATTTTAACAATACTGAGAGGTTATAGGAATATAATTAAAAATTAAAACTGAAAAGACTTTTCAAGATCTTCTTTAAATGCAATTCTACAAAAATGCATATTCTAACTGAGGTAAAAGTTAGGACACCCCCACATTTATTCCCACTTAAAATGGCTCAACTCACACACAGGTGTATCACATCAGGTGCACATGATTAGAAAATCGTTACTCAGCATTTTGAATGAGGCTTGCCCTGTTTAAACCTCAGACATTTAGTTTGGTGTGTTCCTGACTGTTGAAGTGAGAGTGAGCACCATGGTGAGAGCAAAAGAGCTGTCTGAGGCCTTCAGAAAGAAAATTGTAGCAGCTTATGAGTCTGGTAGGGATTTAGAAAGATCCCAAAAGATTTTGAAATCAGCTACTTCACTGTCCGGAAAATAATCAACAAGTGGAGGGCTTTCAAAACAACTGCCAACATGCCCAGGTCTGGTCGTCTAAGCAAGTTCACCCCGATAGGAGACCGCAAGATGCAAAAAGAGGTCTTCAAACACTCTATCATGTCATCACGGGACCTACAGCAGGCTCTGGCTACTGTTGACGTGAAAGTGCATGCCTCTACAATCAGAAATAGACTGCACAAGTTTAACTTGCATGGGAGATGTGCAATGAGGAAACCTTTGCTTTCTAAGAGAAACATCAAGCCCAGACTGAAGTTTGCCAGAAAGAATGTAGGCAAAGACCAGGACTTCTGGAATAATGTTCTTTGGACAGATGAGTCTAAAATTAAATTATTTGGACACCAGAACAGAGGACATGTTTGGCGTAAACAAATACAACATTCCAGGAAAAGAACCTCATACCAACTATGAAGCATGGAGGTGGAAGTGTCATGGCTTGGAGCTGCTTCGCTGCAGCAGGACCTGAACAGCTCACAATCATAGAACCCACCATGAATTCTACTGCGTATCAGAGGGTGCTTGAGGATCATGTGAGACCATTTGTACGAAAATTAAAGCTGAAGCGGAACTGGACCCTGCAACACGACAATGACCCGAAACATACCAGTAAATCCACCAAGGACTGGCTGAAAACTAAGAAATGGAGAGTCCTGGAATAACCAAATCAAAGCCCAGATTTTACTCCCATTGAGATGTTGTGGGGTGACTTGAAATGGGCTGCACATGCAAGAAATCCCTCAAACATCTCACAGCTGACAGAATTCTGCATTGAGGAGTGAGGCAAACTTTCTTCAGACCGATGTCAGAGACTGATAGATGGCTACAAGAAGCGTCTCACTGCAGTTATTTCAGCCAAAGGGAGTAACACTAACTATTAGGGGGTAGGGTGTCCTAACTTTTTCCTCATTTAGAATATACATTTTTGTAGAATTACATTTACAAAAGATCTTGAAAAGTCTTTTCTTAAGTTTTAATTGTTTAGTTATATTCCTATAATCTCTCAGTATTGTTAAAATTGAGATTAAATATCTATATATCCAAAGATGTTTCAAAAATACACAGGCTTTCATAGGGTGTCCTAACTTTTTCACATGACTGTATTTTCCTCTTCAAACTTTGCTTTTGTGACCTGGGATCGTACAACGATAACATGATGGGAGACTATATTTGGGGGCTGACACGTGAAAGTGATTTACATTGCAGTCGCAAATCTCGAAAAACTACTCACTTCTAAACATTTTTGTTCATTTCTGTATAACTATAGCATAAATACATGTAAATCTTGATTCAAATGTTGTTTTATTCAGACCTTATGTAAATAAAAATGTGCAAATTTGCCCGTTTTTACATAGAAAATAGGTTAATTTCTAAATTTCATTATCCATGCCACAAAAGCATAGTTTAAAGAGAATAATCGCCATTTTCTGTACTTTTATAACATAAGCAATTAAGAAATAACACATACTATCCAGGAACAAAATTTGTGTTACGTAGTGTAATTTCGTACTTAACCAAAAACCAATTATATAGATTTAACTGTTTAGAACGCAAGAAATGTTATTATTCAGTATAAAATAAATAGATCGTTCCAAACACGTTTATTATAAAAAAAACGATTAATTTCTTGATTAACACAGTACAATAACTCACTTTTAATTCAACGAAACACAATTATCTCAGCTTTTAATTAGCACTGAACAAGTAATTCATTTTCTATTTGCTGACTTACAACGCTAAAAACGGGTTTCGATACCCGTGGTAGGCAGAGTACAGATTGCTTTTTGTGTAGCTTTGTGCTTAATTATAAATATTTCCTGTTTATCACAATACGAGATTATATCTTGATAAAAAAAATTTTTCAAAGCGATTATATCTCACTTAGAGAAAATAAGAAATGCAAATCTAATTGCCCAAGAGGAAAACTATTAATTCTTTATTTAACAAAGAACAATGAAATAATTTCTGAATTACCTTGGGACACAAAATTAATTTCGAAATAAAAATAAAAATAAAAGTTTATTTCGAATAAACTGTCAAGTGGCTTAGCGGTACGTTTCTGGATTTATGACGATAAAAATCAGATTTTGATACTCTCGAGGTGTGGGTATAACAAACAATGCATTGTGTAGCTTTGTGATTAATTACAAAACAAATAAAACTTCTGTTTGATCAGTGAATAATTTATTAATTTCTTAACTCCTACATAATGAGTAACTAGCTGTTAATTTATTAGAATATTATCAATTAGCTATCTTTTTATAAATAGGAAAACAATTAGTTTGTTTCAAATATCACGTGGATAAACGAATTTCATTTTATTTAGCGTAAAACAAGTAATTTATTTCTAATAAAATAATGTAATTAATTTTTCGCTTTGACGTTGTTTATTTATATTTTAACAAAAGACTGACGCTTTGTTACTTATTTAAAGCAGAAAAGTAATTAATTCAAAAATTTATGAGAAGTAAAATCCAATTTTTTTATCTAGCAAAGTAGAGTTTTCAGAAATTTCTAGTTTCTCATCAATCAGACAATTAATATTCTATCAAGTAAAAGTTATTAATTTCTAATTTATCAGAAGATAAAATATTTTTTTTCTCATTTACTATAAGACCAACTTTTAATTTATACGACATCAAAGGATTCATATGTATCTTATTTCCGAGAGGAAATGTAGTTTATTTTAACTGATAAGAACATATATACAGTTTGTAATATATTTTCTGTTATACATTTATTTTAATATATTTTCTGTTATACATTTATTTTAATACCTACGTGTGTTTCAGTTTGATGCATGTGCTGTATATTATTGGTTGTGTATTGCTCAAGTCCCGCCTGTTCTCTAAATTTGTAGAACATTCTTGAAAGTAAGTATCAACATTATTTGTTTTACGAAAACACTAGCGTGTTTTTGAACGTTGGTAAACGTTCTAGAATCTCGCCTTAAATTATATAAACCAACGCGCCAAGAGACAGTTTTATTATTGTTGGTCAGCTACAGTGAATGTACTACAAGCATCGGAAGCTATAATCGTGATTAATGATTATTAATCGGAAAACTACAAAAATTGACCAGGAACGCTTATAGATTTAAAACATTACAAACCGTTCAACTTCAGTGAATTACTTCGGACATTGGTTTTTTAAGAGGAAATTAAATGTTTTCGTCGATAAAAAGTGCACTTATAAGAAGTGTGAGGCTAACCAAGTTAAATAGTTTAAGATAGACGTAACAATATCAACTTAGAATTAATTTGCTTTTAGTGGGTGTGGATCGTTGACAAAATATTCAGTTCTAAACCAGATGGAAGACTCAATATAGATTGTAAAGTTCTTGTATATAAACCAATATTTGTAACAACCGTTATTATAAATTGTACGAGATAAATTATTTTATACGTAACAAGTTAAATTCTTACTTCTAACAGCAATAAGGTTTATATTTTTAGAGAGAAACAATTGATCTCTTATGCTTCTCAGTACATAAGTGGTAAGTGTAAGAGCTAATAGCACTCAAAATAGGAGTTCGACACCCACGATAGGAAGAGCAGATAACCATTTGTGTAACATTGTGCTTGTTTCTTAGTGTGTCAGCGATATATTTACAGCTTTAGCACACTAAAATATGGAGTTTTATCTATTCCTTACGTTAATCAAGATGTAGATAGCTTTGTACTGAGGAAACAACAAAAATTGTTAAACAAACAAACTTTTTCTTATCTTCTACAAGTCAAGCTATATTTTTAACAGTACGCAACAAGTAAGTATATCTTAATTAATGGCGATCAGCTATTATCTTTATCATTGCAGACAAACAATAAATAATTTATTCGACAGTGGACAATTTGTTAATATTTTTAGAAATAAAAAACAAATTAAATGGTATTTTTACAGTAGACAAACAATCAATGCATCTTAGCGGTAGATAAAAGGTTGATACTCTATTTGGTAGAAAATAGAATGTTAATATTACATTTATCACAAACAAGTAGTTGGTACTTTACTTGATAGTGTGTGTGTGTTTTCTTATTTTTTTTATAGCAAAGCCACATCGGGCTATCTGCTGAGTTCACCGAGTTATTTGATAGTAGACAGAAATAAAATAGCTAATTTGTAGTACACGAGCTGGTAATATAGTAGTTGGTACTTTATTTGATAGTAGGAAGAATAAAAAGAGTTATTTTCAATAGCGGAGCTGTTAATATAAGATTAGTTTTAACCAAGCATATAACTTCTATTTTACTTTCAACACGTCTTTTTGTCTTGTGGTGTACAAGCAGTTCATATCATACTTATTTATAGTAAGTAGGAAATACTTTATTAACCAGTAAACAAGCAACTAGTATTTCATGTTGCTCTAGAAAAAATATATATTTGTTATTCTTATGTAAACAATAGTTTAATATATTTTACCAGTGGATAAAAAAATAATATGTATATTATTAACGATAGGCAAAAAGATAGTAGGTTTTTCACAGTATATAAAAATGTAGTGTATCTTATCAGTTGACAAGAATATAGGATATTTTTATCAGCAGACATGAAGATAGTATATATTGATAAGAAGATAAAAATATAGTACATTTTTAGGTGTTAAGAAGCATATTTCTAGTAGAAGACAAGAAGATAGTATAAATATTACCAATAGACAAGAAGATGTTACGTTTTAAACAGTAGAGAAGATAATATACTATTTGCTTTTGTTTGTTTTGAAACTTTGATCAAAGCTATTTAAAAGTTAAGCTAGCCAGTCCTAATGTAAATGTAAGAGGCTAGAGGAAGGCAGATAGTCAAAAGCACCCACCGCTAACTCTTTTACAAACAAAATGTGAGATTGACCGTGAAATTTTGATGCCTCCACAGCTGAAAGAGTGAGCATATTCGGGGAAGGCATTCGAATTCGTCACCTACAAATTGCCTGACCACCAGGCCATGCCAGATTTTTTGTTGTTAACAGAGGGAAGAAAGACGATGTGTGCTTAAAAGAAGACATGAGTAGATTATACGTTATTCAACAAGAGAAAAGCTGTTAATATAATGTAAGCAGTAGATAAGCATTCGAAACTGTCTCTAGCAAAAGAGAGGCAGTTGAGATCTTACTTAGCAAACGGCTATCCTTTGATATTAAATATTTTACTCGATTGCAGACAATATTTCATGTTTTTAGCAGTAGATAAACATTTAATACTAAATTATGCCTTTCTGTCTGTTGTAATGAGCAAAGCAATGCCCACCGCATGACAAAATCCCTAATTTCGGCATTCAGTCTAATAGCCGAACAACTAGAGAGCAATATTTTATGTAACATTAGGCAAGCGGTTAATATCTTATTCCGCTGTATATTTTGTTTGTTTGTGTCAGATTTTGTGCACAGGACTGCAGAAAGAGCTATATGCGTATAGCCATCTCTAATTTACGATTGATGTACCAGAGAAACGACAGCAAGTAAATTCACTTACCACAAATTCTGGGGCTACTCTTGTTCGGCCAAATGGTGGAGTTTGACAGTCACTCTTATAGATCATTCACGGCCTCAGAGTACTGGTTGTGTTTTTGCAGTAACCGGACACGAACCATGAACGCTATGATTCACCGTCCGAACACTCTAACTACGATGTCACCCTCGTCCCCAAAAGTATAAAAACAACTACAATTTTTATAGAAATCCTCAAATATTTAATATATTATTTTGTTAAAATTTGATTTAGCAGTATAGATGATTAAACATTTTTAGTATTATTCAGGAAATTAACACCATTGTAATAATACGAAAAAAGTATATTTTAGAAGTATAGAAACATTTTATATATTTGAGTCTTAAACAAGCAACAAATGCATTTTAGCAGAAGCTAAACAGTTAATATCTTTTTCACTGCGTAAGTAGCCAAAACTTTATTTAACAGTAATGAAACACTCCAGACAAGTAGTTCACTTTTTTACTTTACAAAAGAAAAACGTTCTCGTTTGTTTTTCGAAATGCAGAAGTTAACACATTTCAGTAGAAACTAGCAACTAATGTTGTTTTTAGTAGTAGAGAAACGGTTAATATTTTTTATCGGTAGACAGATAAATGTTTACTTTGGATAAAACAAAAAGTTAACTTCGTTTAGTAGACGAGAAGGTAATATTGATATTTTATTTCACAAAATATGAGCTATTAATTTCTTACTCCCCTAACAGTAGTTGTTAATATCTTAATTGTTAGAAGAAAAAAATATTTTAAGTGTTCGTAGAGTACGTGCAGGCTAGCTGTTAGTTAGAACAACAGCCAAAATGTTTCCTGTTGTTTTAAAAAACTACAAATAATATTGCTATTGAAATAAATTTATTTTACTTGCAACTGAGGAGTTCACCAAGCCTTTTCTTAAAGTTTGTTTGATTTAGGTTTTCGATGCTGTTTAGCAGACTTAGATTCTTCACTAGTACCGCCGCCACCACGAGGCCAACTGCAATTGTAATTTGTATAAAAAACTCTATAGCTGCAGCACCGCCTGAAAAAGAACGTAACTTATGGTCATTCCATTACCAAATAGGATGAGAAGTGACAGAATTATGAGATTTTTTTTCTCTGATCAGACCTGTTTTGATTTTGTGGCCCAGCTGTCTCGCTGAACCAACTTTTTTCGTGACTCACTCTCTATTTACAGCAGCAATGGAGGACTTGGCAGAGTTCCAGGTTCGTATACATGACGATAGAAACTGGTTCAAGGAAAAGAAACAGTAGCTTTGAGGTGGTTGAGAAAACCGACAGTTGGTGCTTATGTTGTGGTTATGAAAGTACGAAGTTAGGCAGTTAGATATTTGCATCTATTTATCTATCTGTAAAGTTGCCTTAATTGAAACACCCATGAAATCACTGTACTTCCTTTAAACTTTATGAACTTAATTAAAAAAGTTGAGAAATTCAATTAAAGTTATTACAGTATTTGGAGAACTAACTTTTATCTATACTAGTAGTTAGTTATTTGGAAAAGTCAATAAATATTAGATTACTAGAGCAGTTGGGAAACTATTAAATGAATCTAATAGTTATTATGTGTAAATTAAATAAATGAAGTTTAATAAAAATCAAGAAATTGGTAAGTGATAAATGTCACTTAGTTTTAAAAAGTAACAGTTGGTAAAGGCAGTAATGTATTGTATAATCATTTGGTCAGTTCTCGAAATTGACTTATTGGGAGATTATAATGTGACAAAGTTTTCACTAAACCTAATATCAGAGATAAGTACTTCTCGTTTGACTATATCAAATAATGGACTTATTTATTACTGGTTTTTAGTTCGTTTAATGTACTTCAAAGAAAATGGAGTTGCAGCCATTATCAAATCGATAAACATGAATGATAGCGAACATCCAGCATCCGTTGTGTTTCATTTCCTAACACCGAAGTGATTATGTTTAGCTTCCTTTGACTGTTAAAACTGTTTTTACTGTTATATAATAATATTCTAAGTTATTTTGCGAGTATTTTATTCAGTGTAGAAGATCTTAATCAAAACTTCAGTTTTACATCCATGACTTAGCTTACCTTAAGCTTATGATTAATATGTAGTCTGATGTGAGCGTTTATGTTACTTACTACTTAGCTTGATCAGAGCGAGAAATATATCAGTAAGTGACATAATAAAGAAACCTGCTGAGTGAAATCAAACTGAGATAAACAGTTATTAAGGTTAGTGTTGTTAGAGAACGGTTTTATCGAAACACAACAGAGAAAAGTCGCAAATAATAATAATGCTCTAATTCACTGAAAACAAGACATAACAGTATTGACGGAGTATATAATGTCTATTGTCATTTACTCAGCACAGCTAATCTACATTCTTTAAAGTTTTATCGAAACGCGACGGAGAAAGGCTTTAAACAAGAATATGCAGGTTATTCATGATGACGAGAAACATACTTGAAGTAAAAATGTACTCTAAAAGACTTTCATTAAAATAAAGTACAGAACAATGTTTCGACTTTCTTAGATCATATTCAGGTTAACAAAGAGAGTTTGCAATGGTCAGTATCAAACTCTCCTTGTTGACCTGAAGATGACCTTAAAAGGATGGAATGTTGTTCTGTACTTAATTTTAATTAAATTATTAATATCCATTACAGCTGTCTTTAGAATAAAAATATCCAAGTTAATCTTATTGAACCACAACAGCAGAAAAGAAATCTTGAAACTACGGGGAAAGCTATATCCTTCATGAAATAAACATTACAAACGTTGATATGTGACATTTGTAGTTGGCTTTCAACATTTTTCCTTTTAAAACCAGTATTTGTAGAAATATTTTAACATAATCACAACGTTATTGGCGCTTTTTAATGTTTTGGAACCTTTATAAAAATTGTTATTGTTGGTCTGATATCCAACCAAATAACTCAGCAAAAGATGAAAAGAAACATCTGAAGATATTCGTTTTAAAAGTAGTTTAAAATCTATTAAGCAAGTTTTAGTTATAATTTTTGAAGAACTTCTAATCTATAATGTGTATAATTTCACGAGCTTCTAGTTTTGCAGGATTGGAGGTTTATGATATATAAGTTGTAAACATGATATTTTAATAAGATTGTGAATAAATTGTAGAGAAATAAATAATGCGAATACTCCTTTCTAGCAAATGATTTTTTCTAGAAATGTATTGAATAGTTTTTGGTTAATAAACGGCAATTGGTTTAGTGTAGTTGTAACTAAGCACAAAGTTACACAATGGACTATCTGTGATCTGCCCACCACAGGTATCGAAACCTGGTTTTTAGCTGTATGAGTCCGCAGATATACCGCTGTGTCACTGGGGGGCATAAACGGTAATAATTGTATTTTAAAAACAGATATTATGTTTTTAAACACATGTCAAGGTTCTTGTTTCTGTGCTACAAAGATGTCTTTACAGTATATGGGCCGATATATATATATTTGAGGCCAACACACCGTAATTATATCAATTCGGTATTTAAGAATGGCGTAAACTATTTCATAAATTTTTTTTTTTGGTTCCACAAAAATGCAGCATTTTTTAATTTTCTTTACGCCACTCGCGTCTTTGTGTTATTATTATTTCTTAAATAAAGTATTTATATAAGTGTGGGTTACTTACCTCTTAATGACACTTTAAGTTTCTTTTTTTGTAAAAGAAATACAGTGAAATAAGGGTAAGATTCTGAAACATAATTTATTCTTATTATAACACACAACGAAACGGTTCGCGGGTTCGAATATCCGTCAACAGTTGTTGCTTATTATACGTTTTCCCTCGTGTCTTTGTTTGTTTTGGAATTTCGCACAAAGCTACTCGAGGGCTATCTGTGCTAGCCGTCCCTAATTTAGCAGTGTAAGACTAGAGGGAAGGCAGCTAGTCATCACCACCCACCGCCAACTCTTGGGCTACTCTTTTACCAACGAAAAGTGGGATTGACCGTAACATTATAACGCCCCCACGGCTGGGAGGGCGAGCATGTTTAGCGCGACGCAGGCGCGAACTCGCGACCCTCGGATTACGAGTCGCGCGCCTTACGCGCTTGGCCATGCCGGGCCTTCCCTCGTGTCTATCATTGCGAGATTAGGAACGGCTAGCAGAGCTAGCTTATTCGTATCTTTGGACAAAATTCTGAACAAATCATAACAGAATGTTAAATAACTTTACTTATTATTTATTCTAATACATGCTATTAGGAAGTTTGGTCAACATAACTCCCAAGTTTATCCTTTATAAGAGCAACTCTCTGGAGTGTACTGTTTAACTGTTAATTCTTTCCATTTCTACTAAGCTAGGGAATTGCGAATGATTAATAGTTATACAGTAAACTTCAGAGAGTAGCTCTAATAAAGGATAAACTTGGGAGTTATGTTAAACAAACTTCCTGATAACATGTGTTAGGGCCCACCCTCAGTGGTACAGTGGAATGTGTACAGTCATATACTGCTAGTAAACGTGATTTGATACCCTTAGGGGGCAGAGCACAGATAGCTTTTCGTGTAGCTTTGTGCTCAATAACAAATAACAACAAGATGTATTAGAGCAATTAATGTATAAAAATACTGATCGAGTCAAGCTATCTAACAGCATAATGGTATTATACCTTGATTTCACTCAAAGGCCACGTGAGGGCGATACAAACTTCAAACAGTTGTCTGCTTAAGTTTTGGTACAATAATATTGTTTTTGAATACTTTTCTTTTCAGAAACATAATGTTTAAGTCTGCTGCATGTATCAAAGTTTATCCTTCATTTAGCCATCATTTTTTAAAATCTGTTTTTAAATTATAAGAATGATCTGTTGGGATTACTTTGTTAAGAACTTCTAATCAAAGTAAGTTTAGAGTAAAAATCAAAACTGAAAGAAACTTAAAATAAGATGTACTTAATGAACACAATTGTGTATAATAAACAAGCTAAAACGATTTACTTTTAAATACCATATAACATTAAATAAGAATGTTTAGTAATTAACTTAGATAGCATTATATAATTAGTTGGTTATCGTTGCTGTTACCAATATTTTCGAGCTCAGTGGCAGTTCTTAAGTTTACAAACGTAGAATTAAGTTGCAAAACTCTATTTGTTATATATATGTAATGGGTTGCTGAGGTAAAAATCTCTATTTTGTTCTGTTCTATTAATTTTGTTCTTTTAAAGCTTAGATGATAGTAAAGGTTTGTTGTTTTAAAAGCCTTTAAAACAGATAAACAGGTTTAAATTGTCTTTTGTATTCATGGAAGACATTGACTTAATAAACGAGACCAGTTAAAATTTGATGTTTTTTTTCATTTCTTTTGTTCATTACTCAAAAAATAAAACATTTATAATCTAATGTTTATCTCCTTGAGCTTAACTTTTGTTTTGAGTTGACTTGGAAAAGTTTGATGAATAAATACGAACTTTTAACATGAATATTTTCTAACAATTATTTATTTTCCTCCTTGTTTTACTTAAAAAAAAACACACACTTATTATACAAGAACAGTTATCTTGTGGTTCGTCCACTGAGTTCTTTATTTTTCTTTTTTGAATTTTGAGAACTATAACTTAGTGATAAATAAAACAACAATACGTCATCCACAACGTTCATTCGCCATACTTTTCGTTTTCTTTAATTTGTGTCCTCTTTCCTTTGTTTTCATTTGTTTCGCTAAAGGAAAATGCAAAGAAACAAATAGGGGGCGCTTGTATTTCTTAGTGCTAATAATATAACACCAGAAACATATGCTTCCTCATAGTTTTGCCACTGCTTAACGTAGTAATTTTAAAGGATGAACTTTAACATCAAGGAAAAACATTTAAGGAGCGTCGCGAGAAGATGGTTTAATCCCAACCGCGATTTGTTCACCTTCGAACCATAGAGGGTGAACACAAAACTTAAAAACAAAATAAGAAGGTTTTGCTTAAAAGATGTATACTCGACAAGGGTAAAACCAACAACAAAAATAAATAAAAAGTTTGCTTGTTTTCGAAAATAAAACAGAAATAGATAAGTGATGATACAATTATTACTTTTATTACTCAGTTATTTCTACACTTGGGTATGTTTTACACCCATTTTTAGATCATTTCAGTGCTGTTGTAGGTGTCGCTGCTGCTAGACTGTCATGAACTATGATTAATTGTTGTTCAGCTAAACGTTCGTTAAACACGTTCGCGTTGAGACTGACTTTGCGGCAAATCGTTAACCCAATTCTTGCTATTTTTGGACTGGAGTGATAGCCATAAACAGTTTTTTTGGTTAATTAATCATATTAACCACCCAATAATTTTCTGGTATTTAATCTTATAACGACAAAAAATAAACGGTAAATTGTTTAGCATAACCACTGTCTAGCTACGTTTTAAAACACAAATCCGTGGCAGAGAACGTTACTGTTAGGAGATGACAAAATTATACTAGCTTCAGACTTAAGTTTCGTCTGGCAAGAATTTACAAGTAAAGAAATGTTCTATGTATGGTTTCTAAAACGTGCCAAGAAACTTCTGTATAAACACATTTTCTACGTATGAGATGAGAAAGTTATTAACAACTGTGTATGGCCATGAAGAAATTTCGAAGAAACCAAGTACGTTTGGTTTGTTAGCACAAAACTACGCAATAAGTTTTCTGTGCTGTACTCGAATATACAGAAGATGTGAGACGAGTGCGTGGTATTCAGATACATTAATATCCAACAGATAAAATATCCGTAAAACAAGGATTCAGGAAATGCTGTAGAGATTAACTCGTACATGGATAGCAAAAAAAAACACAAACACAAGTAACAAATATTAAAAACTTTGATTAATAAGTATTAAGTCTTATGTAATTTACCTATTTACCTGGCTAACAACTTTTTGCTATGGTTTCAGTATGATTAACATTATGTTATTATTATTATTATCATATGCTGTTTTACCAAGAAATGTTATATATCTAAGAAATAGTTCGAAAACAGCAGTAAATATTACGCTTGACTTTCTTTTATTTACGGAGTATCATATCGCTATCTTGCGAAACATTTATCGAAAATTGTTTGAATTTCACAGAAAATTACACGAGGGCTATCTGCGCTAACCGACCCTAATTTAGCAGTATAAGGCTAGTAGAGGGAAGGCAGTTAGTCATTACCACCCACCGCCAACTCATGGGCTACTCTTTTACCAACGAATAGCGGGATTGACCGTCACATTATAATGCCCCTACAGCTGAAGGAGCGAGCATGTTTGATGTGACGGAGATTCAAACCCGTGGCCATCGAATTACGAGGCAAGTGCCTTAACCACCTGGCCATGCAGGGATTATTGAAAATGAATTTAATAGCCTCATAAGTCGATATAGTTTACAATGAGAATGTTTATGTAATAGCTAAGATATGTAGTTAACTCTTAGATACAGCTAATATGTTAAAACTCTTAGATACAGCTAATATGTTAAAACTCTGCTACTTATGCAATTCTAATTGCGGGTCGTTCTAAATGTGAATGAATCAGTTTTATTGGTCTGGTTTTCATATTATTGAAAATGTTTTGAAAATTACCTTAGCTTTTATAATGAACTAATGTTCAGTATGTTTCAGGATCAAAGTTGCTTTCTTTTATATGTAAACCGCAAGAACTACCATTAGTGATATCTCCTAGTAATTGCCCTTTAGGCACTTTAGTTTTTAAAAACCAAACTACCTGGTATCCATAATCTTTTCATCAACAACTAAAAGTCTTGTCCTTAGGCTTAACCTCAGTGTGGTGGGACGACCACTAATTGGACGTCAATTTTTTCTTACAGTAATCCCATTTTTAGTACTTTTCGAGTTTATACTTGGTACCTCTGGAACGTCAAGAGAATACTTTATTCTACTATGTAAAGGATAAGGTTCGTAGCAATTCTTAGCGAGGCTTCACTGGGAGTTCAATCTAGCCGGTTATCTCATTATTTTAAATAAATATGAGTATGAATCATGATTTGTTGTTGTTGTTGGATTGTAGCTGATTTAAAAAAGTTCTTGCTGCTGATTACTTGAATTATAATGTGAAATTGGAAAAACCAAACAACAACAGGTAGAGGCAGTATTTGATAAAATGATATTAATACTGAAACTTTTACACTTAGTTTATAATTGCAGACCAATATTTAGTATAAAAGAATGTTTGTTCCAATTTTTACAATAACAACATCAATCATTAATACATGCCCAGATGAGTGTAAGGTATGTGTGATTAAGCATATGATAACAACGTGAAATATTGCTTCTGATAGACTGATACACATTAGCAGCTACTACATAATTTATTTTGCTTTCACTGAAACGATAACATATCAAGAGTATTAGCAACAAAAGGGATCATACACATACTTCATACAGCATACGTAACAATAATAATATATACAATGATAACGTATGAAATAAAAATATCGAAAATTGTTTTCTTATCTTCATTAATTTATCAGTTGATTAGATAAAAAACCTAATCAAACACATAATTAAAACATTAATATCTAGTTAGAAATATATCTCGGTCAAATAATTAACTAGAATATCATTTGGACAAAAATGTTCCTCAGCATGTTATAAAAGTAAGTACAATATAAACTTGTAGCCCCGCCTGATGACGAAAATAATAAGCATTACATTGCCATCTGGTAGTAAAATCGTGAACCAAGCTAGTTTGCATTGTTCATATGAAGTCACAAATGAAGGTAAAAGGATTATCATTCTGTAGAAAGGATAATTTAATCTAATCTTGATTTTCAATATCTAGATAAATAACAGAAAATTTATACGTTTACAACATAGAGTTATTTTTCAAAATTGAATCTTGATCACAATGTTAAAATTAGTTTCAGTCGTTATTCTAACAAGAGAGGAAAAATAACCTCAAATACTACAACGTTCTGAATACTACATAATTAAATTAATTAAAACCCATCACAAAATAAATTCCCAGACGCAATTCAAACATTATGAAAATACTACAAACTAATATGCCTAAGAGAAGCATTCCACTGGATAAGCAGTAATTCAGCAGGCTTCCCATATTAAAAAATTGGGTTCGATACCCATGGTAAGTAGAACACAGGTAGCCAGTTGTATAGTTCTGGATTTAACAACAACCAAATCAAATCTAAGAGAAAACTTCTTTTATATAGAGGTTATGAACATCAGAAAAAGTTTTAATTAGAACTCATTCTGAGTACATATTGTTTCTATGTTGACTTGCTTTCTGTTCTTTAGAATCTTCGAGTAGACAGTTTAGCCGTCACTAATTTTACACTGACAGAGTGAAGAGAAGGAAGCTAACAACAACGTTTATCTCTCACGCTTGTGCTGCCCCTATGACTGAATAGTGGGAATTGACTGTCACTCTTGTAACTCATCCACGGTCCCGAAGTAAGAGCAGGCTAACCACTAGATCACACCCATCCTATTGCTTTTTGTACATGTTAGTAAAACTCTAAGCACATATAGAGGTCATAGTTATGTAATTATTAGTTAGAAACACTTTATTAATTACACGAACATTATACACAGTAACCGAAGTGTTATTCACCCTTTTTATTTCCTAAAGCTAGGAAAAGGTTTATTGCTCGATGAGATTATATGTACTTGACAAGCACTGAAGAGAATGCACGAATGCCTAGCCTTTCCGCGATCATTATATACAAGTTCCTGTTGGATGCGACTTGGCTCGCTCGTCATCGTTTAGCGAGCGTCGTGATAGTGACCTTTCTTTGACGTTATTGAACAGACACAAGTGCAGTATTCAACTATAAAAGTAGCCAACAGGGTACCGGAAAGCTGAAGTGGGTGTGTGCGCACGTGCAATAAATTACGTTTGGTGAATCACGCATTTCTCGAACAAGATGTTATCAAAAGTTATTAAAAATGTTCGCTTTTTTTTAACCATCAACACGAGAGAAGAAGCTGACCCTAAGGGACTAGAAAATTGAAAGTTTTTTTTTAAGTTTTAGGGTATTCACTGTTATACAATGTTAATAGGTATCTTTGTTACTTAACTATATTTCTTTAGTTTCTGAAAGAAAAGCAGTCTTGAATGTCCACACTTCTTTTCCTTCCAGAAATACCTTTCTTAAAAAATCCGAATTTCTGAGACACCTTTCCAGTAATTGCTTGAGTCAGTCATTGATGAAACAAAACCATAATAAACACCTTGACGTAATAATTAGCATATAGAAAATAGTGGAAAGCTGTTACACTTCTTGTAACATATTCTCACGAATACTGGAACTTCGCAAAATTAAATATATGTTCACGTATTTTCAAGTCAGGGCATTTCACAAATAAATATACTTTCAATCAGAAAAATTAAAATGCTAATTATTATATAACGTTTCACGAAGCGCATAATTATACTCTCGATATGTTTATTTTCCTTGCTGGTAATCTTATTCTACTGGAGCTTGCTATGCTATAAGCCCAAAACTCAGAACTCGAAAACTTCCGCATCAATCATGACTAATCATAACTGGGTCATATTTTAATAACTAGATAATATTATAGCAATAAATAAAACAATTGAAATTTCCATAAAAATGATATATTCCAGATTTAACCAATAAAAATTATAAAGAAAACGGAGTAAGTTTAAAATATAAAACAATCGATAAACAAATTTAAGAAATTGTTTTATTCTTAGTGAAAAAATCTCATAAGTGTTGCAATAGAAAACCGAGGCACTTTCATTAATAATTGTGTCTACAGAGAAATACTTTAATACATTCTACTCTGTTCTGTAATGCTGTAATGATAGCTCATTTTTAAATTAGGCCCAGCATAGCCAGGTGGTTAAAGCACTCGACTCGTAATCCGAGGGTTGGGAGTTCGAATCCCCGTCACACCAAACATGCTCGCCCTTTCAGCTGTGGTGCTGTTATAATGTGACGGTCAATCCCACTATTAGTTGGTAAAAGAGTAGCCCAAGAGTTGGCGGTGGGCGGTGATGACTAGTTGCCTTCCCTCTAGTCTTACACTGCTAAATTGGGGACGGCTAGCGCAGATAACCCTCGTATAGCTTTGCGCGAAATTCAAAACAAACAAACAATTTTTAAGTTAAAGTTTCAATAAAATATTTGTTTAATGGATAGTGAGCATTATTGAATGTTAAGCATGAAAACGTTGTAAAACTGTCAGACGATTCTAGAAAAGGCAGCAGGTCCAAAAATCTTCTGCAGGAACTAGCAATTATATCTGTCCGTAAGGCGGGTATTCCTGCTTGTATAGATAATTTACTAATATAATCATTAACTGAGGTGTATACAATACAATAAAAATAAATATCGGAAGACTTAATTAGAGGGAGAATGAGAGACAAAATATTCCCCTTTGAAGTGAAGTACAACAGATAGCCCGATGTGGCTTTACTATAAGAAAATACACTTTAAGTTATGTTGTGGAATAATTATTAGAATTATTAGAATAATTAAATAGAAATTTAAGCGAATATAAATGCTCATTAATGCTCATATCTACTAAACCTAAGCATGGAAACAGCGTTTTAAAGTATGAATAATGCTATAGTTTATATTTACAACGTTGTTATCGTTCTTTAGTTTGTAATGGTTTAAAGTTTCGTCTTCTGTTATTTGGCTCGCTTGTTTAGTCTCGCTATTAAACAGTTGTAATTCTGCGGACTCACAACGATAAAATCCGACGATAGATTTCCCGCAGTGGACACAGCAGATAGTCCAGTTTGGTTTTGCTCTCAAATAAACAAAAGTAATATTAGAGAGTGAGGCATGTTGTTAAAAATATTCATTTATCCTGTTCGATGTTGATTAAATAAAAGTAGTAAATAATTATAAAAAACTGTTTTTTAAGGTTGAAATTGCATTTTTGGAAGAAGATATGTAAAATTATAAATTTAAAAAATTGAGTTTGTATTCGTGGTCTTTTCAAGTAAAATTAAAATCGACAGATAAGTATCAAGTTCCCAAGAAACCAACATGTAATAACCCAAGTCCACATAAACTTAAAATATGTATTAAGTCTCCAAGAAACTAACTTATCACAGTTATGTTCTCCAGAAAAGTGGTTCATGTACCTTTTTACAAAGCGTGTATAAATCACACATAACTACAAGAGTTTATCGACATTGTAAAAACAAAGACTTGTGATGTGAGAAAGCCTTTTCAAAACGGTAATCTTTTCTGTATTCTTAACAACTAACTGAGACCCTTCATTCAACAATCACCGAGATTACTGTGACCAACACCATAACTTTTTTTAAACGAGATGCTGTTGTTGCTTTCTAGTGCAAATTCGCACGATGGGCTAGCTATACCACATCCACAGCACGGAGTCGAATCCGAGGCTTTAATATTATAAGTTCACTGATTTACTACTAACCCGCTAGGCGTCTTTGCACATAACATATACCACTATATAATTCGGGAGGACCATCTTCCTTTTATTTGGGCCCAACATGGCTAGGTAATTAGGACTTTCGACTCGTAATCTGAGAGTTGCGGGTTCGAATCCCTCTCACACCAAGCATGCTCTCCCTTTTAGCTGTGAGGCGTTATCATGTGACAGTAAACCCCACTATTTGTTGGTAAAACATTAGCCCAAGATTTGGCGGTGGATGATGATGACTGGCTGCCTTCCCTCTAGTCTTACGCTGCTAAATTAAGGATGGCTAGCGCAGGTAGCCCTCGTGTAGCTTTGTGCGAAATTCTAAATAATAATCTTTCAGCGGTGCTGAATATACCTCTGCTACTGAAAGCTAATGCACTTCCTAATCGGGTTAATATAGATGTTTAAAAAACCATCTATTTCAGTTTATTATTTTAAAAACAACATTTTTATTACCATGGCTTCAAAAGATTCACAAAAATCTTACAAACACTATAGTTGAATGATAAATTATATTTAAGTTAGAACTTTGTAAAATGTGCTATACCTACATATCACTTAGTTGCAATAACTGTGATCAGCCTTTGTAGGAGCGGCATAGCCAGGTGATTAGGGCGCTTGATCCGAGGGACGCAGGTTCGAATTCTTGTAACACCACACATGCTTGGCTTTTCAACCGTGAGGGTGTTATAATTTGACGGTCAGTCCACTACTTGTTGGTAAAAAAGTAGCCCAAGAGCTGACGGTGGGTGGTGATGACTAGCTGCTTTCCCTCCAGTCTTACACTGCTCAATTAGGGACAGCTAGTGCAGATAACCCTCGTGTAGCTTTGCGCGAAATTAAAACAAACAAACAAACAATAGTCTTTGTGGAAACGTTAAAATAATTTATCGATACAAATTTCTACCAAGGTCTCGCAGAATTTTCGAGGTTTTTGTAGATGCAAGCGTACGTTTAGTTTTATGTCACACATAACATACTTTAAAATTGAAGCTTTGCTCCGCTACTTAAAGCCTTAGAAAAGTAAAATATATTTTTTCCTTTCAAACAACAACCTATTTCATTATATTGTGACAATTCTACAGTTGGTTAAATAGTGTTATTGATGAATAATTACCTTATCAATATTTCGTGCTCTCCAGTGGCATGTTTGCGGACTCACACCAATAGGAACCGGGTTTCAATACCCGTGGTGGACAGAACTCACCTAACTAATTGTGTAGCTTTGCGCTTAATTCCAAATGAACAATAATCAAATAAAAAAATTCTAGTAATATTCGGGGTTTCTTTAGAACCAGTGAAATCTGTTGCTTGTTCATCTGGTAGTCAGATGATCATCAAATTATTTATTAGGGCTAAGCTTTGGTTCTTTGTATAGGCGTTTTCAGCTATTTTAGAGCTATAAAAGAAATAACACTTTTAAGGACCTAAAAACTGGTAATGAGTCTAATTGCGCATCTAAGGTAATAGGTTTTGCTATTCGGAATGGAGATTTGATAATAATCGTTGAAATTTCAGCGATGATTAATGGAAACAAGTTTAAACTAAAGATTATCTTAGATACTAGAACATTAACAAGGCGTCTTTGTTTAGTGAAGTTTTATGTATAGATATATATCTGATTAAATTATGATATTCTAAGAACTTCTATCTGTATTAGGAGCATCTTCGTCTTTCCATTTGCCTACATCAGAGTCTTCTGAAATTAAATAGTGTCCTAAAAGGAGTCTCTGTTTTAAATAATTATATAAGTAGGCTATAAGGAAGAAGAAAACAGTACTAAACATGTGGGCATATTCTAGAAATACAAGATCACGTCACAAACAAGTTCAAGGTGCTTAACATTTCAGTCACCGAATTAGTCACACTGTTGTGTAGAGTGTGTAGATTATAGCTGAGTCACAAAACTCATATTTACTCAATTTCCAAAATACTTTATTTGGTTTAGACGTATAGTCCTTTACTTACTCTTATAATCTAAAATACCTTAGGTGTTTGGATAAAATGTGACACACAGTTACAATTAATTATCCGTTATTATTCAGCGGACTAACAGGTTATTAATTTATTTGTGAATTTCTTTTCCTCATGAAAACGTTAATCTTAGTGAAGAAAACATAACATAGAGGCCTAACTTACTCTGCGATTCACTATTTCCACTGCAGCAGCATGGTTTCACTGAATTTACAGCTAATCAGTGCTGATTGGGAGAGCGAAAAAAGTAAGCAATTTGAACACTTTGTTTGAGTTTTTGCTCACCATTTACAATAAAAAATACTTTAAGGTTTTGGATATCATGTGATACTCTGTCACAATTAATTATCCATTATCATTCAGTAAAAGACTTGTGTGAATATAGAGGGCGAAAACAATATTTCTGAAGAAAAATTATTTTTGAAGTAATCTCATAAACTGTACAATCAACAGGGCATTTCTACAGGCCATAAGGATCACGTACCTATAGAACAATACTGTGGTGTTACTAGCTAATCAAGACATTTAAAGTAGAGTGTGTGAGTGTCCCGCTTGCTTTGTTAGGTGATTGCTATAAATCATGGATGAATACATGAAATGTGTTATAACGTTTTTACAGTAAACAGCAGTGTTTATATACTGGTAAAATTAAAAAATCTTAAACCATATATTGCCAGCCAAGAAACTGTCAAAATCTTGGAAGAATGTTATTCACAGAACAGTAAGTTATTATGTTACCCCCCAAGTCCTTATATTTAATATTCACAGAACAGTAAGTTATTATGTTACCCCCCTCCAAGTCCTTATATTTAATATTCACAGAACAGTAAGTTATTATGTTACCCCCCCCCTCCAAGTCCTTATATTTAATATTCACAGAAACAGTACTTAACTGTTATGTTTGAAAAACAAATATATCACTGTTTGCCGTTACACTCAACTTTAAACCATTGTAGAATATATTAACTTTATTTTCTGTCATGTTTATGTTGTGTGGAGAATTTAATTCAAAATACGTTTTTCCCAGTTCACTGTATATAAGAGATATTACAGACATATTTTATATGTATGTAGTACGCTGGCCTGTGTATTGCAGGATTAATTTATTGTAACGTTCTACAGGCTAAACAAATGTGTGATGATAATTATTTTCTACAATCTCTGTTGAACGTAAACCTCATTTACACAAGAGAAGTTTTACTATGTAGTTTAAAGAGAACAGGTTACGTTAATGTGTTTAAGTTAATCATTATCAACTCATGTATTCATGTAGAATGACTGGTGAAACCTTCATCAACCAGTTTAATTGTGGAAATTCAACTATACAAAAGCAGTTAAATCTTTATCGATATCTTTAAAAAGGCTGGTACGGAAAGTCACTTCTTTAAGAATAAATTTTAACAGGAAAAATTTGGAATTGTTTCTATACTTTACTATGCACGTGTATGTTGTAATTAGAGAAGTCTGAAACTGAAACCATTCCCACACACACACGTATAAAAAGTTTTTAAGAGATTTTTATACCTAAGAATAATGACAAGATTAAACATTTTAAAAGGGTGGAGAGGTATATATAGGAATATGAATCGAAATATACCGTTGAAACGTCTTGAATCGCTTATATTTAGCCAGAAGAAATAAGAAGTAAGCCTATTGTGTGTGCTACCTCCCAAGTACTAATAGAACTTTCAAGAGCTGTTCACGCAGCTGGAAAACCACGCAACCTCATTACACATCTCAGTCCAAAAGAACAAATTGAGGCTTTGTTCATTCTTGAGAAACAAGTTTCTATTATTCTTCAAACAAGTTGAAGTATTCTAATTAACTGCTTTGTACGTTTTCTGACAAAAGTTTAGGAAAAAACCCAAAAAACACACATGTATGGTTTCATATTATAACCAGCGATTAACTTTCATCACGATACATATTGCAGCATACAATTGTTCCAATCAAAGTAAGCACTTCAGTACAATGAAGTTACTTATAAAATGCTATGTTGGGTTTTCAAGAAAGGCGAATGCTGTACCTACAGATATAAGCTTCAGCTCTCTTTTATTTTATTAGCTCCGACAGTGCTTAATTTTTCTCATCCTACAAATTTAATATGAATCACAGCGTGAAGATATTACTTCAAAGAGTCAACCTAAGTTAACAAACATAGCTCAGTACACATCTTAGCAGACATTCAACTTGAAATTCTGTAAAAAAAAGAAAGAAAAAAAGAAACATATTTTATTCCTGATTGAAAGTTTTGGTCCTCATGTCAACCCAATTTTTCCAGCTGATAAACTTGGTTAATTGTGCTGCCAAGAGTGGTTTACAAAGGAAACTCTGTGAAATCTGTCAGATTAAGTGTCATTTTTCATATTGCAGATGCCGTAGTGAGGGGGGGAAGGACGCAGCACGTGGAAACAGGTAATTAAGAAGTATTACGTGTTTTGTAAGACCTATATTTACTACAGATGCTGTATATGTGCGATTAGTTTCAGTGCTTGCTGCCGGAAGAAAACTATGATACCAGCTTTATATAACATAGCAGGCTACATTATGAAGACTAGGTCAATCTTGAATGACAGATTAATAGTGACAGTATAATAATGAGTAGTGTCTTTGAGCTAGAAATAATATTAGTGAACAAAAACTTTTTGAAGTTACAGTTTCAAAACGTGTGTAGCATTCTCTTCTTATATTACTGTTATAGACGTTATATCAGGAAGAACACGAGACTGGTTTATATAATGAACTGGTTAGCATACAAGAGATTCAAGAACAGAAGAATGATTTATACAGTGAACTGGTTAACATACTTCTCTTTCAAGAAAATTGGTTAGCGTTTCATATATTTTAAAAAGAAATACAAAACTGATTCATGTAGGAAATTAATTAGTAAAAAATCTCTTTCAAGAAGAACACATGACTGATACTTATAGTGAATCTATTAGTGTACTTCGCAGTTTGTTTGTTTGAAGTTAAGCACAAAGCCACACAATGGGCTAGCTGTGCTCTTCCCACCACGTCTACCTAAACCTAGTTTCTAGTGTTGTAAATCCGCAGACATCCCGCTGTGCCCCTGGGTGGCTAGCATTTTGTACAAGTGGAAAAATAGTTATAAAAAATAAAAGTGTACGAGTGGGTGCATCAGAAAGAAGAAAGAAGATAGGAATGGTGTAATAAAACTTCCTCTGTATAGCCTCACAAGGGGTATATTCAACATCTTGTCAATGCCTACTTCGTTTATTATTTTATTCGTACAATAATCCAGGTGGACGAAACTTATCAAATTTAGTTATGCTTATCACGTAAAGACTAGAGATTTCTTTAAGCAGAATTACTGGAGGCAACACATGTGTTACAAAGTCTGTTTATACGACAGCAGAAGAATCAGATGCTCGTGCGGACCTATAATCTGTATGTTTTTGTTTCTTTACAACTTGTCTGTTCTTTTGCAGGATTTCGTACATTAGCTATATAAATGGATTAAAATACAAAGACAAAAAAATTCTAAAAGGTTTCTGTGTATCAACGTCATGAATTCTTTACTGTTAATATAAAAAATAGAAGAATCATAGACACACTTTTGTAGATGTCTATAACTTGTATAATATGAATACGGAAAAATAAAGTAGGCTCGGACTCAATGTTGGACACGCTCTCTTTTGAGGTTCTACAGGGAAAGTTTCATTACCAAATGCCCATTCCTACCTTGTTTCCTCACTTTTTGGTGTACTTTAATTTAAAAAAAAAAATTTTGTCCACTTATTCATGCACTTTTTTCGTACAAGATGATATAACCTTATCATCATTCATTAATTTGTGTTCATATCCTGTATGTATATCATCAGTGTGGGTGTACACCGCAATATTATGGTATCTGCAAATACTGGTGTTTGTGTGGCGCGCATTATCTTTATGGTGTGTGTACACATAGTGTACTATTGGCAAGAGAAAATATTAAAAATTGGCAGGCCCGGCACGGCCAGGTGGTTAGGGCGCTTGACTCGTAATCTGAGGGTTGCGGGTTTGAATCACCGTCACAACAAATATGCTCGCCCTTTAAGCCGTGGGTGTGTTATGATTTTACGATCAATCCCACTCTTCATTTGTAAAAGATTAGCCCAAGAGTTGGCGGTGATGACAAACTGCTTTCCCTCTAGTCTTTCATTGCTAAATTAGGGATGACTAGCGCAGACAGCCCTCGTATGGCTTTGAGCGAAATTAAAAAACAAACAAACGAACAAAAATATTCTTTGTGCACCAGTATTTTTACTATGAACCAGAAGCAATATTAAAATCGGATACTGTGTGCCCACATTCTCACTAGAAACAAGAGACAATATTAAAAATGGACATTGTGTGCCAGCACTCTTACCATGGACTAGAAACAATGTTAAAAATGGACATTATGTGCCGGTATTCTTATTATGGACCGGTAACAAAGCGTGAGCAGGTTACTAAATCTCATACCCATATAGTGTGTTCTGATCACTCTTCTGGCCTTGAATGCTGCTAGATTAACGACTGTCTAGCCCACTTCATTACATTCTTACCACAGAGACCTGGACTTAGGTGGATGGGCTGCTGTCAGGCAGATTACATTACTACACTAGACCCCACCTCTTACATCTATACCTCATTTACTGGTCTTATCTTACTACGCCCTATACTGCTCCTTCCCTTTCATGTGTTTTCCTCTACTTCCAGTTAATAAAAACTTAAACAGATTGATACGAACGATCATCATGCGGTAGACATCTTATTAGAGTCACTCGCTGGTACAGTAGTAAGTGCCCGGTTTCGAACCCCTAAAATCAGGTGTTCATTTCCCCTGTATGGACTCATCAGACAGTCCGATGTGGCTTTGCAAACACACACACTCTTATTATAGCATAAACCAGAAAACACTTTTGACGTTATATTTCAAAACAACCACGAAAACATCCAAACATTTAGCCTCTATTACGTAATCTATTACGTAATATAAGCTTCCAACTCTATCACATTATTTATGTGCTGTGACATCGTATCATATATATATATATATATAACGTTATCATTCGCATGTTAATGGTATGTAAAACGTTGCATGCGTTATCAGAAAAACTCTTTAAGATATGAACATTGTTTTCTAGTCACACAATTAAAAGTATTAAAAACAAAATGAAAAATCATTTTGTGGAACTGCTACATTTTAAAATATTTATGCAAAACTTATAGAATTTGGTCTATTTTGCCTCATAAGTTCATGAGTTATAAACCTTATGAAGAAGTGTATAGAATTATAATTCGGATGATTGTTTATTGAAACATATACCTCTACATAAAGATTACTAACAGTGATAAATTTTCTGTTTGTATGTGGTCTTGAAAATTTCACGTTTTATGTAAAACTTAATTCATCCTTTGAAATAGCGAACAATCACGATTTATTTTAGGTTGTCTTAAACTTTGCCTGATTATTTTAGGAATTTCAATACAAGGCTGTCGCCTAAACTTCACTGTTGAAAACCTTTTCCTTATTTCTTAATTATTAACACTTTAACTAAAAGAATAGAATAGAATATGGATAGAATATAAATTGTTTTATCTCATTTTTAAACATTAATTGATAAAATTATTTCGTAATAATATTAAAAGGCAAAGGAAAAGATAAGTTATTTAATGTGTTTTTTTTTTAAAGCAACGTTGAACGTGTGGAACCGAACGTTAAGTGGAATGAATACGTTGAAAGACGACCATGTTAACACGTCTTGTCAGACCTGATATTAAAACACCCTTAATTATTCCACGTGCCCAACTCAAATCTAAAATTACTCCACAAGTGATATTTAAACTCATTAAACTTCTTATTCTTCATCGTTCAAATGTTGTAAATGTAATAAAATATGGCATAACCTGACGTCACCTGTCACCATGTCACTCACCCTGAAATACTGCCAAGTTTCCTTGAAAAGTTAGTACAATTAATACACAGTACAATTTCTGAACATGGAACGGTACTCTCTCAAACGTGAGTCTCACTAGTGTGCTTTGTTTCATTGTTTCTTTCTGAGTTTGTAAGTAACATGTGCATGTTATTAACGAAAAAGAATATACGTGTATATTATAATAAAGAAGGAACTGGCGATATTGGACCCGCACACTTCACTGATATGCTGAAATACAACTACTGAGTCACTAAACTGACACAAATTGGAAAGTTAAACAAAACTTAAGACAAACAGATAGTCGTTGTTGTCAACTGTTGTTATTATTCTTTTAATATAATAAACGGAATGGAGGCAGAAATCACTTCAGAACAATTAGGTTAGCGAATGATAAAATCCATATGTAACAGATGAAGAAAAATTTTAAATTATATATTTATTCATATTAACTATTTTATTTAGTATTTATTTCATATAAAAACGTACTGACATCTACTGCACATAATGTTACACAACTTTGGAAGATTTGCTCACAACTAAACAATCATTGAATAACGACGAATGTTTGCACACTCGAACGCTAGAGATGATCCTAATTTTAAATCGCGAAAGCAGATCACAGATAAAATTTATATGTTGTCAAAAATGAAACAAGATATTATACACTGAAACCCTTTTTTTTTTTCTACTTATCTCTCACTTTGGATATATCTGATCTAATTCTATTCAATGTAGGTAAAATGTAACGCGTGTATTTTTATAAGTATCTTCAAACTTTTGTTTATTGTACAAAGAATGGAAACACTCTTCTTCCAAGAAGATGGTCACGTGCTCAATGACGTTTCAAAGGTAGCCTTGTGCCACTTTCAACAACAAACAGAATTTTCTAAGGAAATCGTTGATTTCGTATTGGAATAAACATCGTCAGCTAGTCCAGTTAATTCCCGAAATTAGATAATTTTTCGAAAAAGCAGTAAACAAATACAATAAATGTTAATTTTAATTACGTAATAAATTGTGTCCACCCACAGACTTCAGTGTAAGTTGGTTATTTTACTTCTAACAGAGCGATATAGGTCAAATGTCCAGCCTCATAACCTTGAAAGCACGTGATCACTGAATTTCTAGGCGTAAATCCGAGAATCGCTAAGGGGTAGTGCCCCTAAAACAGAACAAGATCCGTTATACCGAGTGAGGTCTTGTCAGATCAGAATGTGAGTGTTAAAACATGATGTATATCGGGTTTTATCGTCATTTACGTTTTTCCTAAAATCACAGTTCATCACGATAAACAATTCTCAAACATTGTGAAACTCTCTTGTAATGTTCAGGTAGCATTTTGCAGTAAAACAAATTCCCCAGGAGTACAACGACACGATCCCTTCTTTGGTAATTTTTTTACTGGTTGATTTGTTTGTCCAGTCAAATAAAACAATTAAAAACGTCAAGATACCCTCTTGCGATATCGTATTTCCTTTCAACTTTGACATCTAACCATTAACTGGTCGAGTTGCCAAGGTTTTTAACGGTTTTCAGGAGTTGCTGTAGCAGTCACGCCCCAAAGCGTCCCTGTTTCCCCGCGCATCTCACTTTCAGATGAACCAACGCTGATAAACTCTGGAAAGTGAACACGCACAGTTATATGTATTATTATATATATTTAAATGTTTAAAATCAACAAGGTTGCCGCAAATTTTCGTAAATTATTACACGACTGGTGATTCCTTTTGTTTTTTTAAAAAAACGTATAATGATTTTGAAAGGAATTATGGTTTATGTTTCTCATTGGAGAATTCAAATAAATTATCATAATTTAATTGTTTTAGAAGATATTCTTTTCACACACATACATATACATAAATAATGCTTCACGTCAATCATTCTAATTTTCCAATAGAAGAATTTATCAAACTAACTTTTGTTTTAAAAGATAAACCATTTAGCGCGAAAATAGGAAACTTAAATTGAAGGATAAATATAAATAACATAACGCTCGAATGGTAATAAAAACATAAAACGCAGAAAAAGGCAAAGTAAGTAAAGCATTTTAAAATATAATTGCACGTAAAACCACATATTTATTAAATCGCTTGAGAGAATACTAGTCAAGGCATGAGACACATAATTCAACGTTTACGAATTTAAATACAGATTTTGCATACAATATGAATATAATTAAGATCTTATTGAAAGTTTCATTTCAATTTAAAAAACAGACATAGTACCGTATACTTTAAAATAACGTTTAAGTAACCACCCTTGAACTAATGTGAAACATTGTAATGTAGACATTACATCGAATATGAAGAAACCATGTTCTGACCTGAGGTAAAACTTAACAGAAATCACTCTATGAAAAATGTAACGGATTTACTATTATGTATTTATTTTAATATCAACGTTTGGTTTAGTTAAATATATATTTAGAAATGAATGTAACTTATAATGTTAAATCTGTGTTGCGAAATTCCTGTCTATTCTCTAAATTTGTAGAAAATTCTTGATGGTAAAAATAAACAACGTACTATGTGTGTATCTAAAATACTAATAATTGCCAGCATTATTGCTAACTGAACTTTCGAGAACCTCGCCTTAAAGGTCATAAATCGACGCAAGAGGAGACAGTTTAATATTGTTGGTAATATTGTCAGTATATAATAAACGTCGGAAGCTATAACAGTGATAAACGCTTATTAATGAGAAAACTACAGATATTTGACCAGAAACGTTTATAGAATTTGAACATTACAAATATCAGTGAATTGTCATCGGACGTTAGTATTTCTATGAAGATACTACATATTTTCGTTGGAAAAAAGTCAGCTTGTAAAAGGCGTGAGGCCAGCCAAGAATAGAGCTAGATAGCCAGCTACACATTAAGTCAACTCTACTGGTATCAACTCAAAACTAGTTTGCTTATCGTGAACTGTCCTTAAAATATTCAGTTCCAGACCATATAGAAGACTCAATATTGTTTGTATATAAATCATTATTCGTAGTAAATATTTATAATAACCATTATTGTAAATTGTATTGTTGTTTGCATGTTAAAATGTATTTGTGTTAAAAAATAAACTTGTGTGTATCAATCTTGATGGCAAATACAAATTTGATACATATCAACATTCAAATAACTTCTAAATTTAAATTAAAATTTTCGGCTATTTAAAATCGTAATACGTAGCATAATAAATTGAAGACTCGTACGAAAATAATTATAATACATAATAAGTACTTGTGCCCATAATGGGGCGTTGATTAGTATCCTATATTATCACTTTAGTCTAATTATTAATTAGTTATTATTTTATTAAACTAAACACTAATTACTTGTCAGTCTATATCCTACGTTATATCCTATGCAACAGCTAAGTCCCCAGAGAAGTCCTGGCTATTGTTATTGTTTGTTTGTTTATTTTTAAATTTCGCGCAAAGCTACACGAGGGTTATCTGCGCTAGCCGTCTCTAATTCAGCAGTGTAAGACTAGAGGGAAAACAGCTAGTCATCACCACCCACCACCAACTCTTGAGCTACTCTTTTACCAATAAACAGTGGGATTGGCCGTAACGTTATAACGCCCTCACAGCTGAAAGGGCGAGCATGTTTGGTGTGTCGAGGATTCAAACCCGCAACCCTCAGATTGCTAGTCAAAAGCACCTTAACTAACTGGTCATGCTGTGTCCTGTTTTTATTAGAAAGTCCGGAGTTTTTTCAGTTTAAGACATTTCAATGATAGTGTCCTAAAAGCAGCAACTCTGTAATCCAAAGTTTGGCTGAGATATGATGAGAATGTATCAGAAATATGGCCCACGTTGTACAGACAAAACTTAAGAATTCATGAATTACCTTAACAGATAACATTCAGTGATAGAATCCATGACATAAAGAGATGTGTTTTTTACGAAGATAAATAACTCAGAAACTTACAGAAAACCTCTAGATATAGTAAATGTCTTTTCTATAGATTATTCTCACTCCTATTTTCCAGAATAAGCAAGATTGATGATACAGAAGATATTATGACGAGAGAAAAACACCACTACAGCATACACTAGAGCATTACATCACAGAGTAGAATTTATTGAAGTATTTTTTGTAGTTATTAATAAAACTAAATTGCTTTTCTATTGCAACACTCATGCGATTTTCATTAACGAAAGGCAAATAATTTTTAAGCTTGTTTTTTGATTGTTCTATATTTGAAACTTACTCTCTTTTGTAATTTGTATTGGTTAAATCTGAAACTTGTTTTTGTTGTTTTTTTTTAATTTCGAGCAAAGCTACACGAGGGCTATCTGCGCTTAAATCTGAAACTTATTCTATTTTGTTTATATTATTTTATTGGGTATGTGTTTTTTGTAGCAAAACCACATTGGGCTACTTGCTGAGTTTACCGAGGGAATCGAACCCCTAATTTTAGCGTTGTAAATCCGAAGACTTACCCCTGTATCAGCAGGGTACGGGTAACTGTGAAACTTGTCATTTTGTGGAAAATTAAATTATTATTTTTTATTTATTGCTCTTTTATAAAAATGTTATCTGGTTATGATTGGTAATGATTACTGCAATAGATTCCGAGATCTGAGATTTAGACCTATATATATCAAGCTCCAGTATAATAAAATATCTTTTTTATTTTTATCTGTGCTGAAAATACAAGTGCTTCTTATTATCTAAATGCGCGTGTGTACTCATTTCATTTTAGAGGAAATAAGCAAAAGGGGGTGTAAATATATCGCAGTAGATATTTTATACAACAACAAATTAAAAGTTTGTCAAAGTTCTTTTTCCAAATCTCTAATGGTAGAATTAAAATTATAAGCTTATTTATTGATAGTATATACACGGTTAACTTTAGGCGTAACTGAAAACCAAAGATAAAAACGCACACAAGTCACAGCGTTATTTTTTCTCTTTACTGAATTTCGGCCGCCCTTAGGCTTAACAAATGTTAAGCAATTGGAATTGTTTTATATTATTCTAGAATTATAGTATTCGAAGAGTCATTGTTACAATGTAGATACTAACTTGACCGTAAGTGTTTTGCGAGTCTCTATTAGTGTAATATACCGTTAGTAGCCTTTTTTATAGGTAGTCATGTGGCTCTGCAGGGCCATGTGGATTAAGGCGGTCGAGTCGTAATCTGAAGGTCACGGATTCGAATCCCCGTTGCACTAAACATAGTGAAAGTAAATGAAGAGTCTGTCTTAAAATGTTTTCTTTTTTACAAGTATAGTTAAGGTAAAGATCGGAAGTTTACCTTAGATCAGTCATAAGATAGTAAAGAATCTCTGTTGTGATATTAAGCAAATGCAAATACAGATCTGTGATAAACGACATGCCAGTTTAGTTCATGCGTGATTAAAAAAGAAAACGAGATCAGAATAACGCGACGTGGAGTGATCTGTCGTTATTGTGGTTAATAAAAACCAAGGTCAAGTATCACAACACAGAATAATCTTTCTTCGCCATGGTTAATAGAAGTCGAAGTCAAATATCACAACACCAAGTAAAATATTCTTGTCATGTCTAATAGAAACCGAGATCAAATACCACAACATGAAGTGGCATGTCATTGTCATGATTAATAGTCTCTATGATCAACGAAGTATGTATATATGTATGTGTGTGTGTGTATAATTTTTATAGCAAAACCACATCGGTCTATCTACTAAGTCCATTGAGGGGATCAAACTCCTGATTTTAGCGTTGTAAATCTGTAGACTTAACCGCTGTACCAGCGAGGGACTCTAAGAAGTTAATTTTTAGTTATTGTTACGTATTATAATTTATTTCGGAAGAGTTTCTGATTTATTACTTTATGTATCTTACGTATTACTGTCTCAAATAACCAGGGCCTGGCATGGCCAGGTGGATAAGGCACTCCACTCGTAATCCGAGAGCCGGGAGTTCGAATCCCTGTCACACTAAACATGCTTGCCCTTTCAGCCGTGGGGGCGTTATAATGTGACGGTCAATCCCACTATTTGTTGGTGAAAGAGTAGCCCAAAAGTTGGCGGTGGGTGGTGATGACTAGTTGCTTCCCCTCTAATTTTACACTACTAAATTAGAGACGGCTAGCGCAGATAGCCCTCGTGTAGCTTTGCGCGAAATTCAAAACAAACAATATTTAGTCATAGCATTGAAACATTTAGCTTAGTTTATAGTAAATACGTTGATTTCTTTGTTTGTTTTTGCGTATTAGTCCAAAGCTACTAAAGGGTATTTACACTAGTTATCAGATTATAAAAGACCCATGACACCAAAGTGTAGAGTGTGGATATATTTTTCTGACGATAGAGAAACCAGCAGATCCAAATTCGGGAAAACTAGCCATCAGATTTTGCTCTAAAAGAGAGATATATTTTAAACTAAGCTTGTAGTAATTTCTTCAAAAGTAAAACACTGTCAGTAGCTCTTATCGTTGAAACTATTTCGCTTTTGTAATGACGTGAAATAATGAATATGAAAAACAAGTTCTAAACATTTTCGACATAGTTTTGCTGTCTGTGATACTAATATGGAGTAAACAGTTTTTAAAATCAATTAATTATAATTTAGTAGCTTCTACACTCCATTTTCTAAACTGAACACTTAGAAATAAAAATACAGCTGTTAAAGGCTTAGATTATGTATTAATAGAAGCTCCCCAATTTATTTATTCATATTTAAAATGGTAATTGATTACACAGTTTATATTTTTATCAGGCTTACTCTTTACATAAATTTGTTTTTTTGTTCTATTTTAGCTTCAAAGGTAGGAGTTATCTGTAGTTTTTAAACTTCATTAAATTAAGTCTTGTCATAGTTCTATAGTTCAGCTTGTTTATTAATAGAACCTTCTCAATTTCTTTATCCATATTCAAAATAGTATTGATTACACAGTTTATATATTTATCAGGCTTACTCTTTAAATAATTTTGTTCTTGTTTCAGCTCCAAAGATGAGAGTTATCTATGTAGTTTTTAAGCTTCATTAAATTAAGTCGTATCATAGTTCTATAGTTCATGATCCAGATTTAAAATATGTTTATTGTGCTGTTATTAAGCTTCATAGTATTTAGTTATAGTTCCAAAGTTCACCATCCTGATTTCAGATTAAACTTTAGCAATACTGATTGAATTGTGATACAGTTTTGCAGTTTATGATCCATATCAAAGACGAGCTAGATGTTGAAACTTCAGTCTGTATTTAACGCAAAATCTCTTTGATGTCTTTCGCTATTATCTTGACCCTAATTGATCAAAACATTTTATTTTTGTTCTCAGCCAAATTCTCATCTGGAAATCACATGAAAGGAAAATATGACATGGAGGATTAAGTTACTCAGAAGCTAGCGTGACGATATTTTTATAAAGATGGAGGCTAAAGGTCTGTGAATCATCTGTATACTTAAGTGTTAAATATACGTTTTTCTGTCAGTGAATCGATAACCTACACCCAGATTGTACACTCGTATTACGTAATAATTTTAATTTGTTCGTCCTAACTCGTTAAAGAAATTATTAGCGCCATCTAGTAGGCTATAATATTAAAATAATTATTTACACCGCACCCAGAAGTGGGTTATTTTACAGCTTCAAACATATTATTTACATACAATAATATATTTTTAAACCTTTTTCGTTGATTTTACAAACTTCTGAAAACAAGTTTTTAATTTTTTTGCTTCTGTATATCAGAAGTTCCTGTAATTATTTTTTGCCTAAAATTATCTTATAGTGATAAGTGGAAACATTAAAAATATTACAATTAATTCTAGATTTTCTGAAATAGTATAAGTTTACATTAATTGTTTAGGACTCATACAATAACAAATCTATTTAATAATGATTTAAATATTTTTTCTTAATTTTTTATTTCTGCTAAATTCATTGTCGTCTGGCCAATCTTATACTAATCTCCAGTTTATCTTGATCATCAGGAATTAATTAACTTTGAATCTATGTGGCTTAATGAATTTTAATGGTTGAGTTATTCATTTTGTACTATCGACTTTCCTTAGATATTTTATTTCTAGATCAACTTCATTATCTATGGATTAATAGACCTTGTTGTATCGGGTTCGTTAACAGCTTCAACTCAAATTAAATTAATTGGTCTCTTGATTCACTAGTTTCGGCTGTTTGTTTGTCTGAGATATTCACTCAAAGCTATTCAAAGGATATCAACACTAGTCATCCATAATTTTGAACAGATAGGGTTAACGGAAGGCAGCTAGATGAAAACACTCACCACAAACTCTTGGACTTGTCTTGTTCGATTGAATAGTGAGGATTGATAGTCACTCTTATAACACCTCCATGGCCAAAACGTGCGGAGCGCGACATTGTAGTAACAAGACGCGAATCATTCAATCTCCTAAAGGAGCCTTCTAAAATTGGTGATACACGTCAATTGTGAAACTGATGATAACTTGGTCTTCAAAAACCCTCCCATAGTCGAAATAATTATAGTTAAAGTAAAAAAATAGTTTTAATTACGTTTTTGGTATCTTGCATGCATATTAGGAGAACAAATTATATTACTAGATTAGGATATCCACAAATATACTAAAAACTGTAAGATAAGTGAAGTGTGAAACATGCATTACCACTAGATTTTTAAGTGCACATGTATGTAAAAACAAAGTAGTTTGAAACGCTATATTTATAAAGAAAAATTTAGCTCAGTATATTAGGTTACGACTAAACAGTTGTGAAGAACAAGAATTGTTTTAAGAAGCTCTCGTGCAGTTTCTAGTAGCTAGAGACTGTTTGTTCAGAAGTGAACGAAAAAAAGAATAGTTATCTCTGGGCGTGTTCGTGTAGCACGGAACCACCAGACAAGATGTTATCTTTCATAAGCTTGAATGTAAGAACTATAAATGTGAATCCTGTTAACCCTAACGAAGTCTGTTATGACAAGGAATACCTTGCTTATTCTGAAGAAGGAGAATGTGAAGGATTTTGTTGGCCTGAGAAGAATGTATGATGAGGACCAACTTGTTCATTCGTTTGTCTAGGTTTTTGATCAGGGCAACGTGTTATTGAGATTGGGGCCTTTCTTTATAATTATATAGTAAGCTACTATTATATTTGTTTGGATTAATAAGTAATACATACTGTGATGATTTTCATACGTGCTACCTTTCAAAGTACTTAATAATATTTCATTTGTAAATATTGTGTAATGTGATCCCAGTCACGATGTCGTAAAAACGTTAATTATGTGCTAACTTATGTTCACAAAACAATAATGACAATACGTGACATTTGAAATTAAAGCAATTTAACATGTAGATTAAGAATTATACACAAGCTATAATTTTGTAGAGAGAAAGCACCAATTTCGGTATAGAAGACTGAAGCTATATAGTTAAATGTGATACTGTAATATAAAATTTGTTGTGAAAATTAGCTTAATACCTACTGCAACATTATTAACGTTGAGTATTTTAAAATAATGACATCATACATAGTCCGTGAGCTAGACTATAAACAAGGCCTTCTCGTTTTTAATGGAAACAGTGTGTTTTATAACTACATAACGTCCAACGCTCTCTCTTTATCGCGAAAGATTGATTAGTGGAGAGTCATTGTAATGGCCTTGAATTTTTTATTGGAAAAACTGAATACTAGTATTTGCATGCACGCTAATAAGAGAGTAAAATTTCCTCTATAAGAACAATTTAAATTAAAATTCTATTTTTGTAGTTCTTCTGTTGAAACGTATTTTAGATAAAGCATCATGTCGTGAATTTCAAGTAAATATTCCTATAACATTTTAATGCAAAACTATAAATTCTCAAACATTCTCAGGCATTTCATAAAAAAATTGCTCCGGTTGTGTCGAAATATTTATTCATCTCAGTCGTCCCCCGCTGGTACAGCGGTAAGTGTACGGATTTACAACGCTAAAATCAATGGTTCGATTCCCCTCAGTGGACTTAGCAGATAGCTCAATGTGGCTTTGCTGTAAGAAAACACACACACACACTCATCTTCAATCACCATAAGCATCATCATCAGTAGGAAGTGATCTTAGTTTGTGCATTCATTGTTACGTTTTCATGCATCAGGTTAAGTTGTAATGAAAGCATGTACATGTTCTACTGTGGTAGGAAGAACGCCCATCCAGTCAGTGTTCAGCTACCCATAAGCTATTTTCCATCCATTTTCTATGGCGATTGGGATCTGTGGAGTTTATGTTTACTTAATTGGTTTTGTAGTACGTATAACATATATCGTGTTTGAGTCAAGCGTGGAGCAATTCATTCCAGCTCAGTTGTGTTACTTTTTCTTTTCTTCGTGTTAAACAAATAAAGGTTAGTTTATTGATTGCCAACAAATCTGTTTTTTTATTTAGGCTAAGTTAGTCTCAATTAAGTTCAGCTGATCATTATCATGTGTAACTGAGAATCTACGGATTTATCTGTCAGCTTTCTCTATCTGAAATACTGTTGAATTAAGTTGAATAGATAAATTCTGATGATGTAACAAGGACTTAGTTTGTGTAAAATTCGAGGCTTATGTACTTTTCATTAGCTTAACATATTTCTGGGCAAGTTCTAAGTTCTCGTATCATTCCATTCATTATATTAAAATGTTTGCTACTAAAGAGAACTTATGACAAATAATAAGAGACGTTCGGTAAAACAAAGAAGGGAAACTTAGCAGACCTATAATAGGTCCAGAAAAGTCTTTCTTTAATATTATATGTTCTAGAATATTTTTACTAAGTTTCACGATTGTTACTGTTTTGTGTGTGACTAAGAAAATTAAACTATAACCTCAACTTTCCAGGATGTTTTATTGTGACTCTAACAAATGCTTCAAATATGAAAAAATTTTTATCAGTGCACTGAAAACTTGTAGAAAGTATCTGTAAAATGACTATAATATCAAAATCTAGACTACAAAACCCGCACCACTAGAAGAACATACCATTTATGAAAGAAAGCAAATTTAACTCTATGATGCATGGTTTCCACCAGTTGGAGCTGATTCATACCAAATGAGTCATCCGTCTTTTTGTGAATAGACAGGTTTTCATGGTACAGCCAAAAGTTGTATGAGGAGAAGCAATAAGATCATGAAATATGTTTGTTATAACAGTATCTTAGCCAAATAAAAGGTGGTACCACGAGGTAATGCGTTTGTTATGACAGTGTGGCGGAAAGGCAAATGTACGTACGTGTTATCATTCAGGGTATTCTGAAATAAACAGATTAACCAATGATACTGTAACAGCGGGCTTGAATTCTTTCCTTAAACAGTTTTTACAGATTGATACTGAGAGCACTTAGACACAAGGTTGTACAGAATTTGATGCCGTAAAGCTATAAATTGAAAAATATTTAAGATATAGTTGCATTGATGGTTCCACCTAGTGAAGAACAAAGGAAGTCTCGGTAAGAATTTGACTGCATATGTAGATGAGTTGAACTACCTACGATAAATATAGTGAGTGGTATATACTGTTATACAGTAATTTCTGACTATGTTGTTACTGCAGTTTGACAATGTTCTGTTGTTGCATTAATTATATTCAAATACAAATACATAACATATGGACTGATACATAAGTTACGTGTATGCATCTTTCTATATTTATATTTGTGTGCAATTAAATCACAAACACCTGCATATGCACACCCGTAGTATGTATATCATTATAACATAGCTCGTTAGTAGAGTGAAAGAACAGCAGTTAAAGCTTATTCATTGTGACCAACTGCTAATACATATAATTCAGTTGTGTTTTTATATAATGTATCTATGCACAGTTTGCACATTTAATTTGGTTCTTTCTAGTGCTCTTTGAGAGGACTATTATATTATTTATCAAAGAGGAATATTCACACTTTTCTCATACCTGTACATATGATTGAAAACTGTACACACGTTAAATAAATACATTTCAGGTAAACCTTATTTGAATAACGGTTATTATTTTTAACATGGAATATAAGGTCAGCGCTCGGAAAGCAAATTTTGTATAGTTTGCCCTTAGTTATTCTCATTAACAATCCCACAATTATTAAATATTAGAAATAACGAAATTTGAAGCACATCATTGTTATAGGGTTAATTGAAAAATTCTACAGTTTAATTGTTACAAATTGTTTTTGTTCAAATTTGTAAATAAGGAATAGGTTTGATATCTTTTAAAATTCGCACAAGTTTTTATCGATTTTACATCGTAAAACTTTTGTTGAATTTATTCACGACGTTAACCAAGTCTACTTGCCATGATAAGAGTATTCTGCATTGGTATCAATTCTTGTTTTTTTTTGTTCATCGTAAGTAATTAAGAAACTACTAGAACTATTCTCCAACTGGTATGAGTTAGTCAGAAACAATGACTATTTAGGCTCGTATTTCGTTAGGTTGAACTATCAAATGACAAGATATGGTCACATCCATCCTCAATGAATATTATAGCACCATCATGTTGTTCGACTGACATCCCATATCATTATCTGATACTATTTTCTAATGCATGCTCATTTATCCTAGCTGGTTTCTATGTGTTTCAATTGAGATATATCTCAATTACTCCACATGTCTCTGCAGAAACTGTAGGACGTCTAGGCTTGGGTAGGTAGTCATACATTAAACATTCACATCTTTTCTGAAACATAACAAGTTTGGTGAATAACTACCAAACTGTTGCTCCATAACTCCATATGCTATCATAACAGCTAACTAGTGGTCATCCAAGTTGATTCAGTATGGACTTAAAAGCTTTATAATCAATCATCCACTTGAGTGTTTGCACAGCTCTTTCAAGAGAAAGTGATATCGTAAAGTAAGTATTTTTACCAAACCAAATACTTGTCATAACTCAGCATGTAAGACTGTTAAAGTATGCTCTTAAATCATCTAGATTGTTTCAGGTACACTGAAAGATGGTATCGAATACTCAAATAAAGTATTGAAAGTGGTTATGTTTGGGCTCATTTAAATGAATAACTAGAAATGACCAACACATATCAGTTACTTTTCTTAAACTTTGCAACATCAAACGCCAACAGTTACTAAAGTAACTTCATGTCTCATATTTACCCGATCCAACAATCTTTTCCTTTGATTAGTACAAATACTATAATATAGTCTCTGCAGTGTTTTTCAATATCATATCGATTATAAAGCCTATAGAACTGCATCGGTAGCTTGGATGTTATGTATGGCATTCTTCTATTTTCTCAAGCCCTTGCGTCTTGTAACTTCCAAAGAATCATTTTCCGGAGAGACTTAAGGATCATTAGTGTAATACTTGGACTCCAGCCTTACGTTCTGTAGGACCAATGGAAGATCACACCATTGAAACAAACTACAAATATTATGAGATATTTACTTCGTTCAGTTGAGGTAACGTTAGTTTTACAAACAGCCTCAGATACCTTTCATTATTGTACTGTGCCAAAAACCATGACAACAGATACCTTTGCAACGTATGTCCGTAATTACATATCAATATTAGAATAACATTTAGAGGTGTAAAATTACCAGCAGTTGTGGCCTAATTAAGTGATTAGAAACGGTGATTATTATATATATAAGTTTCATTTATGCACCATTTATTAATATTGAGGGAGACTGTGTTTGAAGTGTTCTGAAGAGCACTATTTGGGGCCTGCGATCATTTAAAAAGTGGTTTCATCTGTGGTAGTTTAAAATACACTCATTTTTGAATGAAAGATTGTTAAGATTTCACTGACGTCTGTAGTTTTATATCTGTTTTATCACAAAGCATATATTTATCTAATACGTGCTGTTGTATTGTACAGTTTACAGTTTTGAACCGAATACCTCACATAATAGGTGTGCTGCTGTAGCAACTATACTTTTAGGTGTACCTTACACATTAACAACTGGGCCATGCCCAATCCTATATGTTTTTGAACCTGTCAAGACTCCATTGAAAGAACAAGCGCGATCATTAACCAGAAGAAACAAAATGCCGCGAAATCCATCAATTAACGTTGCTTCACTTTGTTTTGTAGTCTGGGTTTAAGGCAAGTGTTAAGCAATTCCGTCAAGCCTAGCTGCTTGTATTAAATAAACAAAATGTTCTTTTTTATTGTAAGTGCTGTTTGGTCTCTACTTTTCCTTGGTAATTAACTTCCTCCCATCAATCTCCTCAAATCTTCTGTAGTTAGTTGTATTTTAATGTTTTCTAGGTAGCATATCGCATCACGACTGTAAAACAAATACTTAAACCGATCTTTTTTGACATTCTAGGTATTTAAATTCATAACAAAACAACTAAAAATTTGCAATGAAAGCATTTATTCCCCATCAAAGACAGCTTCAATAAAAGTAATTCATTTTGTTTGATCATTTCAACAAAATAACAGATATTTTGCATTATCTTAACTATATAAAACCAACGATAACTATTTCCATTATAAAATGACAACCGTGCAAGGAAAGGCTCAATACGCCGTTTGGCTTTCATCGCTACTGTATCTGTTGCAGTGAACGGGAATTGAAATGATACCCTGGTTTGATATGCTAAGGGCCACTAAGAGTGCACGCGTAGTAATCTACTTAATTGTCAATTAAAAACTGTTTGCATTGGGCTACAAGGTGTTGAGAACAGCGTAGTTGTAATATCTTAGTCAACTAAATTTTAAAATAAGAGAGATAATTTTGGGCTACCCTGTATAACACGAAGAGCTGGTATCTAATACAATCACATACCGTGTTAAAAATGTACTTATACCTCACAACTACAACAAACTTCAAATATGATAAACAGATTACACAGAAATAAGTATCTAACTACTTATATCAGTAACACTACAAACTGATGGCTAAGCAATTTAAGTATCTTAGTGATAGTACAAACTGACGTCTACATGTCTTAATAATATTACAGTTTGATTACTGATAATCTTAGTTATATTGGAAACCCATGACTAAGTGTTTTATTAGTATTAAGTATTGATGACAGTGTTGGTCAGTAACTTTCCATACTTGTGAACAAATGTGTTTTGCAAACCTACTTTATAAATCAGATTTACACCAGTAATTTTAACATCGAAGGCATGTGATTGTTTTTCATTGTAACATAGTACACGTACTCAGGTGGTTAGTCATTGGTGTGATTTTGAGCTTTAACAAATTATTTTCCTTCGCATGTGAAGAAAATTCCTCTACTAATTACATTTATTGTACTAGTATTGCTATTGTTTATATATACAAGTTCACAAACTATTAATGATAGTGAAGTTAACCATCTTTTTAAAGGAATATCGTAATTATATCGAACTCTGGAATGGTCTTCCGAGATGTCAGAAATATTAACTTGGGAGCGTCTGTAAGCTCCCACCTTGACGGGGGAGTAAAAAAACGACAATAAAGTTATCAGACTGTTTTTTTTTCCCTTTTTATAATAAGCATACACCAGGTCAATCATCACAGTTTTATAACGTCGTTTCATACCTCGTGAATATCTTGGAAATGTTCCCCGCCCTCAGTCAAGGCGTTTCCAAAATAATCCCTCGTGTCCCGTGGGTGAGGTAAATGTAAATTCTGCCCGAAAAAAAAAGATCCCTGCTGTTATAAATGGGGTTTACGTCGACGTATAATACTGATCAATCGATTCTCACAGTATTTGTCTGTTCAAAGCAGGAGGTTTACATGGTGGGAATGAGCATCAGATTGCACCAGTGGAAATCTTCACAGTTGTTATCTCTTCCTTGTATTACACAGCATAGACAAAGCACATTTTCTAATAATGTGAAGGTCCTTACGTAAATTGAAACCAGTATTTCTGCAGCATTTTTAGGATAGCCACAAAAAACATCAAAAGAAACACAACAAAACAGCCCCTTCCTCACATCTCATATTTTGCTACTTGTAGTTAGTGTGACGTTTTATAGGGTGTCTCTACACAAGACTGTTGTTGTCATGGAAATCAAGAGAAAGCCTAAACTCTACTACCGGCTTTACAATTTGGAATAATCCTTAAATCTTTGTACTTGGGCTTTTCAGTGATGTGATAATAGTCTTGATCGTTTAAGACACTCCTTTGAGACCTCCTATTGGTTAAGTACAATATATTTCTTCAGTCATTACTCATTGTTTTGTTTGTATCAAGTGAGTTCACGGAAATGTTTATTGAGTTACATATTACCTATAAAATTATTTTGTCAGGCCTGGTTATAATGAGATGAGACATAATGCTATACGGTAACGTATTCGATCACTTTTTTGGGCTTTCTAGGATTTTGTTGGTTGTCTGATATCTTTTCCATAATATTGATATTTTACTTTGTGATAAACAAAAGCTAACAGAAACACATTTTGATTATTCTTACTCGCTAGCATGTTAACCTCTATATAAGTTTGGTATGGTTATACGTAATATCAATGACTCATAGTGTAAGATTAATCCAGGGATACAGCCCTGATCATAAGATATATCAATCAGTTTTAGTGCTAAATAAATCTAGGAACATAACTCTGATCATAAGTTGTTTTTTTTTTTAATTTCGCGCAAAACTACTCGAGGGCTATCTCCGCTAGCCGTCCCTAATTTAGCAGTGTAAGATCAGAGAGAAGTCAGCTAGTTATCACCACCAACTCTTGGGCTACTCTTTTACCAACGAATAGTGGGATTGACGGTCACATTATAATGCCCCCACGACTGAAAGGGCAAACATGTTTGGTGCGACCGTGATTCGAACACGCGACCCTCAGATTATGAGTCGAACGCCTTAACCCACCTGGCCATGCCGGGTCCCTGATCATAAGCTATATCAATCAATTTTAGTGCTAGATTAATACAGAGACATAACTTTAATCACAAGTTCAGGCGTTTTCATGGCATACAAATAAATCTGCAACAAATAAATACACACACACACACACACACATTTGTTTGATAAACAAACAGAAACATAAATAGATAGAAAAATACAAACACACACACGTACGAATAGATATATTAAGACAGTTCATTAGATAAACATAGGTAAGTAAATGTTGTCTCTAAGAAGTTTACTTAAAACACTATTTTTTATTTGTACGGTTTGTTAAATGCTTCATTATAATCGACCGTATTCGTATTACTACAAACTTTTTCTTTTATATAAAACTCTATTTTGAATCTAACTACCATCAACTTTTACTATATGAATGAAAACATACTTTATTTTAAGTACAGCATTCTTACTAAAACCACCCTTCATTATCAGTACAACATTCAAACTAAAACCATTCTTTATTATCAGTAGAGCATTTTAACTAAAACCATCTTTCATTATCAATACTAAACCCCATATTTACTACTAATACTGTTTTCTCAATAAAAATTTTCTTTAGGTCAATGTAATATTCTGACTAAAACTCTTCTTTTGTCAGTTCCGTAATCTTGTTAGAACCCTACTTCATTATACTATGTAACACAAATTTTGTTCCTGGATAGTATGTGTTATTTCTCAATTGCTTATGTTGTAAAAGTTCAGAAAATGGCCATTATTCCCTTCAAACTTTGCTTTTGTGACCTGGACAATTAAATTTAGAAATTAACCTATTTTTTATGTAAAAACGAGCAAATTTGCACATTTTTATTTACATAAGGTCATTGAAGGCTCTTTGGTTGGGGTAGTATGGGTTTCTCTCACCAGCTGCACCCCTGAAATTGTAATCTGGATCTTCAACGTCTACCTCCTCTTCTGATTTGCTACTCTCTTTTATGATGGCTGCTTTCTCTATAGTGAAGTGGGTACAGGGAGCTCAGGGCAGTGTGACACTGAAGCGATGGATGATGGAATGTTCGGATACATGATAGTAAATGCATTATTGCCAGCCCGACGTTTGGAAGGGTCCACCATACAGAAGTAGCAATTGCTTGAATGGTCAGTGGGTTCACGCCAAATTCTTGGAATAGCGAACTTCATGGCTCTCTTTTCCCCTCTGCACCATCTTGCAAAAGAGCAAAATAAAATTGTGTGATATTTTTTCTATACTATTGGAAGTTAAAAATAAATAAATTAAAATTATTTAAATTTTATAAGGTCTAAAATGCATATAATATAAAATCTTACTATTCAAAGAAGCAAAAATTGTCCCTCTTACCTTTTAGAGTTTTTTTGCAGTGCTCGCAGGTAAAATGAGGTGCCCAGAGTTTGTCTTGATCCCTGACAGGCATGCCGAAATGCCAACAGATGCTGTCACAGAGTAGTTTGTCGCTCTTGTCTTGATAAAATGACCACATACATAGCAAAATGCGTCTGAAGAATGCTTGCAGCTTCTTGATGCCATCTCTGATAAAATCAGATAGTTCTATGTGTTCACTTAGGGAGCTAGAACTAAACTGAAGTGGTAAGTGGTGAGTCCCTGTTTCTATATTACTATGGAAAGTTCTAGAAAATTCTCGTAAGTTCTACAATATTCTAGAAAATTCTTGTAAGTTGTACAACATTCTAGAAAGTTCTTGAAAATTCTTTATCAGTTATTCAACACTAAATCTACCTGTAATTTTCTAGAAAATAGTTAAATTTGAATTTTTTTTTCATTACCCAGGTCACAAAAGCAAAGTTTGAAGAGAAAAATAGTCTTTTCCATTTACTTTAGGCATAAGCAATTGAGAAATAACATTTCTACCCCAAAACAAGAACAAGTAAAATTTTTGTTACATTGTGTTATAGTTTCCTGTGACTGCAGTGTTTTATCACTCTTTATTTTAAGTCAGTATAAAGTTGACTACTCTCTTCTTAATAGTGAATACAACATTTTTCTTCTGTTTTCTTTTATGTTAATAATACGTTATTTAACAAATTACTGATGCACTTCATAACTATTAGTTGAATATCATAAAACTGATTACTACATTTTTGACAGCATATTGCTTTAAAACGTATAAAACATATTACAACACTCCATCAACATAGTAGGCGAAAATGACTTCTGTACTGGATTATCCTAAAATGTTTATATTTTATTATTACAGTAATATAAAATAAATAGTACTCTATAGTATTTTAAAATAAACTACAATATTTTAGTGCCAACACAGTAGTATAATATACATTCTATTCTGTAGTATCCTAAAACATTCAACAAGAATGAATTTTATTCTGCATTATTTTGAAATGTGCTGAACATTTTAGTTTCTACACTATTTCACTACAGTTTTCTAAGACTTTCATTTGAATATTTTAGAATATCTTTTAATTATTTTATGACTAAAAATCTGAAATTATTTATTGTTTTTATTTGTCATAATTGTATATAAAATACGATTATTACTTCACTCTGACAATACAACATATAGAACTTACAACTTAGATTTTGACAGCTTCACTATAAAGACATACTTTCTTGGAAAGAGGTGTGGCACAAACAAAGACTATTACTTTTTGTGACAGTAAGTTTCATGTAAACTATGCTCTTATAATTCGATATCAACATAGTACTGTTTTTATACAGATTACGACGTTTTATGCTAATATGCTGTTTCATTACTGATTATAACTAGAACTGTTTGACAGTTTAGCACTCTTAGTTTATATTATACTCTCCTAATTATTACTGAATATCCGAATTCGGTTAGTACTTGTTTTCTCTGCTATTACGTTATTCTAAAACTTTCAAAAGCTTCAAAAGTAATCAGTTATTTTAAAATATCCTTTAATGACAAACTATCTGCTTCTTCTTTGTAGCAAAGTAGAGATGTTTTAATACTTATATGAATTTTCAACATTAAAAGGAAATGGATAACATTTTGTTTCAGTCCTCTCTGTTAAAATGGAAAATGTGCACTTGTTATGTTATAAGCTTTACATCTGACAAGTCCTGAGTAGGGTTTGATATCTTCATTTACTTGATGTCTTTAGATATCGTCTGTCGCTGGACTACTATATTTCAAAGGATAGTGTTTCCATGTAATGTAATATGTTGTCCTTGCACAAATAAATAAAGTAGTGTCCTAGTGGTTCAGCGATAAGTTTCAGGTCATATAACGCTAAAACTTGAAGTTGGGTCCCTGCATAGACACAGCGTGAATAGCCTATGTTTGGCTTTGTGCTAAAATTAATAAACATATATAAACAAGAAAAAGGCAATGTACAACCTGAACGTCAGAGGTGTCCTCTTTTCTTTTGGAGAAGTGTATTTGTACCCTAACGTTAAACAATGTTCCTTTGACGAAGTGTACCATAACTTTAAATTCCCGGCTGATACAGCGGTAAGTCTACGGATTTACAACGCCAAAATCAGGAGTTCAATTTTCCTCGGTGAACTCAGCAGAGAGGCTGATATGACTTTGCTATAAAAAAACGCACAACCCTTAACGTTAAACCCTGTTCTCTTGACAAATTTGTTGTGACTGTCTTTCAAGTACGTATTGAAGACGTACGTTCAGGCCAGTAGGTATTGAAAGTTGTAAGTTCGCCTGACAGAACATAGTTCAAATATTTATTTTACACAGAAAAAAAGGTATATTTATATGGTTGAATGTAACTTTACAAATTTAATCAGAAAGAAACAAAAACTGGACATTAAGCTTACTAGAATAAATGTTTAATAATATTTTATATGTTATTATTTGTTAATAGACCTCCAATGGCATAGCAGTATGTCAACAGACTTACAACTCTAGAAACCGGGTTTCGATATCCGTAGTGGGCAGAACACAAATAACCCATTGTGTATCCTTGTGCTTAACTTTTTTTTTTTTTTTAAAAAGAGTTAGTTTTCAAAAAGTTAAAGTCCTTGTTTTAGGAAATATTGGGCTTGGCATGGCCAAGCGCGTAAGGCGTGCGACTTGTAATCCGAGGGTCGCGGGTTCGCGCCCGCGTCGCGCCAAACATACTCGCCCTCCCAGCCGTAGTGGCGTTATAATGTGACGGTCAATCCCACTATTCATTGGTAAAAGAGTAGCCCAAGAGTTGGCGGTGGGTGGTGATGACTAGCTGCCTTCCCTCTAGTCTTACACTACAAAATTAGGGACGGCTGGGTGCAGTGGGCTAACAACCTACTCACTTAAATACCTGTTGAAGAATCCGCAAGCGATTGCGGCCCTATGTTTTTGATGGAATCTAATGGTGATAACTAACTAAAACTAACTTTAGGAAATATTACAGTGTTAACTTAACTGTACAAAATATACAATGTTCGCAAGAAGCTCACTTTTGACTTTTTATAGATAACAATATTCAACAAAAAAGATGGATTACATCTTAAGCCGACAGTAACAAGTCATTTGATCAACAAAGAGCAGGCAGTTCGGGAAGGTTTCAACAGTTAAGTTATTTTAGCAAATCCCGTGCATATGCTGGAAGTCAAAAGTTATTTTTGTGAACTGAATTTTCAAATTATTGGCTTCCTTGGTTTTTGATTATTTTTCTTAGTGTCCAAAAGACACTATGGATCGCTCAGTTTACATTTGAGTTGCGCCAAACGTGAACCAGTTTACACGACGGCATACTTTGTACATGGTAAAATGGTTTGTTTGTTTAGAATTCCGTGCAAAGCTACTCGAGGGCTATTTGCGCTAGCCGTCCCTAATTTAACAGTGTAAGACTAGAGGGAAGGCAGCTAGTCATCACCACTCAACGCCAACTCTTGAGCTACTCTTTTACCAACGAATAGTAAATGTGATTGACCGTCACATTATAACTCCCCCACGGCTGAAAGGGCGAGTATGTTTTGTGTGACGGAGATTCGAACCCGCAACCTTCGGATTACGAATGGAGTGCCTTAACCACCTGGCCATGCCGGGCCGTGATGATAAAATGACTAACGTTTGCCTTCTACTTCTTATTTCACCTTTAAAAACAAACCAAAGAAAAAGTGTAAGGTCACAAAGAAGTTAACTAGTAATACTGTTTCAATGATCGTTTATTTATGAATTTTAGCGCTAATCTACACAATAGGTTTTATGTGCTTTGTTCACCACATGGATTCTTTCCGGATTTTAGCGATGTAAGTTTGTAAACTTACCGCTGATCCACTGGAAGATGTCAAACTATTATAGATAAATAATGATTTCATGTATCACATAAGGTACTTTTTAAGTAACGTTTAAGGCTTAAAAACATTTCTTTTTCTTAATGTACTGAATCAGCGTGACCTTGTAGTTAGTGTGCCCGCAATCTAACAGTAAAGATAGAGATACCTTAAGAGTGACGTTCATTTTCTATTTATGTGAACGAGAATAGCCTAAGCTATAAGAGTGGGTATTGTGGGTTAGCTGTCTTTCTTCTAGTCTATGAGCTCAAAATTAGAGATGGCTTTATGTAAATAACCCATGTAAAGCTGTGTTCAAAAATTCTAAAACAAATACCTAAATCGCTCTTAATAAAGTTTACCCAAACCCTCAGTTTAAAAGCAAGAACTGAATGATTTATTTTCTTCTAATCACGTAGTACTTGGCAATACACTCTTCACACATCAATTTACAAACAGCCACACATCAAGAATTTTATGATACCGACAAATAATTAATATTCCTTCAATCGAAGTTAAAGGCATTCTGTGATACTGATAAGTAACCAGTATCTCTGTTAATCAAAATCAAAGGCATGTTACGATACTAACAGGTGATTAAAATTTCATCAATCAAAGTTAAAGGCATTCTGTGATACTGATAAGTAACCAGTATCTCTGTTAATCAAAATCAAAGGCATGTTACGATACTAACAGGTGATTAAAATTTCATCAATCGAAGTTAAAGGCATTCTGTGATACTGATAAGTAACCAGTATCTCTGTTAATCAAAATCAAAGGCATGTTACGATACTAACAGGTGATTAAAATTTCATCAATCAAAGTTAAAGGCAAACTATTGGAACGTGTGGGAGCTAGAAAAGGCAAGCTTGATTTCATGAAATAACTTCATAAATGCCTATAATGTTTAAAGTAAAACGATGAGTGAAGAAACGAAATAAGTATTTGTTAAGTAACATTTTGCCAGCTACATCAAAACTGGTCGTTAAGGCTTTATGGTTTAGTTGATTAAGAATATATTTAAAGTTAAAAGAGTCTTTGAAAAAGGAGCCGGCTGATGTTACATATTTAGAAAATGCCCACGCTATATATTTACCGAGGTTGTAGTTAAATGATTCATAGCCAGTACAATCTCAGAAAACCTTTATTCTTACTTACATGCCACAACGCAAAATCAGGGTTTGAATTCCCTCGGTGGATTCAGCAGATAGCCCGACGAGGCTTTGCTACAAGAACACGCACACACAAACACACTCTTACCTACGAAGGACCGACTCACGTACACCACAACTATACGGCACCCCCAAACCTCACAAACCCGATTGTCCACTATGACCCATAATCTGGACTTATGAATCACTTAACTACAACCTCGGTAAATGCATAGCATGGGCATTTTCTAAATATGAAACATTTCCCAATTACTCGACATTTCAGACGTAATTTTGTCTGTTCTTAAAAGTTTTTCAACTCTACCTTATAACTTTACTATTATGTGAGCGCCTTTTATAACTTGGATTACATGCATGCTAATTTTTATTTTTAACGACATTTACTCTATACGATCTCCAATTTTGCCAATTTTCTCTGCTACTAACAATCATCCATAAGTTATTTTACCTTTATTGGTACTCATGCAACAGTATAATAATTTTAACAATATTATTGTTTATTATCGAACAGTTACATGCTATTTCTCTGGACATTATTGTAGTTTTGTCAATGTTCTTCAATATTTTAGATCAGTATACGTTACTTAACTTTTAATAACACCCGTAAAATGTTACCTCTATATTGTCAGTGTTTATGAGTATTTTAAATCATTGGCATACAATATATTTTAAACGGCATTCAACGGTCAGTAGCTTCATCTTATAATGTTCTTTGTTTTGTTGGCAAGGTTATGATGTACTTTACTAAACACTAACTGAACAGTATTTCTGTATTTCAATACCTGTCTCAACTTGAATCGTTTACATTTTATTTAATATATTATGTAAATTACATGTTTTTTTACTTATAAAAAACCAGGAAGAATTTTCATTTTGTCAAGTTACGTTTTGTTTCTTTGTAACAGTTAACACATTATTTGGTTTTAGTGATACTCACTGAGCAGTGTATCTGTTGACAACTTTTGTTGCTTTGGATTAAACAATGTAATTACATTTACCAACTTGTATTTGTCAATGGTTTTTGCTATTTTTGGTGTGTACATGTTATTTAAATTTTAAGAAAACTTTGTAAACAATATCATATCTAGTCTATGTTCCTTAAAATTTTGGACCACATATGTGTTATTCTACTTTTAAAACATACAGTACACCCCCCTGTGAAAACCCTTCGTTATTTTGGATCAATTCTACGTTATTTTGCTTTTAATGATAATTAGTGGTTAGTATTTTCATATCGTAGTAGCCTTTTTTATATGTACTAAATATGCCATATTTTTCTTTTAACAAAACTCCATGAAAATATATCAATATGTAAATTTTCAACGTATTTTGTTATTTTAAATGAGTTAAAAGTTACTTAACTTCGAATAACACACACTGGACTCTGATCATAATCTTTAATTGACTCATTTTTTGGAATATGTTATAAGTTATGTTATTTTAAATGGTAATGACCATACAATATCTTCATGTCAGCTATGACTTCTTTTATTTTGTTTTATTTACATGCCATTTTAATATGAATTACACTCACTGGTCAGTATCGCAGATTTGTCATAATATTTTCTTATTTTGTATTGTATTTTTTGCATAAGATACGTGTTATTTTACCGTTAAATACTCTCATTATACAGTTGTTTTTATTTTGGCAATATCCTACATTCTTTTGGATCAATCACATGTTGTTTACATTTGACATCTCTCACTATAAAGCTATCTCCATTTTGACAACGTCCAACATTATTTTTAATTAGTAACATGTTATTTAACTTTTAACAATACTTATTTAATACTAACATTATATTAGAAAGTTTTTGGTTTTTGTAATTTTGAAGTCTTATGATCACAATCATAAAGGATAATTTTTAGGGATATGTTACGACTCTGTTTGTTAGGCATAACGTTGATTATATATAAATAGCAATAACAGTTTTAGTAATGTATTAATTTTAAGAATAGCTTGTATATCTTTTTGTTAAGATAATCTAAGTTATACACTATAATATTTCAGAAATAAGGAACTGAGCTCTGAGACTACTTTATTACCAGGGTTTGATATGCAGTATATCCAATTTAAAAAACAGCGTCTATATGTTAACCGAAGTTTGAGATTTGAGTATCGGACCTCTACTAAATGATTAAACCGTGACATAAATAATTAAAGAATTATAATAAATACTAACTTTATCCATGACGTAAACAAACGTATCCTTTCGTGTGTTTTTGTTTTGTTTATTTACACGAGTAAATATTTAGAACATATTTAGTTTACTACAGTTTTATAGAAGAAATTTATGGTATTAAATATGATGGCCAGAAGACAGCGCCTGCAGTATTATTTCCCGATATTTTTATCTGGGCTACATTAAAAACGTTCCCATTAGAAATTATACAAATGCCTTTTGCGATTTTTTACATATATAAAATAAATTATTAAAATTAATTCATCAATTCATATGTTATAAATAATGTATAATTTGGTCGCTCGTAATTGTTTTATTATTAAGTTTTATATGCATATTTATAACATATTTTAACAAACCTATAGAGATTTCGTAACTAAGATACACGTAAACTAAAGATTTAATTATGGTTATTTGTAAACCAACATATCCAATCACACTTCAGTTAAATTAAAATATTACAGTTAATGCTGAATCAGATATTACCTAGTGGTCAGAATAATAGTCTACGAATCAAAGGTTTCATTGTTCGCGTTCCGTTATCAGAAAAAAAAATCACTTGGAGGCGTGTGCATGTTATAAGAGTAACAGCCAACTCCTACTACCAGATTAGAGTAGCCCTAGAGTTGTAGGTCAGTGATGTTGACCAGCTGTCTTCCCTCCATTCTATCAACTCAAAATTACGAATGGTTATTGACATAATCCTTGTGTGTGGCTTTGAGTGAATATATGAAATTAAATTAGACAATGGTTCCAAACGTTTTTACTGGTCAGAGTAGTGACAGTATCCTACATTATTATGAGAAATGTAGACGAGTTAGACTACCCTATTAACGTGAAAGGCATAAAAAGGATTTAGAAAGTGTTTGGTAACATTGTCACACTTTGGTTTTTCTAACTACAATGTAGGTTTTCTGAGTACAAACATTTAAACATTATAAGTAACTCAAACTGTTGTTGTAATGAAAGCTGTACCATATTTAGTTATATAATCTTACTGCACAAATTGATGATGTTATTAAAAATTAGTTCACAAACATTAGAAATTTATGAGATATTATACTCTCAGGTTTCTAAATGATGATATACTTCCCTTCACATGTTTATTGTATTCAAATTTATAATAATATATTAAATGTCCTAGTCGATAGGATGCCCAGACTGCAGGTATAAAGATTCTTGATTCGTATATTATTTTCACAAAAACGCGTTTCGTAGATACACGATAAGATTTAGATTATATTTTATTATTATATTTTGGTCAGATAAGAAAAGCCTAAAAGTTGGCAGAAGGAGCTGTTGACTAATTTCCATCTGTTTAATCTATCGTGTCAAATTTGGACGGTTATATAACTGATGAAACACTGAGCGAAACTATGAGAGACATTATTGCTGATCCAGAGTCAAGAGCTTTTAAGCACCACAAAGTCTTGTTACAAAATATAAACACATTGTATCAAATACAACTTTTCTACACAACGCTTTAGATAAATACACTTCTTTTTTTCTCAAAATTGAACACTGACATCATTGGCAAGTTGAGTTGTACATAATTCAGTGGATGAACTAGAAATTAACAAGTTCGACCAGTGATTTTCAGTAAGCCTACTTTGTACAACGTTGGACATTTCCCTATAAAAAATTATCTCTTCCTTCATGAATTTGTGCGAAGCTACACAAGTGCTTTCCACGCATAACCATCGCTAGTTTTGGACTGTAAACTAGAGAGAGAACAGTTAATCAACAACAGTAGTTACCAGTTCTAGAGCTACGAAGAATGGGATGTTACCATCATTTTTATAATACATCCACATTCAGAAAGTGTGGAACATGTCTGGCAGCAAAGAGACGTCAACCATGAATCCTTTAAATAACAGTCCTGCATTAAAGATTATATTAAGTTCTATCCCCATACAAAAACTAATTTTAACTATAATTCTGTAATTTCGTTTCTATTCATAATAGTATATTTTTAAATGTGGCATAGTTTTAAGTTGTTCATAAAAAATATTATTAAGTATTTTCAAAACAAACGCATGAAATACAGGGTGTAGTAAAATAATACTAAATAAATGGATGAAGTTTTCCTCATCGTTAGAGTTTGTACTAACAAAACTAATACTCTGTGCCAGTACACGCGAAGAAACTGCTTTACGTAAATATAGACAGTGCTTAAGCATCATTAAAGGCTCTATATAACGACAGACTTGAAACCTATGTTCACACGATTAGCCTCGGGGATTATTTAAACCAAACTTTCCACACGAGGAGCATCAAGATTATGCAAAATCATAGCCCTCGTAACCCTAAATACATGGTTAACCGCTTGTATCGTATAATAGTAAAGCAACAATGTAATTAATAAGCAATTATTTATAAAGAATGAAACAAAGAACACATTTGTTATCCTGTCGGTAATTACTACATTCTATTTTTAATACAATAGAATATATACAGGTTTATAAAGTAGATTTTTGCATGTTTAATAGATGAAGTTTGCCATTACCGGGCTGGCGGGTACAAAAGAATTTCAGGTTAATTACTTTTATTTCCTGTCTCTCATCATAATATTCGCCGATATCATCAAAATAATGTTCGTTTAAAACATTTTTATATACTTGCTTTTTTGTTTTAACCTTCTAATAGTCCATCATTTAACTTTGACTACCTTTGGTTGGTTCACACCATAAGTAACATTGAAAGGTGTAACCTAGTTGATCCCTGACCTAGAAAATACTTTATGCATCAGGTATGCTCAGAGTGTATATTAAAAGTTTAATTTAATAATGTTTAAATATACACTTTTCTAACACTTCAGAAATGTAATGCGGTATATAACATTTATATTTTTATAATTGCTTATTAAATCGATAAATGATTTTTGCTGCCTTAGTTCAAAGTCATGAGATTATTTCACCTCTGAAGCAAAACTAATAAGAGATAACTATTTAATTCTTCATAAAATTGCGCGTTTCCTTCATCAACAATAATATACAAAAGACTGTAAAAAAACGAATGAGAGAAAACTTCAGTGGAAGGTAGTGATCAAAGATTCAGTGGAAGGTAGTGGCCAGAGGTTGAATGGAAGATAGTGACCAGAGTACAGTGGTAGTTAGTGATTAGATGTTCTTTGGAAGGTAGCGATAAAAGATTCAGTGAAAAATAGCGGTCAGAGATTCAGTATAACGTAATTTTAGATGTTTTATGTATCGTAGTTCTCAAATATTCAGTGGAACGTAGTTTCTGGAGGTCCAGTCTAATGTAATGGCAAGAAGTTGAGTGTAATGAAGTTTTTAGTGGATCATTGTAACGTAGTTTTAAGAGGTTCAGTGTAATGAATTTTCTACACATTTGGTGTAATGTAATAACCAATGTAACATAATGGCGAAAGATTTATGTAACGTAGTTTCTAGTTTCCAGGGGGTTCAGGATAATCTGCGAATAACAAATATAGTATCTGTGTAATTTATTTAACAAACAAATTCCACAATTACTAAATTACGTTTACTGGGCTTGGTTATGTAAATGTAGTTATTAATAATTCGTGAATATTCAAACGTTATGTTGGATCAAATTGTTTTTACACTTTGTTTTATGAGCATGATATCACAAACGTAATAGTGACATATCGAAAGTCTGAATATTTAATCATTCGCAGTGTTTATGAGTTTACACATGTGAAACAACATTCATATCAACAGGAAACGAGTGATGAAATGTTGATATACAGATTTAGTGTAACTACTATGTGTAGTTGTGTTTCTTACGGCTGATGCTCCTACCTTTTCGAAATTATAACTGACCATAAGAAATTACGAGATTGATAAATAATATCCAGTGCATAATTTAAAAACGACATTTGTGTATAACAACTATTTATAATTAAAAGGAACAAGTTTTAAATCTTACACAACAAATAGTAATTAAAATTAAGATAGTGTCCAGTGAAATAAGGATTGCTGACAAAACTGTGACACTTGCATGAGTACGAAAAAAATAAGTAAAATAACAATTAAATATTCGCAAGTAACAAAGATCATTAACAAAACTGGTTTGTTTTTTGAATTTCGTACAAAGCTACTCGAGGGCTATCTGCGCTAGTCGTCTCTAATTTAGCAGTGTAAGACTAGATGGAAGACAGCTAGTCATCACCACTCATCGCCAGCTCTTGGGTTACTCTTTTACCAACGAATAGTGGAATTGACCGTCACTATATATGCCCCACGGCTGAAAGGGCGAGCACGTTTGGTGTAACGGCGGATTCGAATCCACGACCCTCGGATTACGAGTCAAGCGCCTTAACCACCTGGCCATGCTGGGCCTAACAAAACTGAAGATGATATTAGATGAGTGTTGTTAAAAATAAACTAGCATGTAACTAATCCAAAGCTACAAAATGCATTGACAAAGTAGTGATTCTATTAAGGAAGTTTTGAAAGAAAACTATAAGAACAAAAATTTATGTCTGACCTTTCAAGTAACTGGGAATAAATTACTTAACAATTTTTCATTTCATTACCTTACTTATTGCTTTACTGTAAAATAGCTGAACATTAATAAAGTTATAATATAAAACTAAAATCTTGGCCGAAATATTTTCTACAAGAATGGAGTATTTACTGAGTAAATTCCTGAGTAGAAACAGAGAAGGCAGCGTATGACTAGACAAATATGCACAAATTGTTATTCTTGTCTGTTTTGAATAAAAGGATGTATTTTTGGTTTCGTCTTTTTTGAAACAGATCAACGCTTTCTGTAGACAATTTTTCTGTTCTCTTTGTGGAGTCTTGCCTCGTCACATGCTAAAAACTAAAGAGCGTCTATCAGTTCAGTTGACTAGAAGTGGTATCAAGCAAATGGACATTGCCAGTATGGTACAGTATCTCCAGTGAACTGTATTCAGAATCTTGAAATGCCCTCAGACTACAAGAAATGTTCCAGGAAAGTCTACTGATAGACACCGAAAAACTCCTGCCTGAGATGTTAAAGTTGGAAGAAGTCTTGCAACACCTTACGACAGTTGCTTTTGGGTGTTATCACCACAGACAATTTCCGTTATAGCTTTAAGGTTATGACAGAAAAATTGCAATGGAATTTTAAAACGAAAATAATTTTATATTAAATTTATTAATGTTTTAAAGCGCCGACTTTAATTGCTTAGTTACAACTGATGTAATTAATATAATAATAGTTTTGAAGCTATTTTCTTTACTATTTAGAGGAAAATAGTGTTTAGATGTTGATTAATCGTTCTTGTTTGTTTGTTTGTTTTTAAATTCGTGCAAAGATACACGATGGCTATTTGTATTATTCGTCCCTAGTTTAGCAGCGTAAGATTAGAGAGAGTCACCATCACTCACCGCCAAATTTTGGGTTACTCTTTTTCCCAACAAATAGTGGGATTGACTGTAATATTATAACGGCTGAAAGGTGGAGCATGTATGGTGTAATAGGAATTCGAACTTGCGACCCTCAGATTACGTGTAGAGCGCCCTAGCCTTATCGCCCTTATTCTTTTTACATGTTATGGAATTTTCATCTTTTGAATTTTCTATCTTAGATGAGCTGGTGTTTGGCAGATTTTAAAATATGCAACTGAAGTTTATGAAAAGTTTACAGTATTTAACAGTTCTAGATGTTCATTTGTTCGGTAGCCATAAATTTTCAATATCTACAGCAAGATATACTACTGTGTAAAATATACATTGTAATTTATTAACTAATTTGTAATATATGTGATCTTAAATATGTAGAACAAATAACTAATTCTTTACATCCAAAAATAAACATGTTCAGATCTCACAGTAATAAGAGTTTCCTTCATTCGATTGAACTAGATCATTTTAATAATCATTCATTCAATAATATAAAAATCACTATTTTAGATAATGTTTACAATGAAAACCTGTTAATACAAAGAGAAGAATATATTATTTTGAAAGAAACACTCTTTATCATTACGGATTAAATCAAGATTTTCAAAATAAAAATGTTGAAGTATTAAGTAAAAATATTTGTACCAGAAATTTGTTTCAAATGAATAAAGGTAAAAATAAACAAAATAAATGTAGGTGTAAAGAAAAAATAAAATGTACACTGAAACAAATAATAAAATACAAAACTTAGGTACTTGTCAAGGTGTATGTCAAAGATTTAATTGAATTTAGATTAAAATGGAATCAAGGACCTAAAAATAAGCCTTTAATAAAGGAGAAAGAAAAACAGACATAGTAATAGACTTTAAACACAAGATATATACGACGACTTAGCTTACAACATTGTATACTAAAATAAATTTGTAAGATTTCAATTAAAATATTCAATGAGAAAATCGAATGATAATTTTACAGATGCAGAAACGAATATTCCAAAATCTAAATTCACCAAAATCCATTGTAAAATATTCTTCATTTCTGATTTTATAATAGTTACATTACTTTTATTGAAATGGTATGTAAACAATTAATGGATATTCCAATGGAACGAACTTCTTTTCATACATGGCCAGTTTGTAGTTGTGTTTTTTTATGTAAAATCATTCATGAAACAGGTTTCATGTTCTAACTGATATTCATATACCTTTTGTTACATAGACGATTTAATTGCCACAAATAAACAAAACTTTACACTAAGCTTAATATACCCGAAAAAAATTATAACGGAAAAAGTAATACCGATCACCTACATGCTAATTGTTTATATTTAGATATTAAATTAGTAAATTACAAAGTACAACTGATTATTTTTGCTAAAAAATCAATGCTAAGAGTATTGGATTTTCCCATTCTTGATCTACCCCCTCTTTCCCTGCTGGTACAGCGGTAAGTCTATGGATTAATAACGCTAATATCAGGGGTTCGATTCCCCTCGGCGGTCACATTTGATAGTCCCTATGCGGTTTTGCTGAAAGAAACACATACGCTCTACCCGTTTCCAATAGTGTAGTGCCACCTATGATGCTAAAATACACTATTATATGACCATTAAAAACATTTTTAACAGTTTGTAACATTAATATTTTTTATGGATAATGTTATATTATTCATAAATGAACTGGAAAATAATGGTTATAAATAATGGCAATTGAGTAAAGTTTTTCCACTGTTTTATAATAAAAAAGGAATTTTAATAAATAAATTATCGATAAGTAAAATACTTTTTTGACGCTAGAGGTAGTCACCTACCTCAAATTAGTTAACACTAAAATTAAGAAGTATTGAGTAAAGTAGGTACAATAAAAACTAATTTCAAGTATGGAGATTGGTCTTAGTGGACTTATGCTATACTTGAACAATTTTACAAAAGTAATATGAACTGCAAAAGAAGTTGAGGTAGAGTATGTAGTTCATTTTAAGATCTTTCATACTTTATTGAAGACTTTTGCCATTTTGTAGAAAGGGTGGAGGGTGGGAGCTATCTATTGTAGCATTTTTAGGGCGGTTTTATTTTTATTCGTCTACATTAGGAACTATTAGAAACTTTAAGGGTGGAGGCAGGAAGAAACTTTCAGTAGAAATATTTGTAGGTGGGTGTCACTATTACGTTTATGTTTCGTACTTTCAATATTAGTAGAACTTTTAAGGTTAATTACCTTCCCACACCTGCAGATAGTGAAAGGTAGTAAGAGTTGAAACATTGTGGGTGTAAGAATTCAACTTCACGCCCTTATTTTGATTTTCCGCGACTGCTAACTAGTTTTTCATCTTCTTTTGGATTTTGCCTGACAGATGGGATATCCTCAGAGCTACTGAATGTTTTCACTGTAAACAATTTTCGTTATGGATCTAAGGTTATGATTGATAAACTGCAATGAAATTTTAAAATAAAAATAAATTTAAGGCTTAAGTTATGTATATATACATATAAATATATATGAAGCAATTGTTCAGGGCTTTTCATTCTTTTGATGTAATTTTTTTGATATTTAAAAGAATTAACATATTAAAATATTTATAGTTAAATTAATTATTTGTTATGTTAAAGTTATTTATATTTTCTGTAACTTTTCTCATTCTATAATTTGTTTATTTATCTACAAATACAAGCATGAGAATGTAGTATTTGAATATAATCCAGTAAACGCTACTTGTTTTTGTTTTGTTTTAACAAATATAAGTTTGAAATGAAATAAATTAAATGTATATAATTTCTGACATTCCGTCCTAAAAAATAATAAAGCTCGGTTTGTTTCGCTAAACCTTCTAATGACTTAGATTTATTCAAGTAAACTTATTTACACATATAGAATCTGCCAGTAAGTCATAAATAAGAACATTATGAATATCTGGAAAAAGTGTGGGATTTGAATAAAAAACTTAGTTGTTGTTCGCTGTGAAATTAATTTATACCTTCATTTTAATTTCACTGAAAGCAAAGAATTCATTATTATATATTTTTTGATTTTATTCACGAGATGGCGGCACAATATATTTATTTTTAGAGGAATCTTGCGACCTGGATAATTTTTATCCATTACAAGCAGGCTTACAGATCCAAACAAAAGTTTAAAAAGACCGTGTTTTTATTATTCAAAAATAAAATATATAGGGAGAAAGTAATTATTCGACTTTTTTAACAGAGACAGTATGCATATTCTCTGGATCTAACAAAGTGAAAGTGAATAGCTGTTCATTCAAGAAAATCTTCAATAATTGGTGTTGACATAAAAAATTGTAATAAAAATATTTTTTGTAATATTATATCGAAATTTTAATTTTTAAACCTAAAACAATCACCCATAGATTGTTAGATGCGAAATGAGAAATTAATTATTACTAAGTAGCTGATACATCTTATTTACAGGATGTGTTAGAGACCAAGAGCATTGACAGAATGGAGATGTTCCATCTTTTCTAGCAATTAAGAAGTATTATTTTGTTTGACTTTCAGTAATTAGTAAAGACAGTGTAAGCTTTTGCCATATATTCATGGTTAGTGTTTAAGTAGTGGTATAAAAGTATTACCCATAAACATTTATATCTCACGTATATCAGGTATTAATTACTCTGGACAAAAGATTATGTGGGTCTGTTTCAGCTCGTAATAAACTATATCTTAAGTACTAATAACACCAACCTCGCAAGTTGTTGAAACTCAAGTAAGAAAACATGCTATAATTATTATTTAATGTATGCAAATTTAATTTCTAATTGCTAACAAAAGTGCCAAGGTCTTTAGTTCTATATGATTTTAAGTCTCCAGTTGCTAAAAAAGCCTTTACAGTAAATGAACTTTTGTTTTAAAGCTTTGTTAGATTATAAATTTAAAGCCTTTCTCTTACGACCCAATGAATTTTATACACTTCTTATAAATACTTGTATATAAAAGTTTCGCTTTAATATAGAAAAATTTCAACTGAAACGCTGATGAAATGTTATTTTCCTTGCGAAATAGAAATTTTGGTTACGCTCTTTCAAAATGGAGAGATGGCACTTGAAGAACCCTCTGTACAAAAACTGTTTATTTTTTGACTTAAAATACTTTAACGTATTCAGGACCAACTTTCATGTGACTATGACACTAGATACGTGAAAAACTTTTACAGAATGTACGAGATTATATGCACAATAATATTAACAATTTATAGTATACGAAAATAAATACACATTCTAAATCATACTGTTTGTAATAATAGTAGTCAATTTTTTATATCTATATTTCAGATTTCGAATTTAACTTTTAAATTTTATTTCAAACGTAAATTGCAGGATTTTACTTAGGGTGTGGACATCTGTCTGCTGTCGCCATGATGTTTTGGGAATTCATTACAAAGCTTTGAAACCTATTCGATTGATATTTTTAACAATATTAAAATCAATGGTTGTTTCGATGCCTTAAATTTTTTAACGAACTTTAGGTTGATGATTGCTCTAGTGTCATATTTTTATGATCTTTATGGAGGTAGAAGTCCTAGAATCGCAGTTTCATTTCTTGTAACGAACTTATAAAACTTATATTATTCTAGAGGCCAGGCATGGCCAGAATGTTAAGGAACTCGACTCGTAATCCGAGGGTCTTGGGTTAGAATCCCTATCACACCTAACATGCTCGCCCTTTTAGCATGTGAGGGCGTTATATAACTTGACGGTAAAAGAGTAACCTAATAGTTGGTGATTGGTGGTGATGACAAGTTGCCTTTCCTCTAGTCTTACCCTGCTAAATTAGGAACGGCTAGCGCAGATAGCCCTCGAGTAGCTTTGCGCGAAATTAACCAAACCCATATTATTCTAGAGCCACATTGTGCTTCTGATGATACACAAATAACTCGTTTTACGTTAAAAAACAAAAATCTAAAATTAATTTTAAAGGTGTATTGAACTTACAGTTTTCTACAACATTTATAAAGTATCATTTTTGTACATTGTGTTCTGAGTGAAATCACAGGGTAAAGAAGCCAAGTTCCTGTATCTTACTTTTACAGTAACGAATATTAACTAAACATCAATGACTGTAGCTTTATATAGAACACAATAGTGTTCAAGGTATATTGTAAAATAATTTATTTCCGTATCGGGTACAGTAACTCTGAAAATAAATGTTATACCTCGAAAAATTCGAAATCTTTAAAATACATTTACGTGACTACCAGGAAAGTCTTAACTTTAATATTATATTGCTAATTCTGGATTATTATCTTTCATAAAATTATTTGTATCCAAAAAATAAAAATAAAATGTATGTTTGATATGAACTCACCATCAACAGATTATATGAAATAAACTGAATGTTCAGGTCGAGTGTGGTAGTAATACAAACTACAAACCTCTGTGTGGTGATAGTATAATAAAAACTACAAATTATACGTGGTAACAGAGTACATTGTAATAACAAAAACTACAAACTGTATGTGCTGATAGTAGCGATGATAATATAAATTATAAACCTCTATGTGGTGATAGTATTGATAACAGAAACTACAAACGATTGCGTAATGGTTTCATGAAGTGCAATAGGTGGGCGCGTTGGTATTCTGCGAAATAGGCGACCATGACATCAGCTACGATTTCATAATAACTTTACAATGTGGAGTTGGCGGATAGGTTGTTAGACCGCCATACCAGACGACCATGATGTAATAGTTCCACGAAATGGCACCAGATGGCGCTGCTATCTCAGAAAGGTTTGAATCGATACCAGAAGGCTATTACTATAGATGGATTGTGACTAATAAACAAGGTTCAACTTTTAATGTGATTCACTAATACATTAGTTCAATAGATTTCCTGACGAATTATATTTACCAGTTTCCAAGGCTATTTTCATGTTGAACTTATCAATATTAAACAAAACAAAACAAAAATAACAATAATAAAAATACCTTTCCTCTAGTTCTTGTCAACGAAAGTACTTTTTAATATATTAATAAGGTTTACAGTCCAAAAATTCTTGACCTCAAAGTTCCTAAATTTCTTATCACCTTCGTGTTACATTTCACTGATTCCTATGATATCACATTAAAAAATAAAATCAAAAGCTTTATGCAGTCAACTTATCCCCACGTCAGCCTAAAAGTAATCTTCAAATAAAAGGTACACGCAGTTTTTTGCTGTTTAAAGTGCATGCGCATAAGAGGTCCCTTTCAATAAGTCTAGCATTTACAACAACATAAGCAAAGATTGTTGTGAAAAACCCAACAATGAACACTTCAAAGTAATAGACTCGGCGAAAGATAAATTGACGCTAAAAAAAAAAAAAATTCTCCTAATTTGTAACCCTACAACCTAAGCTAAACATTCAACTAGCTATACCACTGCATCTAAAATTATGGTCTACAAATCGTGCCTAAGGTGGGCAAAAAATGGAAACTTTATCCAACAAACAAGTGTCAATATCTACTGAAATAATAATAAAAAAAACATATTTAAATCGTCCTCAAATGAAGTTTATTTAATATCATTTAATAGTTAAAACTTACTGTTTGACTCTTGAATTATAAATCAAATGGTTATTTGAAACCTTTCGACACATAATTGTAATAAAAAATTCGTACACAATACTTGGCCCGGCATGGCCAGGTGGTTAAGGCGAATCCCCTTCACACCAAACACGCTCGCCCTTTCGGCCGTGGGGGCATCATAATGTGGCGGTTACTATCTGCTACTAAAAGAGTAACCCAAGAATTGGCGGTGGGTGGTAATGACTAACTGCCTTTTCTCTAGTCTTACACTATTAAAACAAAACATTACTTCTTTTTAACAATTTATTACATTTCTCCTAATAAAGGTTGCGCCGTCTTGTCTAGTAATGACGTATTTCATGAAAACGTTTTACAACAAAATCATTGCGAACTTTGTGGAATTCCAATTTAGATAGAAGTTTTCATTTTGACTCATGTTGACAATGGTATTAAGCATAATACAGGGTGTTCGGAAAGTCACTGTGCAGCTTTGTAATCATATTTTATTCAGTCTATTTCAAGCCAGCAACTGATAGCGGTGTTTAGAAACAAAATAAGAAGGATCCAACGGGGTCACTTTCAACATTGTTTATAATTGTCATTCATATTTACCTCCTGTATTCTATATTGAAACATGTCTGTTAATAAATATATAAGTTGCACAATGACTTTCCGAACACCCTGTAGTATACAACATTTTTACACACAGAGACGTATACATACGAACGTAGCAAAACAACCACACTTTACAACAAAAAAAACTTTGTCATACTTTTACATTTCTGAACATTTATATGTAAATCATCTTGAAAAAGGGCTGTTATTTAAATATCATGCAATAATTTGTATATAAATGGTCACGAAATGTAAAAGTATGACATAGCTTATTGTGAAGTAAGGTTATTTTAGTTTTACAATGTAAGTTGGTCATCTGTGTGTGTAGACAATATTGTATATATTATGCTTGTTATCACTGTGTTTAAGTATCGAAATTAAACTCAGATCTAAATTTGGATTTCACAAAGACAGTGATGATATGTTTGTCCATGCTTTTGTTGAAAACGTTTTCAGTAAATATGTCCTTAACAGACGCGTCTTTCTGTGGTGATTAGATTGCAAAATATTTATTCTGAGAAAAGTTGCTAAAAATAAATATTGTGTCCAGAATTTTTTATTATAATGTTTGAATAATATTAACTTAATTTATAATTAAAGAGTCAGTCAAATAGCAAGTTTTGACTAATAAATGACAATTAGTTACACGTCCTTTTAGAACGATGTAAATACAATTGATCAGGAAACGTATAGAACTAATGAATCAGTAAATCATATTATATGTCGAAACACATTGATCCATTATAATCCTTTCAAAGATATTTGAGTCTTCTGGTTCCACTTTGGTCCCATGTCATGACACATGACATTTGATGATATTTTGTGTAACTAGGACGTCATTGTCTATACCCCTTCCTTTATTGTCTCAGGTAGCATCCTTTGGACAATAGATTGGAGCCCTGACTACACATCTATTCTACCGTTCTAAACGTTTTGCATGAAAGTAAACAAACAAAGAAAAACTGAATTTCTCTTTTTACTATTTGAGACTATTAGGAAAAAATAATCTCGTTAATGAAAGAACTTTTTCATTAGAGCTGCCAGGAGATGGAAGTATAATTCGTGAAAAAAATCATATTAATAAATCTGTTTTATAAGTGTATGTTATCCCATATCAATGTCGATAATTTATTGTAACTAAATTTGAATAATCTAAAAAGACTTTAGTATTTAATAAACTAAACACTCAAGAGGTTGGTCGAACTTATTTATTTTAAACTTAATTTTGTAATATTAAAGCTCGTGTCAGAATCCTCATCAGAACAATTTTATTTTGCATTATAATTTCTGAATTCGGCATTGATACTTACTTTAATAACGTACTCTTCTGCAACACTAACAGAACCACAGTGATACAGCGGTATATCCGTCGACTCACTCTGTTAGAAACCGGGTTTCGCGACCCGTATTGGGAAGGACATACATAGTTCCTTGTTTAGCTTTGTGCTTAATACACAAAACAAACAATCAATATCAGATTGAAAACTGTTTAATAGAGCTTCGATAGTATTATTATGACTAATATTATTTTGTTTTATTCAAGTGATTTAAGTTGCTTTGTATCGTGCTATCTATAATATACTTGGCTGAGTTTCTAATGTTTGTAGAGGCTTGTAAAGATCTATGACAGAGAACGATTTCTCGTTACTATAAATGTTACCTGGAAAGTTCTAATGGACGTTGATTTTTTTAGTTACTGCACAGGCTATCTGAAAAGCCTTTAATAAACATTAGTTTCTCATTGTTTATACAGGCTATCTTGGATGTATTTCAATAATAGTGGTTGTTCGTATTCTATTACTTTTTCCGGAGATATCATCTACATTTTTACACTCATTTTGTTCCTTGTTCTGTTCAAATGAATTAACTTGATATGTTTGCTTGTTTTGAATCTCATGCAAAGCTACACGAGGACCATCTTCGCTAGCCGTCCCTAATTTAGCAGTGTAAGACAGTTCGAACCCGCGACCCTCAGATTAGGAGTAGAGCACTCTAACCACTTGGTTATGACGCGTCAAGTTGATTTGTACTGTAATAACTAGAATATATCAAGAAGTTCTCACAGACTTACTACAAGGTATTTGATAAACAATAATTTCTCATCATTATACATGTTTTTTTTTTTGAAAATTTCTTATGGACTGTGGTTTATATTATTGTGCAGACTATCTAGAAGGCTTTTAATAAACAATTGTTGTCTAAACGGTTTTGAATGACAGTAGTTTATCATTGTTGTAGAGGATTAGTAGAAGGTCTTTGACACACAACGATTTCTCATTATTATTATATAGGTTATTTGTAAAAATGTTAATAAACAATGGCTTCTCATTGTTGTACAGGCTATTTAGAAAGTAAGTGAATGACAATGATATTTTTCAGAAATCAACATCTTTATTGCCCAACTTTAATTTAACAACTACATCTTGACTAATTAAATAACGTTGATCTTACTTGTGTATATTATACAATACCTATATAATCATGTAAATACGGTCTTCCAAAGCATAGCCTCATTGTTAGGGTTTTGATCACAGACTCATCACCATAGTTAGTTGTTCTGTAAATAAAAAACACACAGAGAATACCAGGTAAATGGCGCCAAACTAATCACTTCGGCCCTGAGAATTGCACACAAGTTAAACTTTTCAGTTAGAAAACCTTAGTATTTCGTGAAAACATTTTTTACGGGGATTCCCCAAAGGTGGTCTCTAAGTTTGGCATTCATTGACATTAGAGCACGTAAGTAAGTAAGCCTGCTAATTACCATTCGTACTTTGGCTAAACAAATTAATTTTCATTAAATTTCAAAAGTATAAAATAGTAGTTTCAGCATTAAGTTTGTATTACAGCGGGCCTGTAAATGTGGGCCATAGATTAATAAGTTCGCTTGTTAGTGTATATTATTCTAATTATTGTAAATCCTTAAGTTACTAGATAAATAATGCAGGCATAATACTAATTATGCTTTGTTAGCTTGGAAAAAGCGTTTACATTACAACCATTGTAGGTGTGAAAGTTGTTTTTCAACGACTTTTTCATTACACATTGATAATTTTATATCTTTGACAAACAAGGTGTTATGATAAATAGTTTTTAATCTTGAAAACTTACAAAGAAAGAAAATGTTTTATATTATTACAAGGACTATACACAGTAAACAGTGAAGTAAAATAAGCAATTTATTGGGGGTATCTTTCTATCATTCATGGCTAAGTGGCTAAAGGCACTCGACTCGTAATCCGAAGGGAGTGGTTTCGAATCCCCCTTACACCAAACATACTCGCCCGTTTTAGCCGTGGGGTCGTTATAAGTGACGGTCAATCCAACTATTCATCAGTAAATGAGTAGCCCAAGAGAGGGAGGTGGGTGCTGATGACTAGCTGCCTTCCCTCTAGTCTTATACTCCTAAATTAGGGATAGCTAGCGCAGATAGCCCTAGTGAAGCTTTGCGCGAAATTAAAAACAAACCAAAACTATACTTCTTATTAAAATAATCGACTTTAGTGTTTGCCACCAAACTTATATTATTTGTCGAAAGTTCATATCCATTCTGCAAACGTAGCACATTAAAATATAGGAGTGGGTGTAGAACCAAATATTTTATTGGTTAAGTTGGGAATTTGTGTTTGTGCTCCTGGTTACATGTATATAATTCTTTTGTATGAAAGAATGACCGAATACAATATTAGCTATTGAATAGAATTCAGTTTATTTTTTTCTGTGGGCCTTGCATGCAGTTCGACTTGCAAGCTAATGGTTGCGGGTTCCAATCCTTCTCACTAAATATGCTCACACTGCCAGTCATATGGACATTATTATGTGATGACCAATCCCACTATTCTTTGGTAAAAGAGTATCCAAAGCACTGGTAGTGGATGGTATTATTGACTATCTGTCTTTCATTTTACCATATCACTGTTAACTTGGCGAAGGCTACATAAAATTGCCTTTCAGCAAATTTGCGCGAAATTCAAACCAAACGAATTCTTTTCTCTGAAGAACAAATTATAAACACGACTAAAAATAAAAAAAATGCAGAAAAAGAATTAATACATTAATTTAAGAAGAAATGCACGGTATGAACTGATTTATAGACGAACACTGGAATTAGAAAAATACTAATAACTACTGTAGTTATTACAGTATTGCTGGTAGAGCTCATATTATATTACATTGTGGCAAATTTTTATAACATTAAACACGTTTAATAACTATTTTGCAGTAGATATTGTTTTGTGATATACCGACCATGAATTTTTGAAAATTTGAAATAAAGTTTTCTAGTGTTAACTATCGATATTAAGCTATTTTCCATAAAATACGGTAAAATTTCGAATTTCGTAAATGTTTTATTTTTCAACACAAAGATGTTGGTGAAAACGTTCCTGTTGCTCTTATGCAGTTATCGGAAAATATTTATCATTATATATAGATACGTTTTTGTCTTTTACGTTAACAAAAAAGTTAGAAACTAACTGAGGTAAATGTAAACATTTAACCCCTACAGGTGTTGTAATTAACAGTAACAACACAAAACAAATGTATAGCTTAGAACACTCGTATTTAATTAAATGAAGTTTTACAACAAACAGTGTAACCAGATTTATACTCTGTGATTGGTATATAACACGATATATGAATACAGGAAATAAGAATCTAAGAAATACTACAGAACACGTAAAATAATCTTATTTTGTAAATGTTTTCTTTTACATGCTTCTTGATAAAATATTTATTGGTTTACAGTTAGGCACGTGAAAACAAGGAAGTTCGAAGTAATCTATAGTGTGAGAACTTTCGTTCAAGTCCAGATTCATCATCTTAGATGGTACTGAAAACGTACAACACTCATATAAAACGTCTAATCGGACAAAACAATGAGATGTTTTGGCTCGATTAGTATTATGTTTTACTGCAAATGGTTAGTTCTCACATTATGATTATTATTAATTTACCATAACGGATTTTAAATAAGAGGTCGGAAAAACAAGTTATTGTCTAGTAGGTTTATTATTCAAACCTGAACTAAATACATAGGCTAACTACGAAAATTAAGAACTTATTTAGCAGGACATGAATTTTATTATCTTGTTAAATCTCATGGGTTTGTCAGGTTAGACATTTTCCACCATAGCATATAACATGATAATAAGATAAGTACTCAATTTCTATATTTTTGGTCACTCACAAGACTTACACAGTCTTGATTCAATAAATATAACACAAACATGCCAATCGAAAGTCTCAAACTCCAGTTTTCTCTCGTTACCATAGTATTAAGCATTGTTTTATATTTTCATTGGGTATCAAAGTTTAAGAAATTGTTTACAAAAAGCTATAGTAATTTCAGTTAAATCAAGTTTACAAGAATACAAATGAGACACAAATATTATGTTGTATATCATCTCTATTTTTCTTTAATGTTCTAATTCTTAACAGCGTTGGTTGAATATGTGATTCATATTAATTCTAATATATTGGTCCCACCCCACATCCCACAGTGTTTGCGGATTTATATTACTAGAAACCGCGTTTTAATACTGGTGGTGGGCCGATCAAATATAGCCCTTTCTGCTTAACAACAAATAATGACAACGAACTTAATTTATTATTATTACTTTATTATAAAGATCATTTTATATTATTAGCTCAGTATATGTAAACGTTTAGGAGTATCTAACAGAACTAACCTTCCACTACTTACACCCAACCATTCATCCAATTGTACACATTCTGAAACCACAGGTTACAATATTTAATTTAACAACTTTTCTCTCATCACCATAAAATCATCATACCTTGAAAACTGTATTAAGTAAACTTTACTTATAGCTAAAGACCGCCTCACCCTTAATGATTAAAAAAATTCTTTAGACCTAAAATTGTTCTACATTTTCACATGAAACTCAGCCGCCGTGTAATTTACATATAAACATTCTTTTATTCATCCACTCTCCGCTTTTCCTTATAACTAAATAACCTAATGTTTATGTTATATTGTAATTGTAGTAATAATGATCTTTGAACACAATTTTCATATTTCGCTGATGATGGAATAAGTTATTAATAAGAAACATTTAAACGTTTTAAATAAAATATTGTGTGAACCGTATTCATCTTCATTATTAAACTTCGGTTTCCACATCATGAATCCATTGCTCATGTAATCATGTGTGTAAATGATAAATATAAGACGTGAGGTCAAAGTCTAACACTCAAAATGACGAGCAACAGAACCATACCTAGTGTTGTTATGGGATACACGATCATATCTTTAATGTTTTGGTCAAAAAGTCGTGATATTACTCACCAAGTTACGAAATAACCTTGGTTCTGTGTATTTACGCTTATGACTACAATCTCTCAGTCAAAATGACTATTGAGTCATGAGTTGTGTTATTCACTTTTGATAGAAAGTGAACTTTATTGAATGGTTGTTAATGTTGGAACCACTACGTTATAAAAATGTCTTAAATACGACTTATGTTTACTACTATTTTTTAGTATAATACATAACTAAGTTCATTTTTGAAAATTTTTGTCACTCATCTGGGAATTCCAAGAAGAACCCACTGAACGAGTACTCACTTAACGCTAATTCAATCAGTCCTGATACCAATTATCAACATTAGAACAACATAAATATTACAGTTCATGTGAGCCCACCGCTAATACAGCAGTAAGTCTCCGGATTTACAACGCTAAAATCAGGGGTTCGATTCCTCTCGGTGGGTTCAGTAGATAGCCTGATGTGGCTTTGCTATAAGAAATACACAAACACACATACTTCATGTAAAATGAAGGACTACTTAATATTTTTCTGATATCACATTAAAAACATTTTTAAAACCTGTATCTTAAGTACTAGTTAATTAAAGAAAACACATTTTTACTAATATTGATATAGTTTTTAGGATCAGGCTAACATATATTCTATTTATTATGATTGACACGTTTATGAAAGAATATTTAACCCTGTCACATTATTTAAACTTTGTTTAAAATATAAGCGTAATTACTAAATCCATTCAAATGTTTAAGTACAATTTCGGAAAGGCAGGGAAGTTTAAAATTATTGTGTACGGAGGAAACTGTTTTTTCTTAATATAAAGAATGCATTCAAAATATCAACTGAATCCTTCTTAACTAAATTAAAAGATGAAATACACAAATAAGATAAAACTTACATTTGCCAATTACCAATTAAGAAACATTATATATCACAGTGACTGGTCTTGAAAGTGGTTTTTCACCAATTTAAATAATACTCAGTGTTATCTTAATTTAAAGAAAATTAAGAATGATAAAAATAGTGTAAGAAGAAAGATTTAAAAAGCTTCAGAGAAAAAGGCATCTATTTCTTGAAATAATTCTATGCTACATGTAAGGGTTAATGAGAACTGGTTTTGGTCTTGTCTTTTCGTTCGTTGTTTCTGGTTTCTTGTTCAGTTTCTTAATCACAGAACCGATGAACTCGATAACCTCGCTGCCAACGCTGAATGAGGATAATCCTAACCACATACCCAAATATCCACCAACATATCCAAACAACTCAATATCCTGAGACAATAAAAAACATTAATTCGATTTTACAACACTTGACTAATACATAATTACCATTTACGTTGAATTAATAACTTCTAACGTTTAATACAAAAACAGTGAAGTATATTGAGTCGCTATATTAGAAGAAACAGTTTATTTAAAAAACCAGTAAATGTAACACCAAAAGTTCAGCTACGTTTATTCACAGCTTATTAACATATTATTTTTAAACAACATAAGCCCATACAACATGTATCTTGGCTACTGGATTAGGGTTCGATAACTACTATTGAATAGTGTAGATAATATACTGTTAGTTTTGCATTTAACTACAGGCCCGGCATGGCCAGGCGGTTAAGGTATACTCGACTCCTAATTCGAGGATGGCGGGTTCAAATACCCGTCACACCAAACATGCTCGCCCTTTTAACCGTGGGGGCGTTATAATGTGCAATCAATTTCACTATTCGTTCTTAAAAGAGTAGCCTAAGAGTTGGCGGTGGGTGGTGATGACTAGCTGCATACCTTCTAGTCTTACACTGCTAAATTATGGTGGCTAGAGTAGATAGCACTCGTGTAGCTTTGCGCGAATTTCAAAAACAAACAAACAAACATTTAACTACAAGCAAAGAAAAACGCAAGTTCTTGAGAGTATAAAAAAAAATTAAAATGTTTAGATTTGTCTTACGATACCTACAAAGAGCAATGCAACCATGCTGGTGAGGTTAACTCTATTAACATTTTCAATTATATAAGTTATAAAATATAAGCATATTATATTAGTTTATGTCAAGAACAAAATTTTCTAAACATATCAAAATTATATAATTTGTCAATTATTTAATTAAATTGTAAAATATCTGAGTAGGTTTTGTTTGCTCGTTTAAGCTTAGAATATACAAAGTTAGGCTTCTGCGCTGTACCCATCTCAAGGATTGAATCTGGTACTTAGCGTTATCAGCCCTCATATTTACCGTTGAGTTTTTAGAGGTTATCATAGGTTTTTAAGACTACTGAAATAATTTGCAAATAAAATTATTTTCGACATAAGGGATTTTGTGCAAAATTAGTTATAAAGATGAATTTATTTAGGATATTTGAAAAACAGGTATTTCACAAAAACCTCCATTCCGCAAAAAAATACTGTAAGGTTTTTATTCAGCTAATAATAGTGACTAACTTTCCATGAATTATTTTTTGAAAATTTATTTCACTTTATAAATTTGTAAATAAATTCTATTTTTATTTAGCTTTAAGATATCTTCAAGTTTGATCACATTTATAGCAGATTTTTTCTTCTTTGGAAATTGTAACTGTATTTTATAATATCCTTAAAGAAACCTTATATAACTTTTGGAACCTTAACCGAAACTACTGTGTAGAACCACTTTATCAAAACCAATCTCAGACTTGAAACTATAGTACAGAGACACGCTATCAAAACCTTAACCGAAACTACTGTGTAGAACCACTTTATCAAAACCAATCTCAGACTTGAAACTATAGTACAGAGACACGCTATCAGTTTTATAAGAAACTTGAAACTATAGTGTAGAGCTTCACTTGAAACTATTGTGTAGTGCTACGGTATGAAAAACTACCTGCAACTTGAAACCATTATGTGGAAACGCGCTATTAGAACTTTACTTAAGACCAGACGTGAAACTGTACTAACTAAAGTTTTCAGATCTTGTACTGTAGAACCACGCTATAAAAAAACATCCCCTAACTTCAGATTATAATGCAGAGCCTGGTAATGTCGAGAAAAATATAAAACTAGTAACAAAATATGACATTCCAGTTAATACCAAATTTATTCAAAAACCAGGCACAAAACTGAGGTCTATACTATATAGAAACTACACTGACAAACACCACACCAACATTATTTATAAAATACAATGTGATAACTACAACGACTTCTATATTGGAGAAACAAGTAGAAAAATGGAAACCAGATTCAATGAACATAAAAAGTCACCTTCACACGTTTTCGAACACTGCAAGTCAAATAAACACAACATAACCATAGAAAACACTCAAATACTAAATAAAGAAACAATCATAAAGAAACGCAAAATTAAAGAAGCCTTACTTATACAACAACTCAAGCCCAAAATAAACCAATACAAAGGAACACCTTTATACCCATATTAAAAATAATATAATAAATATTAATAATAAAATAAATAAAATAAAATTATATATTCAAGCATTCCGACACTCAGTTACACAACCTCTTTGTGTATAAACTTATTTGTCTGTAAAGTTTTGGAACATGCCAAATTTTGCAAGTAGACTTGGGATTGTCCGGTGGTGGAAGTGTTTTTATGTTCTTATTTATACTGCATAGAATTTCTACTAATGAAGCTTAAACGCCCACTGTCACTAAGACATTATGGGAGGCTAAGATTAGATTTTCAAGGTCGCAGAACTCGAATCTGGCCTCGAATTTCATGTTCCCGACCACCTTGAAGACTCCGGAGGTGTGTTTTTAAAACTGTATTCACACTCCCATTTTCAAGCCAAAGGAACTAAACATGGCACGCACACTCAAGCAATATGTGTAGGTGACCTAATGGGGTTTTATTCTGGTATAGAATTCCTTTGTGGCAGCCATTAAAGTAATTGTCATAATGTAGGACTGTGATCAATACATTGGGGCCTTTGTGAATTATGAAGAAGTTTCTTGAACCTCGCAGGTGAAGACGCATATTTTATGTTAGTATTTTAAAATGAATGCACTGTACTTCAGAATATTATGGTAAATGTTGTAGAATCACACCATTATCACAACACGACAAACATAGAAGTTGTAGAAACCCCCTATCTGCACAATAACTGAAACAAGAAACTGCATTTTTATTATAAGTTATAGTTTTTACGCTTAAGAAGAAAAAAAATTCAAAAAACGGGAAGAATGTTTCGATCACTGGTGCGATCATTCTCAAGTACATAAATTTTAACAGTAAAGAATGTTTTTGTATTTTGTTAAGTCAATATTCAACAACTTAACAAAGATTTTAAATCAGAGAATCGATTTTCGTCACTTCGGATGTCTATATCAATTCGAATAAATCGACACTTATTTATCGCTGAACAGAAAAAACAAATAAACAATAAATACATTTGGATATGTGAAATACGTCACGCGAAATTTTATGAAGGTTAGGAAAGTCTGTATTTCTTAACTGTGGTATTGTTTCATTTTATTAATAAGGTTTTTCTGTTTTTCTTTTGTTAATGTTAAAATTCTGTTTTGGTATTGTGAAATTTTATTCAGAGAAACTGTGATTGTTTTTGTTCATACGTTTATGGATTTGGCAAGAGGGTTTTTGGTGTTCTTTTAACAAGATGTTGAAGTTACATCCTGTTTCACCAATATTAAAAGGCTGACATAATTGTTACACTTTAGTTTGTAAATGTTACTTGGCGAGGTGGGTTTTTTATAGTATTTGCTTAACATGTATTTAATTTTAATTGTAAGAGTGAAAAGGAATATATGATAGTTATGTTAAGGTTATAGTTATACAGTAGTCTTTTTTAACTTTCTTATGGAAGTATGCTAATATTTTTTAATATATGAAATCGTGCAAGTGAATAGGTTTCCTTTGTGTTATGGAGTGTCTTTTGAATTTGTTTGCTAAGCATGTGTTGTTTAGATTTTTTAGATTCTTTACTAGTTTATATAACAACTGGAATAGATGGAACTCTTGCTTATATGATACTAGAAACGTTTTTATTAAGCGATGTGCAGCCCCCAACTTCGCGAAATGTTTATCCTGTGTGTACGTGGATTTGTAATAGGTGTCATAATTTTCCTGTTTCGTTTCCGTTTCCCGTCACGGATAACTTCATTTTTCATCATTCTGAGGGTGCAGCTATGACGTCACGAATACGTCATCAGCGGATCTAATGCACTGGCGTCATGTCTGTAAAAATATAATATATTGTCTGTTGTATGTCCATCTAAATACTTCACAGGATGTGGATGGATCTTCACCAAAATTGGTATGGAGGTTAATTCGGTTCATGAGTAAACTACCGGGTGATGGATTTCTTATAGAAAGTCCGTATAACTCTAGGAAGTGTGAATCTGTATTAGGAACATATAAATGTAGCCATGTTGTAACAGTCAAATTAGACGTTCCTGTTTAATTAGTTCTGTCTGTTTGGAGGTTTGTGAAATAAGGAGTTTGAGGGAATAGGTTTACGACATCAAAGCTAAAAAAAATGACGTTACTATCGAAATTAATAAAGAGTTTTTTAATTAGGTGATTATCTTGGAATCATAATGTTCCAAAATCCTTTATTAAAAGTACTTAACAGGTTTGTGGTTTAAAGAGTTATAAGAAGATATAACTTGGCCTATGGTTATGGTGTTTTTACGAACTTATGGTAGACCCTAGGTTTCTCAGTGATTTTGGATGGTTGGTTGGTTTGTATGCAAAAAATGTAAATATTACATAAACCTCACCACTAAAATTCATTGAAAAACACACAGAGCGGAAATTATATAATCTGGTTTTTGATCACGTAATCCATAATCCACCGGAAATTATACACTTTAAAAAGCCTGCTAAGTTTAACGTACACTACAAGCATCACAAAAATATCGATAAAGAAGTTGCACACTTAACTCAATGCTTTACTAACGCTATTAAGCAATAAAAATCACTGACAAACACGCTTAGCAAACAAACCCTAAAACACTCCACAAAATAAAAGAAACCTAAACAATTGCACTATCCAGTATATATATATATATAATATCAGCATATTTCTGTCAGACATTCGAACAAGTCTAGCATACAAATATAACTTTAAAGCAACGACTAGATTCATTTTCATCTTTGAAATGAAATTTAAGCACACGTCAAGAAAATTATATAAGAAACTCACCCCGCCAGAAAACATCTACAAAACAGAATTTAACAATTACCCAACCTTTTTACATAAGTTAAATAAGAAGATGAAATTTAAAACTGTATTGGAGAACCAAACAACATTACTTTTACCACACATTTAGTATTTGATTATAGAACCAAATTATTTGGTCCTTACCTCAAACTTTGGACTGTACCGGAGAATCACATTATCTGCGGTCCTTGGAATAATCTTGAAAAAAAGTTCTCTAGACAGTAGAAAATATAAATAATTTATATATTCTATGAATAATGTGGCTATTTTAGCCTAAAATACATAGATATTTTATGAACATGTAACTAAATTATATATATTTAGTGAAAAGGATATTATTTGTTATCCCGTATCAGTTCAACAATACGTATATGTTTCGATTAATTTTATGTAATAATCAGAGGTTACAGAACTGATACAGTATTGAGGAAGAAACTGTTTAATATTAATAGCTTTTTTCAACAATAAGAGATTACAATATCTACACGTTTTGAGAAGAAATTGTTTAATTTGAGTAGTTTTATCATTCAATCAGAAATTACAGTGCTGACAATATGTTAAGAAAGAAACTGCTTAATTTGAGAAGCTTTATCCAACAATCAGTGATTACAGTCTTGATACAGCGTTAAGGAAGAAACTGTTTAATATGTTTTTAAGAGTTTTGGCATTCACTCTCAAACACATTTTTTACATTGTTAAGAGCTGTGAATCTGAGTTAATATAACATATTTTATTTCCGTAATATATATTACTAAGTCATTAGTGACTTACTCAGTTTTCATTTTGTTCTTAGGTTTATCGTCTTCATCAGCCACGTCTTTATGAAAGATGAATCTTTTTCCCCTCGATATGAGCTTGTTAAATATAAATGTCTGAAAATATCATAAAAACCTTTACAGTAGTTTATCAATTCAACGTATGTAATTCTTGTTGCTTTCCTGCTGAGTATAATCTGGAATTCAGTTTGTCAACGAAACTCCAAGTAGAAAGAAATCTCTACCAGCTGTCGCTCGTTAGACTCTCAGTTTAAATCAAAATACCAGGTGGAGTAGACAATGGATCAGCTTAAACTAATTATGCTGCGTTTGTTTCTATACAGCGGAAAGAGTAGCTAGCCCAGTTTTAATGTGGTTTTACTCTATAACAGTGGTTCCTAAACTTTTATCAGCGATGACACCTTAACTTACTTACTACGATGAGTTGTGTGACGTCTCTGCTGCTACGTGGAAAATTGTTTCATAGTTTTTGTATTATGTTCTTAATTAGTATTCGTTTGGCGAAACTCTCGCGACACCGCTGGTAACTTACCGCGACACACAGTTTGGAAACCATTACAATAGAAAACAACAACAACAAATTATAGACTGCTAACTAAGTTTTTGATTTATTCGAATAATGCCTGGGATAGTTAGGGCGTTCGCAACGGTCACTTGCTAACTCTCTTTGTTAACCTGAAGGTCGAAACGTTGTTCTATACTTTATTTTAATTAAAGTTTTAATACCCATACCAGCCTTCTTGAGAAAACATTTCTACATCAAGTGGGTTTATCATCATCATAAATGTGGTCGTGTTCGCCAGCAACACACTACTAAGCAAGTACAAATACTAGTCAACACACTACTAAGTCAAATACAAATACTAGTCAACACACTACTAGTCAAATTAAAATACTTATCAACACACTACTAGTCAAATACAAGTACTAATCAACTCAGTAATGGTCAAATACAAATACTAATCAACACACTAATGGTCAAATAAAAATACTAATCAACACACTATTAATCAAGTACAAATAGTAATCAACACACTACCAGTCATATCAATATAATCAACACACTATTAGTTTAATACAAATACTAATCAACACAGTAATGGTCAAATACAAATACTAATCAACACACTACTAGTCAAATACAAATACTAGTCAACACACTACTAGTCAACACACTACTAGTCAACACACTACTAGTCAAATACTAGTCAACACACTACTAGTCAAATTAAAATACTTATCAACACACTACTAGTCAAATCAAAATACTAATCAACACACTACTAGTCAAATACAAATACTAATCAACTCAGTAATGGTCAAATACAAATACTAATAAACACACTACTAGTCAAATACAAATACTAATCAACACACTATTAATCAAGTACAAATAGTAATCAACACACTACCAGTCATATCAAAATAATCAACACACTGTTAGTTTAATACAAATACTAATCAGCACAGTAATGGTCAGATACAAATACTAATCGACACAGTAATGGTCAAATACAAATACTAATCGACACAGTAATGGTCAAATACAAATACTAATCAACACAGTAAAGGTCAAATACAAATACTAATCAACACATTACTAGTCTAATCCAAATACTAGTCAACACACTACTAGTCAAATACTTTAATACCAATACTTCTAGTATATGGCTTCCACCGTCATAATCCTTTCAAAGTCAAAGAGATCCTTGTTTTTACCCTTTGTTTTGCTAGGTAACCATGATATGTCTACTATAAATATTCATAAGGTTAAATTGATTGATTGATTGGAATTAAGCACAGAGCTACACAATGGGCTAATTGTGCTCTACTCAACAAGGGTATCGAAACTCGGTTTCTCGTAGTGTGAGTCTGTAGACATATCGCAGTACCACTTGGAGGCTCATAAGGTTTTAAAGATCATTTAACACATCTCAAGATCTTTATACTCTGCATATTAAGATCAAATTAAATCGTTCTACAAATGAGTAGAAGGGATTCTAATAAAGTACTTAGTTCGTTGGTGACCAAAAATTGTGCAGTCTACATCGTGTTAAATTGTAAACATAATTTTTCCATCTATACAATTTCATTAGGAACATACAAAGTGACGCAAACACCTATGATCTAGGTGACAATCTCACATTACTTAAATGCGTATTTGTACTTTATATCAATGAAATTATTTTCAGTGTCATTTTTAAATTCATAAACCTTGAATATTTTAATGTTACTTTTATATATGATTATAAATATAATAATCTTTTATTGACGTTGAAAGCTTGATACTTGCAGATAACGGTGTATTTACAAAGCTGTGTCTTAGAATTGTTCTGCAAGATTTGTATAGGAAGTTGGGTTCATGTTTTTCATTCTGCACATTAGCACGAATCTTATGGCACGTAAGATATTAGATATTCTACGCAATTTGATTCTTATTTTTCATCTGAAAAATGCACATTGCTTTAAGCATATTTCTACTTGACATCGCGGTTTCAATTTAGAATTCTATGATTGATATCAATATCTGTGTTTTACTGCATACTTACTGAAGACTTTGATGAGACTTTGTTGAAAGGGAAGTCTCTCGAATCAGTAGATAATCTATCTTCCTGAAATAAATTTAATATACACTCATTATAAAAATAGTTTCATGCGGTTTGCTTATGTAGATATTTTGTTTTAAATAATAAACCTCACAAAAATATTCAAAAAGTGCAATTTTTTACAATAAAATTTCTACAACATAAACGTCAACAATATACGTACGTACCTACAAGGAGCTCGGCAGAAGTCATTACAATACTTATCAAATATTTTATCTTTCTCAGCTTCTTCAAGGCATGAAGGTCTTTCATAATATATCGTCGAATCTAAATATTTTATAGAGTTATAAACGATACCATAGTATACTGTTTATGATAAAATGTATTGAATATTCAGAAACGTTCCTAGAAAACTATTTATTTCATTCCTTGATTTTGTATTTGACTGTTTACAAAACAACTTTATAATCTGAGGTCTAAAAGTAAAAATGGTTACGTTCTTATAAGATAAAAGAGTTTTAGAAAGGAATTTATAACGATTGTTTTTGTATAACATTAACTTAAAATTGGATAAACCATTTACTATATTCAAGGTCAGTTTAGATTTAATAGCATAGCAGAAGTTAATAACATTGAAAAGGTAATAACGTCAGATATATATTCTACAACATTCATATTAGTCGATTCTGAATATCTAACAAATTAAATATTACAATACGTTTTTGAGAAATTAAGATACAAAACCCATTCAAATTTTGTTTATGAAATAAATGTATCTTTCAATCTACAACGATTGTGAGAAACGCTATTACGAAATTATTGAAATATTCTCTCTTTGTAACTTTAATTTTCTAAACCAACGCAAAATAAAACTGTCTCAAAAACCACTCATAAATATTTGTCATAAGAGCTAGAAGAAGAAGTCGTTAAATGACTATATCGGTGTCTGTTGTTTGTTTTTAAATTTCGCACAAAGCTACTCGAGGGCTATCTGTGCTAGCCGTCCCTAATTTAGCAGTGTAAGACTAGAGAGAAGACAGCTAGTCATCACCACCCACTACCAACTATTGGGCTACTCTTTTACCAACGAATAGTTGGATTGACCGTCAAATTATAACGCTCCCACGGCTGAAAGGGCGAGCATGTTAGGTGCGACGGGGATTCCGACCCGCGACCCTCGGATTACGAGTCGAACGCCTTAACCCACCTGGCCGTACCTGGCCTCAACTCAAGCAAACCAATAATATATTCTGTCTTTCCCCTCGTTGCGTTGGATATCTTTTATAAATGTTAGATAAGTTTCTTGAAATTTCTGTTTGCACAACAATATTATAAGCTAGTACTTTCGTACACACATATATTGTTGATTCTTACACTCTGGAATCTTCAATAATTTTCGTGAATATGCGAGAATTTCGCATTACACATTTAACATATAAGTTACACGCATTTCTAAGTATATATTTAAATGAAACAAACATCGATATTGAAATAGAAATATGATAGTGAATCCGTCACAGTTTGTTTGTTCGGAATTTCGCGCAAAGCTACTCGAGGGCTATCTGCGCTAGCCGTCCCTAATTTAGCAGTGTAAGACTAGAGGGAAGGCAGCTAGTCATCACCACCCACCGCCAACTCTTGGGCTACTCTTTTACCAATAAATAGTGGGTATTGACCGTAACATTATAACGCCAACAAGGCTGAAAGGGCGAGCATGTGTGGTGCGACGGGGATACGAGCCTGCGACCCTCAGATTACGAGTCGCACGCCTTAACACGCTTGGCCATGCCGGGCCTCCGTCACAGTTTGAAAGCTTTAGAAGTTCCCATTGTTTTTATATTATAATTACAAAAAACAATTGTAAAAACAAGTGGTACTGATTATCCTGAAGAAATGTTTACAACTTTTAAACAGTGAGCAAATTATTTTTTGTAACTTGTAAGCCTCACAATTACTAAAAGTGATTAATTACAAAGTTGCTTACTAGTTAAAAAACAGTACAAACTGTTCATATTGTGGAGTTTATTTAAACTTATCCACTAAAATTTCGTAATTCATGCAAAGTTCGAAAGGATTTAGTTCTTGTAAAATTTACTCATTTTAACAGTATCAAAATTAAAACATACGTAGAAATATTATCCAATCAGAGTGAAATACGATTTATAAAACGATTCCCAGCTTACCAGAACTAAAGTTTCTGCCCAGTTTCTCTTTTGCTTCGAATGCTAACGGGAATAAGATCACATTCGTAGTTCCACATTTTTCGAAAGTTCTGTTGTACACACATTCAAGGTAACACAGCTAAATATCAAAACAAAATAAGGTTATAAGTAATTTATTCTGTTCATTTTTCATTAAAAAGCATATTTTGTTGATTAAGCAAATTCTTAGTGACAATTTTAAAGACTCAATAGATAGTATTCCATTTCTATATAAATTAACTTGCTATTTTTAGTGATATTTAATTACATAATATAGTGTATTAAAAGATATTAAAAAGCCTAATGTCCAATTATATAATTTATTATACTTTTTCCTGTGCAACAACATAGTTTGTTTTCACTTTCCATCAAGTGGCAGTCACTAAAATGTGTATAAAGACAAAACTAAACGCTAGCTTTTCAAGTAAATTGCTTTTATCATGGATGTCACAAAGAACATTGTTTGATTAAGTAACATTCTGACTGTGATACTTCTACTTACATTAATTTGAATCACTATTGTATCTTGAGCTATTCATTGTTTATAAAAAAAGCTCCAACGATGAGCAAATATAACGACTATTTCTTTCAGGGTAACGGAAGTAGTATTTCATCACATATTTTTTAGAATATAAACTGATGAGAAAGTAGTTACTTATTAAATCCTGGGAAGAAAATTAATGGAAGTGTCTTTAGGTTTAGTTTTAGTTTATACGCCACAATATCAGAGATTCTTGAACTTTAATAAGAATTTGTTCATCAGAACCATTGAAAACAGTATTAGACTGGTCTAATAACAAAATCATATTTGTCTTGAACGTGCCTGATCACACGTGGGTTGTTGTAGTTAAAGGCATCTTTCATCGGAGACACTTGAATTTCCTCATCTAGTTGATGAATATTTGTAACTAACAGCTTGAATATTCAAATTGCTCACTCTGCTTATCCTCAACTACATGACAGTTGTATTTTTAGAAGCTCTTTTCCTCTTTGACGTCTCTTTGTATTTAAAGACAAGGTTAAAAATTAGAAAAATCCTTATTTGGCTATACATATACCTTTTTTTTTTGCTCTATAGACTATACTGGTTCATTTACCAAGTGTCAATTTAGTTTTAAGACATGAAGTTCTGTTACAAACAGGTGTTGGTATTGAACTCTATAGAAATACTGTTATTAGTGAAAAAAAGTGAAGTAAGGTTTCATGAAATTATCTTTATTGATTATGATAAAATGATAATGTGACATCAGCACTCTGTTATTCACGAGGAATCAAAACACGGAATTTTTTGTAAAGTCCGTAAACTTACCATTGAGCTCCCGGGTGACATCAATAATTAAAGATTTAATATGAAAATTACATCAATGTTTCGAACATACCGTATACATCACCCACATTTATTAGAATTTGTTTATAAAAGTTTAAAAATAAAATAAGAACCGAAATACAATATTACTAAAATTCCCGGAGTAAAAGAAAATGGCATTTATAGACATGAAAAAAATTAACCTATTGATTTATAAAAAATGGATCTAATTTTATTTATGATGTTTTACTATATTTATTTATATGTTTTATTTCCATCTAATTTTTATTCATATATTTAACTTCATGGCGGACCTGAACAGCAGTACTGTTTGTCCTGCCTTTAATTCGGTCTCAGCTATGATCGAAATAAGGTATCTGTACAATGGAACCTTATATGTATAGATTAAAAATGGACCACAATGAATCTAATATGGCAGTGATCAACTTATAAAAAAGAGGAAGTTCTGGAAAAAAAACTTTACTATTATTTTCAGAAGGAATTAAAAGTAATCTTTTAGTTTCATGTGGAGCTGTAACTATTTTCATTGTTTATTGTCTTATGAGGCAATTTTCTTCTGAAACAGTAGTTATTTTTGTTTTTTCATTATGCAATCTTAAGAATTCCAAGATAAACTTGACTTCAGTCACATGCATTTTAAGGCTTTATCATGATATGTTCTTAAAGCCCAAATCACTTTGCGAAATCGTCATCAATCTCTTAGCAAGCACGTCGGAAGCTTATTTCAATGATTTAAATTTCTAATTTCCAATTAGTATGCTGATGTTGAATGGCACTGGAGAAATTAACGTATTTGCTTTTCATTGTTATCCATGAAATTGACGAATGTGACAAACTGCTAATAGTAAATGTGATATGTCATTAAAATATGAAATATTGACTCGACAGATTTTCAGGGATTTATGTTTGTTTGTTTGTTTTGAATTTCGCGCAAAGGTACTCGAGGGCTATCTGCGCTAGCCGTCCCTAATTTAGCAGTGTAAGACTAGAGGGAAGGCAGCTAGTCATCACCACCCACCGCCAACTCTTGTGCTACACTTTTATCAACGAATAGTGGGATTGACCGTCACACTATAACACCCCTATGGCTGAAAGGGCGAGCATGTTTGGTGTAACAGGGGATTCGAACCCGCCACCCTCAGATTACGAGAAGAACGCCTTAGCCCACCTGGCGGGGATTTATGAAATAAATGAGTATCATTGTCTCAAAGTTCTTTAATCGATTACAAAGTTCAGACAAGAATGACATGTTGACATTTCATATAATTTTTTATGCAAGTTTATATTATCTACAAAACATCACCAGGCTCATAGACTCGTTATTAATACAGCATAATATCAGCTTGGTGTAGTGAAATAGGTAATCGTAGACAGACGCGTGAGGCTAACTAAACTTTGTACGGACAAAGTGTCATGGTAAGGTTATTTATTAAACCATATATATGTCTAAGCTGTTGAATGTTTACATTTATCTAAAAGAATATAACGACTTTAAAGATTGCAATCTTTGGAATTATCATTCCTTCTTGTGTTGATTTAATGTCATTTTACATAACAGCTGTAAAAGGTAAATATCATGACTATAACAAAGAGAAATAAAAACTGACCATAATTGATAGTTTTAAATACGTTTAATAACTACATGGTTTCAAAATAAAGCATCATCGACTAACGGAAAAAGACATGCCATTACTGATAAAATATAAACTTTAACTATCAGTCTGGTGCGACTGACGAAAAAAGACATGTCATTACTGATAAAATATAAACTTTAACTATCAGTCTGGTGCGACTAACGGAAAGAGACATGTCATTACTGATAAAACATAAACTTTAACTATCAGTCTGGTGCGACTAACGGAAAGTGACATGTCATTACTGATAAAACATAAACTTTAACTATCAGTCTGGTGCGACTAACGGAAAGTGACATGTCATTACTGATAAAACATAAACTTTAACTATCAGTCTGGTGCGACTAACGGAAAGAGACATGTCATTACTGATAAAATATAAATTTTAACTAGCAGTCTGGTGCGACTATATCGGACAGCCACGTTTTATCCAGTACAAAGTTTACCATCAAACTTAACGCAACTGGATTATCTTAAATCAATAAAATGGTTGTATAATGCGATTTAACGAACATAAAGATTGTGTATTAGATACACTATAATTTATTTCATTTTGATCCTCCTTATTTCAGAGGTAATAAACAACTCAATAATATCCTTTAATATTATTTAGCTGTGAACGTGAGTAGTATACCAGTGATCATAAGCAGCAAACCCTGTTATTATACTTGTCGTTTTATGATTTTTATAATATAAAAATACCATTAAATTATATTTTCTCACTGCTTTCATAATTCTGTATAGCTAAGGTATTCATTATTCTGACATGAAGATAACTCAAAGCTTCCCAAAAATATTTATATACAAATGTGTGATGTGGCGATTTCTGTTTAATTTTTAGTTATGATTTTAATATATCGTTTATGCATATTTTTCTTCAGTCTTTTGGTTTCGATAAATTATTTGCTTTAAACGCGAGCTCAGGCTCCTACTAGTGAACACTCAATGCGAATTATTTCTATATGAATTAAATCGAAAGATTAATCATTTAAAACAAATATTAAGTAGGTAGTCATGTAACATAAAATTTTGTGATCTGGTCAAACAACAGCAACAACATAGAACCCCATTAAGATTTAAAGTTAGACTGTCAGGGGAAAAATGGAGATTTTTGAAACATTTTGTGATTTAACGCGACTTTCTTTGAGAATTGTCATGTTTTCCTAGAGCAAAGCCACATTGAATCATTTGTCTAATTGTTTAATTTCATTGTTGTGAGTAAAATTACGAATTGTTTTTTCCTTCTGCTCTTTACTTTCTCATTCCTTATTGTTTTTAACACTGTTTTGATGTTCCTCAATGGGTCAGAGGCACGTTTACAGATTTACAAAGATAAAATTGGCGTTTAAATTCCCCACGGTGAATAGAGGGCAGACATTGTGTGCCTTTTAATTGAAAACCAAGGAAGTAATTAACAACTGTTTTAATATTAATAACTTTTTTGAATTTTGTTTAGTTCCGAGATAAAGTTGTTGATTTGCAAATTCATAGCCAGGCTCTCTTTAATTATTGTTTAAGATTTTGTAAAATTTGTATTGCATTTAATAAATCTCCTAATATTTCGTACTATTTTCAATAAAACTACGCTGTTTTAAAGGAAATATATCGTGTATATTGGTGCTGTCACTGATTTACTTATCTTATATCATACATTATATGTAATACAGTAAAAGCATAATTCCTACCTTCTGATCTAAGAGCCCAGGCCTCACAGTTGACAAGCCAATTTTATCGTAGTCCGTGCAGTCCGTTTGGTATGGAGGAGGTAAGAGATACGAAGTTTGCTATGAGGTAAATAGAAGTGGATTTATTCTCCAAGGCAATTTCTGGTAGTTATTTTGGGATTGGACATACGTATTTGATGCCCCATATTAGGTATCATAATTTATCCCACTTTATTAAGTACATATTATACTTTATTTCAAACGAGTTACCGATTTATTACATTACGTATTACGATTTCAAATAACTGGAAACTGAAATTTGAATTTAGAAGTTAATTCAATGTCAATCTGATATTTACCAAAAGACTGATACATACAATTTTTTTAACAAAATATAATTTGGTATACAACAACAATACACTTTATAATAACGGTTATTACAAACTATTATAATGGTTTATATACAGAGTTTTAGAGATCTACAAACAATACTAAATCTTCTTTCTGGTCTGGAACTGAATCTTTTATCGACGGTTCACGGAGAGGGAATTAATTTTATGCTGATACACAAGTACACTTTTATTGATGAGAAAGGTAACTAGTTCTATTCTTGGCTAGTCTCACGCGGTTTAGCTCACTTTTACCGAAGAAAATTTTGTTTTGGAATTTCGAACAAAGCTACTCGAGGGCTATCTGTGCTAGCCGTCCCTAATTTAGCAATGTAAGACTAGAGGGAAGGCAGCTAGTCATCACCACCCACCACTAATTCTTGGGCTACTCTTTTACCAACAAATAGTGGGATTGACCGTCACATGATAACGCCCCCCATAATAAGTGTTTACAAAAATTAAAACTTCCGAGGTTTATAGTAACTGACTCTAGCAGACCAACAATATTATTAAATTGTCTCCCCGCGTGTTACCATTTATAAACTTTAAGGTGAAGTTCTAGAAAGTTCAGTTGTCCAAACAATGCTGATATTTATGTAGATATACATATTGTTGATTTTACAAGGTAGAATCTTCTACAGATTTAGAGAAGTGGGAAGTATTTTTGCAACACCCATATACATTTCTAAATATATATATTAATCTGAAACAAACATAGGTAGTAAAATAAATACATAACTGTAAATTCGTTACACTCAATATTATTACGTTAGTAATTTTTCGATGATTTAGAAAAGTAAGAAAGTGTGATTTAACCATATTTAAAGTTTATACAATAATTTCCTTTAACAATTATAACCATCTAATATGACCATTTTTGCACGTGTTTAAAGTTGATGTAAATAGAAATAGTTTTGTCTTTACTTCGTTTTCTACAACTAAATATAATTCTAGACAACAATTTATAGCATGCTATGACTTTCATTTCGCACAAAAATAAATTAATATTTAGATTTCTTATATAAATGATATGCTTGCGTTTATATCTTTGTCTGCTCAGAACATTTTACGCAAACCTCTCGATCAAACACCATAAATCTCATATCGTTAGAAAGGCCTTTGTTTGGGGAGTCCAAATTGTGCATTGTCTTTTACATTTGAATCGCCTTACTTATTTTTTCTTAGTTAAACGTTTAATGCAACAATTATACTGCACAACGTCGCAATGTCGTTGTCATCACATGACAACTGTCTTTGATTTTAATTCAATATTTTTATTTGCAACGTTTTCCATACCAAGAACCCTGAACCTGCGTGTAATTTCCTACAAAATTTACAAACATTACACTGAACACGATTTTTCTAGACTTTCTAGACTCATTTAGTTCTAAAATACGAATGCATAGTTCATGCAAATCATATGCTTTTCACTTTGTGAACATGTATTTAGACGTTTCTGTATAACAGCTAAATTTGTCTTTATCATAACTTTATATTTACCTTATTTTGCAAAATTTAGCTTCAATTCGTTTCATAGACTGTTACAAACGTCTTTTCATTACTTTTTGTCTACAATGGGTTTTATTGTTTGTTCTTATGATTTATTTGTTTCAACTTGTAAAACACTATCGTACTCTGAACGCTTATAACTATTTCATAATAATATTTGGTTTTTGTCTGTCCTGAAAACGCGCGCGCATTTTGTTTTCACGAATGTGAAATCGTAAACAAAAGGCAGACGTGAATATACTTCAGCAGACATTTTGTACAACAACATATTAAGAGTTTATTAAAATTCATAAAATGTCTAATATTAGATTGTACAACAGCATTATTAGTTTATTTATAATTGTACTGAGTTTGGTAAAGTTTAGTATAAAATAAAATAAAGCAAAAATAATTACATGAGTTGCAGTGTTATCTCTTTTTCAAATATAGGCCGTACTTAATAAAGGATTAACTGACGTTAGGCCTAAGACAAGTGAAAGTACAGATTTCGATGTCTGCAATTATAATTCTTCCGTATTATTCCAGAAATTCTGTATTTAAAAAGCATTGTCACAATAAAAATACTAATTGACCTTAAAGTTTTGCGGGTCTATACTAGTATAACAAATGTATCGATGATCTTAGTAAAACATCCTCTGCTTACCTGAGTGTAAAAGTAGACATATTGTAAACCTGCTTTTAGTTTGATGCTGTTATCGCGTAGGTTTGGAAACACGTACGGTGAATGAACAGTTACTAATGCTCCGATAAAAATGTATTCGTCGGTCGGTATTTGAAGAGAAAAACTCAGTTCTAGAGAGAGAAAAACATTATTTTGAATACTAAAGTTAGTTTTAATCCTACTGTTTCAGATTTAGTTTGGAGGAAGAGGGCTGTCTTATATATCACTCAGGAAGCTCTAAATGTATAAACTGTGAATGAAAATGTTCTCATTGTGTCTGGCACTTTTAATTCCGCAAAATATCACACAGGTAAAAGAAAAATGCCTTTTAAGATAAATAAGTGAGAAATAACGTAATTAGCGTTATTACAATGTACTCCCTTACTTTCTGGAATCATCTAGCTAATGTTTGTTCACGGTGTTTTGTGTCTGAACTCTTGAAGTTTATACAATTACACAAAGTAACCTTAACAATGAGGAATTTAAATTTATAATAAACGGATACAATGGATATAATTCTTAACAGATTGAGTTAAATTTATTATTTGAATGAAATACTAACAAAGTCAATGTTTAAAATCAAATAATTTACAAAAAACGAAACATTTTTAAGAACGCTAAATAACATTTAACACTTTCACAAAATTACGACATATTCTTACTTATAAAACATAAATATATATTTAATTCTAAAAGATGAGACAAGTAATTACAGAAAATCACCATACGCTTAACTGTGAAAGACCATCACAATACAATAAGCAATAAAGATTGATGCTTTTAATTTATCCTTTAAAAAAGATTACATTAGTTTCGGTAAAGAAAAGTTATTTCTTTAGAAGCGATTATGTTGAGTTTAATTTTAATTAAGAAGTTTAAGGTAACTTCAGTTATGATAAAAAGTTACAAAACGTAGTATATAACTTAGGCTTTCTTCACTGTGTTTCTAAAGACAAATACACTTAGTTCGTTAAGAAAGTTAGAGTCCCCCAGTGGCTCAGCGGTATGTCTATGGACTTACAACGCTAACAATCGGATTTCGATACTCGTGGAGGGTAAAGTACAGATAGCCCATTGTGTAGCTTAGTGCTTAATTCAAAACAAGAAGAAAGTTATAATGCAGTCACTCCTTAAACATGTTACAACGTTCCAATTTAAAATGAAGGTTATTTTACAAGTGAAAAAAAGGCGAGGGTATCTTATTCACGAAAAAGTGTAGGTTAATTCATAGAAAAGGTACCCCATAAATCATTTTTCTAAGAAAATCGATACGCTTTGTTATACGAGTTTTTTTTTTCCCAGAATACTATACACAAAGATTATAAAAGTTTCTGTATGTTTTAATAGCGTAATAATCTCTAATATTTGATTGTTTTTGAATTTCGCACAAAGCTACTCGAAAGCTATCTGTGCTAGCCGTCCCTAATTTAGTAGTGTAAGACTAAAGGGAAGGCAGCTAGTCATCACCACCCACCGCCAACTCTTGGGCTACTCTTTTACCAACGAATAGTGGGATTGACCGTAACATTATAACGCCCCCACGGCTGAAAGAGCGAGCATGTTTGGGGCGAACGGGATGCGAACCCGCGACCCTCAGATTACGAGTCGCACGCCTTAACACGCTTGGCCATGCCGGGCCTGAATGTTTTAATTCAGTTTGAAATGACAAATGAGATAAAATAATTTATTCTTTTGACGAACTGAGATAAGTAATTAACATTGCGTAAGCATTAGGTATAACAGAAAGAGACTGAGTGAACTGTTATTTTCATCATTCATTTTACACCAGTAAATTTACAAAAGAAAAACTAATGAAAAATATATTACGTGGATATTTCACATTTGAATGGGAATATTCTCTTATTGATGCAAAGTATATTTTGTATTGTATCACGATTCCGTATTATGTATAAACAATAAAATAACAAATCTGAAGTTTTGTAGTTTTATAGTTATATATTATAAGATAAAAAACATAAACATCAAATATTAATTTATTTACAATAATTTACAAAAGTATACATTATAAAAAAAATACTTTTTCTTCTTTTATCCAGGGAGAAACTGTCTCTTCAATTCAACATAATCACTTCAAATATAATGTGTCGAATTCAGTTTCAGGTTGTAAATTCAAACTTGAAATTCATGCTGGATATACAGTTACAAAAGTGCACTGTTACGATGTCAAAAGCCAGATGGTTAAGGGCACTTGACTCGCAATCTGAGTGTCGTTTCAATCTGAATTCCTGTTTCACCAAACATACCTGCCCTTTCAGCTGGCGGGCGTTAAAATAAGCAGCCAATCACTACTATTTGCTGGTGAAGAGTAGCCGTGATGACTAGCTCCCTTCCCTCTTGTTTTACACTGCTCAATTAGGGGTATTATGTTGTTGTTGTATTTAATTTCGCGCAAGGCTACACGAGAACTAACTGCGCCAGTCGTCCCTAATTTAACAGTGTAAGACTTGAGGGAAGGGAGCTAGTCATCACAGCCCACAGCCAACTCTTTTACCAATGAATAATGGGATTGATCATCACGTTATAACACCCCCACGGCTGAAAGGGCGATAATGTTTGAAGTGACTAGGATTCGAATCCGCGACCCTCAGATTATGTATGATTCGAACGCCCTAACCATCTGGTCGCGATGTGTCGATTAGGAACGACTAGCGCAGATATCCTCAGTGTAGGTTTGCGCAAATTTCGAAACAAACAAATAAACAAACAAGCTTCTCAACCAAGCAAGCTGCCTTCATGGGTCAAACTGAAAACCTACAAATTGATAAATATTACTGATTTGATTTACTGTCTTTACGATCTTGCTTATAACGATGAACATGCACTGTATACCAACTTATGTACCTCAACTGTTAGCTATAGTTTCGGCCACCAAAAACTCAAATAAATCTTACGAAGTTTGAACAGTTGAAAAGGTTTAAGTTAGCCTAAGTTAGTTTTAAATTTATATACTAAGCTAACATTGCAAATTAATCCTATAATAAAATACTTAATAACGAAAATCATGCATAAATAAACGGAAATAATAAGTTAAACTTTCTGTTCAGTATTAATAATGAAAGTAATATTACAGAGTATATCTTCTAGAACATCTAAACACAAATAGTTATTTGTGTTTTGCACTATTATAGATTAGATATTTTATGAAGAACTTGACATCAGTACACGCTCATCGTAATATAATCCCCCTTGACAACGTCTATTAACAAATTAATAAACCTCTGATCAAGGTAAGCTAACTACTAAAAACGAGCCTTAAATTTAACCTGGTAATGAGTATAGCTAAATAAGCGTAGTTTTTTTACATGCGTACTTATAAAGATTAGAATGAATTATTTCATTGGTTGTATACTTGAGCTGTTATCGACATTTTCTGTTGTAAATCCTAAAACATCTCACGAACTTTGACCTGTCAAGTTTGTCCTAAATATATGTATTAACTTAACAATTCAGCAATTTCTGTTTATTACAGGAATTACAGTAATGACAACAAAAAATCAAAAGTAAAATAATATATATATATATTAAATATTTAACTAATATTGTTTATGCAAGTAATAATAAAGAAGTAATATGGTATCTTTTATTTATAGAACACAAAAATAATAGCTGTTAGTTTCAAGTAGTGTTGTAGATTTAATTTTCGTTGAATAATGTCAGGTTAGTATAGCAATGTGTGGATCTCCATCAGTCCTTCCTAAAAACACTTTGACACCAATAAAAATTCACTAAACAGCCCAGACAGTGTAATTTCAGTGGAGCGTGACATCTGAGATAAACTACAATACATGTTATTATTCAGGCGTTTATGGAGGTTTAAAATAATAAATATAACGGAGACCTGAACCGTACGATAAATAGCTAAACTATTGGTTCTGTGATCACGACATAATAATATTAAATTTAATATAAAGGTAACAAGTTGTTTGGTCCACAGGGTGATGTAAGGAGAGATATCACACTGAAGTCTTAAAGGAAGAATATAATAGACTAAATATCTTGGATAATCGTATTTAGTAATCGCTGGAATAAATGTGGAAGTTTAAATCCGACACTGTTGTAAGCCACGTGTTTGTTACTGATATAGATGCAAGCCATATGTTTCAAATCACATTGTTGCAAGCCAAGTGTTCTAACGGACATTATTGTAAGCTAAATGTTCTAAGTGAAATTGTTGGAAGCCAACTGTTTTATTTCAGTGACGTACATTTATGTCATTAGTGTATTGTATTTTGTCTTTAAGAAATCAGTAGGGTCCCTTTCGTTGGATCATCCCGTACTATGAAAGTGCCTACCATAACTACTTTTACGTTAAGCACCTCTGTTACTTAACAAATCACATGAAGCTGGAAGTAACGAATAAAGTTAAAACGTCTGTACTGATGTTAAAGTAAACGCTATAACCCTTGAGAAGCTTCAATAATAGTAATCACTAAGAAAGGAAAGTTACAACAAATGTATCTATGGTAAATATAGTTATTAGCAATCATTAATGTGTTTCAATGCTATATTATAGGTAGTTGCCATAAAGCTTACGATACTATTGTAATATAGTAAGAGATTAAATTAGCGGAAATTGCTTAAAACTGGTTGTGGCTGTCATATTATAATGGTTCATTATTACCTAAAACAGATAAATTGTATAACTGAATGAATTTTAATAGGTCGTGATATTCTGTAATTTTTAATGCTTTATTTACCTAAAAATGTGTATATTTAATGTTCACTCTTACCAATAGTCTAACTTGATTATTTTTGAAATTGTACGTATTATAATGTATAGTGTGTTGGTGCATCAGCGAGAAGCTGTTAACTAGAGATGTGTAGTATTAGTTGTTAGTTGAAACTTATATGTGATCAATGTTTTATGTACGTTTCCCCATAGAAAAGAATTGTTGTATTTGTTGAACAAGTTATTTGATGTCGTGAACATAATTTTGGTTTAGATAGTAAGGAAAACAAAACGCAATAAAACCTTACACGTAATTCTCCGTCACGATCAAGAAATATTATACATCTAAGCTGGTCATACTTACAAGATTAATTAAACATTGATAATTATAAACGTAAGATATTATAGCCTGTTAAACCTTATGATGTATTAATATAAAATAATTAATTTGGGCTAAAATTTAAACATTTTGTCCGCCCCCTTAAAAAAGAAAATAGTTTATTTTGATATGACTATTGAAATAAAATATAGTGAAATAAAAAACTAAAACATAATATCAATATATCTACATTTAAAATCAATTCCTGATGGTAATAGGCCAAAGTTTAGGCTTCCAGAGATAAATTTAAAACGTGTAAATCTCAATATTTTTATAAGGACAAAAATTTAACATTCACCAAAGTGAGTTTAGTTTTTGAACAAAGTCCATGCTTACAACTTACTTTTGCAATTTAACATAAAATATCCCTACAAATTAAACTATTAAGTTGTTAGACATTAGTTTCTGTTTTGAAGTAAATAAGTTAGTTATCTTACCTTCTTTTTTATTTTTATTGCTTTCTCGTAGACTTTTCCGCACTTGCGACCGATTTGACCAAGCAGCGTTAAAAGTGAAGCAGTTACCGTACATCGAATCAAAATATTCAGTCACAAACTCCTTTCTAATAAGTAATAACATAAATAATGTAATAAATTATATTTTTTTTATAATTAGACATTCATATAATTAAAAAAATTAAATGATCTTTAATCACATGTATTTAGTATGGACATTATGAATATGATCATATGAAGAGCCCGATCTTATTTTTCATAATATCAAAATCTTTAGATCATAAAATACCTTATAACTTATATAATTAAAAGTTATACATAAAAGAAAAAAAAAACGGAACTATCATAGTGAACTAGAAGAATTTTCATTTAAATTAAAAAATATATTTAAATTGGTACTTAAATACATTTTTACTAAACTAGACTGCTTGGAGGCTCTTATTCCTTTTTGTGGTCCTCCAGCTGATCAGCCGTATGTATGCAGACTGACGACGCTAAAAAATTCGAGGTTCTCTTCACCTCGGTGAATAGAGTGGATTTCTCCCTCTATGGTAGCTTTTCATAAAACAAATTCAACATCCTTTTGGTGTGTCAGAATATAGTGGCAGGCTCAGTATGGCAAGGTGGTTAAGGCACTCGACTCGTTATCTGAGGGACGCGATTTCAAATCCTCGTCACACCAAGCATGCTTGCCCTTTCAGCCGTGGGGGCTTTATAATGTGACGGGCAATCCCACAATTCGTTGGTAAAAGAGTAGCCCAAGCGTTTGCAGTGGGTGGTGAAGATTAGCTGTCTTCTCTCTAGTCTTACACTGCTAAGTTAGGGACAGATAGCGCAGATAGCCCTCGTGTAGCTTGGCGCGAAATTCAAAATAAACCAAACCAAATCCTCATAAGGCCTCAAGACACTGTTTTATAATCTTCTATTTTCAAATAGAACGATTCCATACTTTAACACTGTCTATAATTTATGTTAATCCATTATTAACACACTTCAGAACACTATAACAAAGAAATAATTAATGGGATCATTAATGGGATCTGTCACACTTCTGACAGAAATAAAAATATTCCTATAATATATCTCATAAAAGTCTGACGTTGTTAACGTTTTCAAAGCTTATTTTAAGTTGGATAGCTCATGTTTGTTAGCAACATGTAGTTTACTTTTTTATTTCGCAAATGAATAATATTGTATTTAATTATAAATAATTGGAAGCATGTTTGGTTTGTTGTTTTGAAAAAAAAGTAAAACTATAACTTATTATATTGAAAAACTAACAGTGGAAAACAAGGAAATGTGGAATAGTTTGGGAAAACAGAACCATAGAGAAATAAACCAGCAACAAGTCGTTCGTCATCTGTGGTAAGTAAAGAGTGACATCATAAGTGACAAACTAAGAATAGAAAGATCAGTACAAAAAGCCGTCTACGTGACACAGGCAACAATACGAAACAATCAAGAGTGATCTCTACATGAAAAAAAAACAAACGATACAAGTCACGTACACGTAAGATCTTTTCTCATCTAATCTTTGACAACCTCTTATAGCTACAGAGAGAATGTTTTGATCCAGTTTCAAAATGACATGTAAAGTAATTGTTTGTTTGTTTGTTTCTGAATTTCGCACAAAGCTACTCGAGGGCTATCTGTGCTAGCCGTCCCTAAGTTAGCAGTGTAAGACTAGAGGGAAGGCAGCTAGTCATCACCACCCACCGCCAACTCTTGGGCTACTCTTTCACCAACGAATAGTTGGATTGATCGTAATATTATAACGCCCCCACGGCTGAAAGGGCGAGCATGTTTGGCGCGACGGGGAATGTAAAGTACATACGTCTTTTTTGTCAAATAATAACGTTGTATTTTTAGAATTTTTTAAGAACTTCGGATAAAGGATTTACAGTACAATAAGCTAATTTGTCAAATAAAAAGAACTTACTCTTCTTTGGGGTTAAAATAATCTATAATAGATTCCAGAGATGTCGATTTCTTCTTGGCATAACTGTAGTTTAGGCTCTAATAACATAAAGGTATAATAAACACGTATAATAAAGAAAAACTGTGTTAAAAAGTAAATAATTGTATACACTATTTAACAATTAGTTAAAGTGTAATAATTCAAGCTCATTTAAGTTAAATATCTCAACTATTTATTATATTTAGCTTCATGCTATTTTAAACAGAATAAACTCGTTTTAGTGTTTAGAATGGCCACAGCCGTCTTAGAACATGTCTGTGAGTTGCATTTTAGTTACATTTGCGTAGCTTCTTACTGGTTTCAAGACGTAGCAGAAATATAGTTTATAAAGTTTTTCTTTTGTTGTTAACGTTTTTCTAAAACCCAGAGTTACTCCATTTGATACTGCTTCTCTTTCATAGAAAACTACACTATTAATTAATTAAAATTCGACTACATAAAACAATTTTTTCGTTGTTTACTTTCTGATCATTCCAAGTAGTTTGTACGAAAAGTTTTCATCAAAGGTAGGCACAAATATAAAAATAATTGCCTTGTTCCTACTTTATCTACTTCGTCGTTGAATATGTCTTTTGTACCTGAAAAGGCTCGAAATAACTGAACAGTAACTTTTTAAATGCTGGCGTTTTAAACACATTTTCTTAACTTGTTAGATATACATCAAACTTCTTATACACCCGTGAATGATTTTGTTGGTTAATTGTATCTAATATTTTTTTTAATCCCAGTAAAATTTAAAATAAAACTACTGTCAATATTGTAATGAATTCTATTAATTATTGTTCAGATTTGCTACGACTTATGTATTAAAAATGGATTATTTTACTTAGTGTCTTCGGTCAATTCTTTATACCGAGTGTTATGACAGGTCAAAATATAAACAATGTGTTGACCTGAACGATATATTAAGAAGTGGGTAAATTGTTGGATAAGAAATAATATTTTCTGTAAAATGCAAGAACTCACCAAGTTTCACTATCATCAAACAAACAATGCTAGTTCCGCGTATCTAAATGAAAACGTGATTCTGAAACCCCTAAATAACTGGACTCAAGTGCCAACTTTCAACTACTTTAAAATCAACTTTAACAAACAAATACTCATCTGTACTTTACCTCTAGAGGTTCGTATTCCATATCTGTACTTAAGGGAAATCTTTAAAAGAAAAAAAGGTACATAAGGTTCAGATTTGAAGAGTAATCTTATGATTCAAGAAGATAAAACACGTTCATTTAAGAAAAATACTATATAGATGTACAAGTGGTATAATTAACCAATGTTTAGTCATAATTAATACTAGAAACAACCAGAGTTGGTAACAGGTATTGATTTAAACCAAAAGTTAGTTTTGGTAATCCAATAAATTTCAAACAAAATAAACCGTATTCTCTTTTGGCTTATGTGTTTTTCTCATCTTTAATTGCAATTATAGATTTTTTAGTCATATTTTTGTTAAACAATTATTTCCTTATTATTCATGGATTTGGAGAAGATATTAAAATATTAGTTGGAAAATACGTCCTCTGGACGGAAGTTACGTAAATTCATGATTAATGAAACATTATCTTAGGACATAAAAAGTTGCTTGTTATTGTCAAAATCGCAAAAACAGCCATAAAAAACTGCAAAACGTAAAATGTAAAACCACAAGTTTGCATGTCATTTTGTACTGATCCAACAAATATTCATGTCAACTTTTGTAAAGATCCATCCAAACCATGTAGCTACATGGACAAACAACAGACAACACTATGATGTTTATATGGATTCACTAGGTCTGTTATTTCACTGTCTTTCTTGTTGAATTACATAATTGCGTTAAACAATAATTATTTTTCATATTCTTGCATGACTAGTTTATATTTATACTAAAAGCTCTTAAAATAAAAAATAATATTTAGCTACATATAAAAATTCAAATTTTAACATTTTTTAACTTTCCGAAATGGTGCATAATGATCCTATTTTATAAAATAATACTTCAATGAGACAATAATATATAACTTATATATAATATTTTGCTTCCTTATTTAGATATAACTAAAATGTTAGGTTGGAAACTGTCAAAAATACTCTCATTATGAGTTAATCAAGATGCACTTTATAGTTTTGAATGAATTAGAAAATAATAGTTACTTTGAACTTGCACAGAGGGTAACAGCAGGAAAATCTACATCTTCAGGATCTTGTACAGTGAAGTCCACAGTAACCTGATAATCCATAAAAATTTGGTAAAATGTGATACACTGATAGATAAATCCAACCATAGACAAGATCGTTAAAACTTTCTGAAAATATTCTATATACATCTTTGATGTACACCCTCTGTCGATAGTTTTGGAATTAGTCATCTCGACCTGTGAATAATAAATATAATAAATGTTAGTCATTAATAGTTTGATAATAATTTAATGAAAATCATAATCATTATTCTGAAAATAATTATAGAATTTAATAACGTAAAAGTTAAAGAAATTTCCCTTTACAAAATTGTATTTTAATTCTTAAGTTATTATTTTCCTTTTTGGTAATTGTTAAGCACAAAGCGACACAATGATTTGATTATTTAAACTTTGTCATTGCAGGTATTGAACCCTGATTATAGCGTTTCACAACAAGAAGTAAGTCTTGAATACAACAACGATAAAATCCGGGTGTCGATTCTCTCCACGGTGGAGAGAACGTAAATAGCCAACTGTGTAGTTTTGCGCTAAAAAAACAACAACAAAATAAAACTTCTTAAATAATATAAAAATTATGTGATATATTGGTGTTCTTTTTAACGATCTCCATGAGTTTCAAGCACTGAGCTTAATGATAGTATTCCCTGGCAGTGACACATTTTCTACTCAATTTAAAGGCTTAATAAAGGTTTTGATGTGCTACAACGCAGTTTGATATTTATTACTCTAACACAAAGGGAACCAGCCAAAGTAAAAGTCAAAACTCTTCTTAGACTCATCTCGTGATTTGAAAGTAAAAATTATGCGATATTTTCGTATTGCTTGAAAATGATGTTGAGTGTGGTTAATCACAAGAATATAACCCATTTCGTATTCAACATTTGGAGTTCACGTTTTGTTATTTTTTTTACATTTTCACAATTAAAAATGTACTGACAGTACACGTATCTTCTGGTTAAAAACTGGCTTTCTTAATTTAATAACAGGAATATTCTAAAGTGGAGTTAGAAACAACATCACATTTGTGTAAACTGTGTTTTTACAGTGTTAGTTTATTCGACTGAAGAGCTTTCTACTGGTTGATGCAAGATATTCTTGGTTGTACGTGTACTGAGGTGCTCAATGTATGTTGTTTGTTTTTAAGACTTAAAGAGCATTTTTAACACAGACTACTATTTAAATACACATCTTCGCCTTTCAGTGGTACAGTGGTATATCTGCGGACTCACTCCCTTAGAATCCGGGTTTCTACATCCGTGGTGGGCAGAGCACAGATAGCCCATTGTGTAGACACAATTTAATTTGTAGCTGTTCAATAATTTTTCAAATTTTCTTCAAATATCATATAAAAACATGTTTAAGTAGGGTGTGACTGAAGTAACAGTTTTTTGAACATCTAACACAACAACAAAATGAATATTTGTGAGGATTATTCTATTTAAGAACAACAGTAAAAGTTATTTCTTATTAGCATTTGTTAAATGTTCTTGATTTCCTTTTCTACGAAGTTTTGATTTCCTGGTATTTTAAAGGTTTTGTATAACAATATTCTAAACAGATTTTCTTTAAAAGTTGAAGGAGTGAAACGTTCAGGTTATGAATAATGTTCAGCCTATGAACTCTACTTTTTGACAACTGCTGATTGAAGTGGTTCTTTATTTGGGTCTTCCAATGGCTCAGCGGTAACTCTGAGAGCTCACACGGCTAAAATCCAGGGTTCAATACTCATGGTGAGCACAGATGCATAGGTTTGTGCTTGCAAACAAACATTACTTTATACGGGAGTTAGTTCGTATGTTATTCATGTATTTCTTTTCGAAATAGATTTGTATATTTATTGTCACTTTATAACACATTTGCTGTACTTTTAACATAACACTTTATCCTAGTTTCAAGTCCCTTTTTTACAAGCTTTCTGTTTTTAAATTGCTTTTTAACACATTTGCTGTACTTTTAACATAACACTTTATCCTAGTTTCAAGTCCATTTTTTACAAGCTTTCTGTTTTTAAATTGCTTTTTATCTCTTTGTGTCTAGTACAAATATATATTATGTGCGTTTTATACTTAAATAAATAATATCTTGGGTTTTATTAGAAATTATAATCTGTTCTACTTTACCAAAACGTTGTGATCTAAATTCTTTCAGCTAATCTATGCGTCAAAAGGAAATAAATGGAAGCACGGAATGTCGTTAGTTTTCTTTGCTTTTTTCCATTAGATGTGTGCATGTATGTATGTGCGTGGGTGTGTTTTCTTATAGCAAAGCCACATCAGGCTATCTGCTGAGTCCACTGAGGGGAATCGAACCACTGATTTTTGCGTTGCAAATCCGTAGACTTAACGCGGTAGCAGCGGGGGACCCAATAGGTGTATTCTTATAATAAAGTAAATACGTATTTTGTTCTGTTTATCCTCAAGTAGCACGGTGGAATGCTTGTGGACTTACAAGGTTAAAAACCGGGTTTTGATACCCGTTTTGGCAAGTGCACAGATAACCTGTTGTGTTGCTTTGTGCTTAACTTCAAAGAAAATTTACTTAAATAGTTGTATTTCCTATTCTCCAAATGTTCCTTCGATAAAGAATACATGTATTCTCTGTAAGTTATTTATTTATACAATTTTATGTTTTCTGTCTCTACACTTTGCATGAAACACGCAAGTGCTATTCTGCGTCACCTATAACTTATTTATGAAAGGTAACAATACCAGAAAGAAAGAGAGAGTGTTTTACTATATGATCTAGATCAGACATTAAGTGTCGTTTTGTTTCACATAACCATATGTCTGCAACGTGAAGTCATTTCGCTGTAAGTCCCACAGCGGCCCATTTGCTATATACAAACGAGACTTGTCTTTAAATATTCAATGATCGAGGGAATTTAAGTAAATGAGAAAATAAATATGAACATTTCAAATATTTTGTCCATGATTAGAAAATTTACCTATATAAATATTTACGACAGCCATGAAGACGAATTGCAATTAATTTATAACACGCTTTGAACTGAAATGAATATTCTATAAGACCTAGAATACATTAATTTACATTTATAAGTGTATACATTTAACCAGTATGTGGGATGACTCATACACTAGTAGAATAATAGTTAATGTGTTTCATCTTTTGCTAAAAACATAGCTTTATTAGGTCACAAAAAAACTAAGTCTATTGAGGTAAGTATTATTTATATGTGCATTTAATGGTCATTGTGGTGAATATGGGTATATTGATTGCTTCAAGTAAAAGTAGTAACCGTTCTTACTAGAGATTCGGGATATATATATATATATAACAGAGATAAATACGGGTTTTCTACCTAGAAAAGAAATTAGAAAAAGTTACAAGTTTAAATACAAATATTCCATTGTTCATTACACAAGACAAACAAACACGGTTTAGTAGACCTATGCATAAAATGAAAAATAACTCTAACAGTAAAAGTATTAGCCATAAACACACTAAAGATTAAATGTGTTTGTTGTCCACTTAAATTAGGAAGGCTGTAATCTTCTACATATTTTTAAACTTTTGTATAGCAGATGAGGTGGGATCGTCTTATACAATAGGGTCATGTGATAGCCACAGACGATTTTACCGGGACTGCATCAGGGATCATCTATTTCCTCTGTCCTATTCAATATCCATACATCAAAAGTGTCAGTAACCTTGAAAGAACATTTACATCTGCAGACAACATATTAATCTACAAGAATGGTCAGAACAGAGCTGAAATTGCAAAATAACCACAAAATGCAATGGATAGCATTTTGCGTTGGCGTCATTGGTCTTGATAAATCAGTGATGCACAAACTTTTTGAGTCAGGGGCCACAAACAGACTTCTCGTAACCGTTAGGGGCCACAAAAAAGTGAAGATTAAAATCGTCCCACAGTTGTTTCACACAAGATGGACATCACATTTAACAACACATAAATAACAATTACATCAAAGAGTTTGCACATTATTCTAAGAAATGTTATGATATGTCAACTGTCACAAAGTGAGTGCGATGGATAGTGCTGCATGTCATTTACGAGCTTAGAAATGTCCGGCTTGATGTTTGACGTTGAAAGACGCAAAACTGCTTCTAGATGATCATCAGTCAGCTGATTGCAAGTGTTGTTTTTGTTCAGTTTCACATGCAAGAAAGACTGTTCGCAGCAGTATGTGCTGCCAAACATGCTGATGTGGACAAGTGCGTTCTCTTTCAGATTAGCAAATGTATCAGGCAATGTTTTGTAGAAGTCAAGCAAACTGTTTTCTCGGTAAATGGCACGCAGTTCATCAGATGCCTGGAGATCAGTAAGTTCGAGCTGATATTCTGCTGACAAGTCATCCACTGACACACTGAACGAATCAGCAAAATGTTTCAACAATCTGCATTGGTTAAAGTCATGAAACCGTGAGTTGAAGGATTGAATCAAGGTATCTAGCTTCCCAACATAAACTTGTGTGCCAATGTCCTGATTCTTCTGTAGCTGTAAATGAAAAGTGGAAAAGTACACGAAGTTGCCTGATGCTGCTTGCTGCTGGAACAACACGTGATTTGCAAGCTGACAGACAAGCTGATTTTTGCCTTGCAACGTCAAATTCAGATCATTCAAGTGTTGTGTCATGTCGACCAGAAAGGTCAAATCAGCTTGCCATGCTGGATCAGTCATGGAAATCACTTCTGTGTTTTTGTTCTTGCTTCTGAGGAATTCTATCACCTCATCAATCAACTCCCAGAATCTTCTGAGCATCTTCCCTCGACTCAGCCAGCGTACTTCACAGTGATATACAGGGTCACCATAGTCTGAATCAATTTCTTCAAGAAGACTTCGAAACTGACGGTGATTGAGCCCTCATTATTTGATGAAATTAATGGTTTTCGTCATTAATGCCATCAGTGCCTGAAAACCAAGTTCTTTACTGCACAGGTTCTGTTGGTGAATAATACAGTGCCACTTCATCAACTGTCTGTTCTGCTTTCCTCGATACTTCATCAACAGTGCTACCAGCCTGCTACTCGAATAGAGCAGATCCAGTTGTCTGACCTTCATGGAACCCATGCCGATTAGTTCTTCTGTAATATCAAACGATTACGATACACCACGAAAAACGACTAGTAGCTGTGCTGTTGGACTGATGTCAGTCGACTCGTTTGCTGCCAAAGAGAAGTAGACAAAGTTGGCTGCTTTATTTGTAAGCTGCCTTGTCACGTCTGCTGAGAGGTGTGAAATTCTTCGTTGAACTGTCTTACGATTCAAAGCCACCATCTGTAGCTTGCGAACTGCTTTTGGATACAACTTTTCCGATGCAGTAATCATACATTGCTTGACAAAATCACCATCAGTGAGCGGTCGGCCAGATTTCGCTATCATCAACGAAATATCGTAACTGACCTCACATGCTGCATCTAAATCTGTTGACTGCTTTGAGAAAACGTTCTGCTGGGGATTCAGCGACCGCCGCAGAGATTTAATTCGAGCTGTTCATTCATCACCGACAACGTTGTGGAAATATTTATGCTTCGACTCATAATAACACTTTATATTGGATACCTTCTCCACTGCTACTGTCGAATGACACAGCAGACAAATCACGTTATTCTGTTGTTGAACAAAACAGTATTGCGTAGTCCAATCATCATGAAACTGCCGGTTTTTGTCGTCAACTTTTCTTTTACGGTTAGCTGCCATTTTGTTATGGAATAATATCAAAATAGGGCTCGTTAGTAAATCTCAAAGAACAATTGGAACACGTGAGATTTCGTAATTACGGAAATATTACATCATTGCGCCAATGATTAAACGCCTATGCATTAACGAGATTTGCTTATTAAATTGTCTTTATTACTCGACACAAATATGGAACCATCCAGTATCTAATCTAATGCATATTCTTCTATAGCGCTTAATCTTCGCGCAGGCGCGAACTCTCTATGTTTGACTTTCCCGTTGGGCAACGCGGGCCACTCGGCGACTCGTCGCGGGGCGGGCGTTGTGCACCACTGTGATAAATCATTTGTTCTATGATGCTCACTTAAAAAAAAAAAAGCGTGAGAACTTTTACTTTTGGTCCAATGTGACTTATCAATGTGACCAATGTGATCAATGACCAATGCTCGATATACACATTTTCAGAATCTCCTGTAATTGTAAAAACAAGGGAACCCAACAAATGAAATAAAGCATGAGATCTAATCAGTATAAGTAACTACAATATATTTATTTAGATACACTAATTGTGAGATACCAAAGCTGGTTAGTCACAGGGCAGGTTGACGCAATGCCGATAACTTCATATGATGAAGGTAGAAGCCGTGATATAATAACCGCTAACGCATCCAAATAGGCATTAGTTGTTGCTATAGTTTCATCGTGATCGGAAGCTTCTGTCACGTTCAGGAGTAAAAATGGATATTTTCATATAAGTAAGTAATTATGTATTGCAAAAATTCTATGTTATATTAACTTTTAAGATAATTTAAGTTACAGATTATTTGAAAGTGCATTCTTTCGGTTATTTAATGGTACATAGTTTTGTTTGATAACTAGAAAAATAGTGCACTGGAGTACGTTAACACTGGGAGCAAATTGACACGCGTGTAAACTGGCCTGACAATGAGGAATTTCCCTCTACTTTTATGCTTTTAATAGAAAGAAAGATACAATATGAAAATATTGAAATATACATTTTGAATAATTTTTAATTAATGCTAAATGTTAAAAAATTTAACGTGTTACAGTTATGACCCTCTAGATGAGAAGAGTGAACAACATTTTTCCCCTGATTTTGTTAATTCTTTAATATTATTCATTGATAACTCAGTTGTTCAGTATACAATAAAATGGTTAAAACAGTTAAAGTGATTTTTTGTTTTATTTACTTAAGTGTGCAATAAATTCAGTAATTATTAATAAAGCGTTTGTGATTTAATCCATGTCAACACACAGTGCACATTTGACTCTGTGCTAATACTTAATTCTGCTCCAGATGTATATTTGCTTTGATCACAAGCTATTATCAACTGCTAATCTATTGTTTAGTTTTACCACAAACTAAGTAAGATCTATCCTATCACCCTCTCAAAAGAGGATATTGTTATGTTCAGAAAGTAACAAAAAATCCTTAGATTCTGTTTCAAATTAAACAAGACAATATTTCATTCTTTATGCAAAATAATAGTTCAACCCAATAAAATAGCAAATGTTGTGTAATTATTTTGTGTTTTATTTGTTTTAAGAAGAAAGATATGGAAATATATTTTTATGCTTCTCTAATAACAGGGATCGAGTCTTGAATTTTAGTTTAATAATCGCTTAAATTTAGTAAACTCAAGTGCTGTATAAAGTGAAGAAAACTCAAAACGTATATAGGGACGATAAAGACTATTAACTTATATGTGTTGGAAAAAAAAGAGCAAATCGTAAAAAAATATTTTAATCATCTATAGTATTTTAAACAGGAGCCAGCGAGATCTTATGTTTATCATGCCGAACCAAGAATTCGAAAACCAGTGATTCGAAATCTGTTACTTCAAAATAAAAAAATATATCTTAACGCACTTGAAACTGTGCGTGCGTTATAATGGTAACAGTTAAATTCCACTATTCGACTAAGTCGGCTTAAGAATTGGCGATTAGCGATTCACTGGTGCAGGCAATCCAATCTGGGCCCGGCATAGCCAAGCGTGTTAAGACGTGCGACTCGTAATCTGAGGGTCGCGGATTCGCATCCCGGTCGCGCCAAACATGCTCGTCCTTTCAGCCCTGGGGCATTATAATGTGACGGTCAATCCCACTATTCGTTGGTAAAAGAGTAGCCCAAGAGTTGGCGGTGGGTGGTGATGACTAGCTGCCTTCCCTCTAGTCTTACACTGCAAAATTAGGGACGGCTAGCACAGATAGCCCTCGAGTAGCTTTGTGCGAAATTAAAAAAAAACAAAGCAATCCAATCCCTGTATAGTTTTGTGCAAATATCACACACAAAGATTTTTAAACGAAGTAAAAATTAACACTTAACAATACAGTCAAAAATACATTAAGAATGTATTTTAGCAATACGTCTAATATTATTAATACGTTTAGACGAATGTATTTCTTACACAAATTTTGGACACTTACCGACTACAACTCAGTAGTGGATACTTCTCGGCTTCGTACCATCTATGGTGTTTTTGTCTGAAACATTTTCAGATGTTTATGTATTTAGTTAGCTAAAAAATATATTAACCAAAAACAACACACTACTTTGTCTCTTAAAACTGCTGCATGACATTGACGGTCAAGTATATACACGCAACCTCCTCATTTATTTATTGTTAATTTCCCACAGGTTTGTTTACGTTTGACGTTACGTATCTTTTCATATTAATAATTTAGTAAATTAGCTTTAATATAAAACGAGTAACTAAATCGTAAAGAAGTAGAAAAAATTAAATCTATTGTAGTATTTAATAGGAGTTAAACCCACAAGAGACCTAGAAATGTATCGTATTACATATATAACAATATGTAATTGGAAAATAAATGTTTCAAAGTATTAATTAACTTTTATTACTAACACATGAAACATTCCGTGCGGAGGTTCACGATCTCTATGTCATGTGATAAAATCAATTTTATATATTTAGGGAAACATTTCTGGTACAAGGAGAGCTAGAAAATTTTCCTTTCTGGAATGGAAATGTATTCACTCCAGTACTAGACAATATATAATGCTTTTTGTTAAACCCATTTTCTCGCAAAATATTAATTTTCACACTTCTACTAAGCAAAGTAATTTTGTTTTTAAATAAAAAGTACCCATATTATTGACCCTTTCCTAATGACTCAGAGTTAAAAATAGGGTATCGATATCCGTGGTATGGAAAGTACAGGTAGTCCATTGCGTATATTTGTGTTTAATAGTAACCAACCCGTAATACTTTATGACATCTCATCGATGTTCTGCATTCTGTTAACTGGTTTAGTTTGGTTTCTTTTGAATTTCACTCAAAGTTACACGAGGGCTATTTGCACTAGCCGTCTGTAATTTAGCAGTGTAAAGCTAGAGGAAAGGCAGCTAATTATCACCACCCACCGCCAACTCTTGGACTACTCTTTTAACAACGAATAGTAGAATTGACCGTTACATTATAACTCCTCCATGACTGAAAGGGCAAGCATGTTTGGTGTGACGAGGATTCGAACCCACGACCCTCGGATTACGAATCGAGTGCCTTAACCACCTGGTTATGCCGGGCCGCATTTTGTTGATAAGAATAAAAGATTAAGTTATTAAGTAGCACTCATATCAATTTAAAAGATTATGATATCTCTTTCACTTAATGGCATTGGAAAATAAAGGAATATGGGTTACCTTGGTGCACCATAACCATCTAAAATATACTTGAATACAAGTTAATTCCAAGTCGTAATTAGGAAAGTAAAATGTGATTATAGAGGCACTGATGTAGCATAATGAAAAATAATCTCTATCTGGAAAGTTACACAAATCACGGGTACAGAAACTGTTTTCACGAGAAACCCGTTCATCCGTAGCATAACTCAAGCAGTTGAATAATAGAATATATATATATATATATTAATGCTGTTTAACACGAAAGCATACTCAGGATGTTAGGCGCAGCGTTTATGGATTTCAGTGGGATAGGACTGCTGAGATGGGCGTTATACACTAGATGTTCTACAGAAAGTCAGCATGGAGGAATGGTGCTTATTGGACATGATAACTTTACAAAGAAGCCACTTGCAACAGAAACTACACTGCAGAGGTATTATGAAAATATACTGTCATCATTAAGAGCATGAATCGACGTAATGATACATACTGTACTCTACATTTATAGTTGTCTTGTTCTGTTTATATAATATAGGTGTTTCGGAATATTTTAAATTCTGACTTTTACATAAGTTCTATTATAATGTTAAATATCATAAGTGAATAGTAAATAATAGGCTTTAGTGTGTGAGTACATAGCAAGGAAAATTGATCTTAGTTTTCTTTTTAGAGAAAACTGTAAACTTAAGAAAGTATTGTTAGCACTCAGAGCGCACATAGCTCGTTTAAGCTACCACTTTGGAGTAAATGCAAACGAAAGGTCATTTTTGTTTTGTAAAGAACCATAAATCAACAATTTTAATGGAAGTTCGTTTTAGGGGTATCTTAGTATCATATCTTAAAGCAAATAAAATTGTTCAAATTTGTAATTCTGATTCCATGACTTAGAAAGTCATAGGATATAATGTCTTATCTCGAAGTGTACTACTGATTTGATTGTGTAAATCCGTAGACTTAACGCTGACCAATGAAAACCATTTGGGAAAGAATATATGAAATAATCAAAATATTTTCACGTAGAAACTTTGTTAGCCTCTCCCTTCACTAGCTCAGTGGTAATCTGTAAGCTTACAGCACTAAAAACCTCATTTCTTTACTAGCGATGTCACAGTCCAGATAGCCCATTGTGTAACTTTGTGTTTAAAAAAACAAACAGAACAAAAACTCTGGTGGCTGTTTTAATAAAAGTTACAGTCAACGTAATTATGATGATAATTTAAGCACCTCTTCTTGAATATGACCGAAATTCTAGGAGCTTCATCTTTATCTTTATGTTTGTTAATAAGATAAATTAATCTTTGCTGATGAAAACAAAGTTTCCAAAGAAATGTAATTGTACTGCTTGCTTTGTCGGTTTCTTCACTCCACTGATGTTTGTCTGAATAATAAAAATAATTATATTAAGAAATAAACCTGCTGTGGTTTGTAGTTAAAGAAAATGAACAACTGAAATATACATATTTAACTTAATCAGGTCCATATAAAGGCTAGAACATTTTTGATCTTTGATTTTTCTCAAACATTGATGTCACTTGATGAGAATGTGGAACGGCTTCCATATTCACCTGATCTGTAATCTCCAGACTACTTTGTACGGGAGTTTAATTTTAAGACAGAGCTTATAATAACACCAAACTTCGAACTATTAATAATTTCAAGAGCAGTATCCGCCAGAATATTTCGAATATTCTGAAGTGATGAACAATATAGCAGTCCGAATGCAGGTTGTTAACCACAAACTTGGAACCTACGTTGAACATGTGGTGTGAAAAGGGATTATGGGAATACGGACTCTCATCATCGGTGTTTAAATAAATACATTCATTATTTAGTAATGAACATATTTTGTGCTTTTTCGGGGCACATCAAAACATATTTCTAGGACACGTTATATAATATTCTACTGAATTATTAACACGTAATGTATACCTCCACGGGGCTACTTAAGCCGGAATAAATGATAACTGGACAAACGTATGTGTATTGATTCTCTCATAAAGTAACATATTTAAATCTAGGATTTTCTGAGCCTTCTGAAAATTTACAATATTCTACCAATATTCTATAAGAAAGATATGAGATGATAAACTCTATGGATGAGTTCCCTGATGAGAAGAAAATAAAAAGCAAGATCTGCCAAATCAAACAGAAAAAGAAGGAAAGGCAAACAGCTGAAGGAAGTGTTTCATTATGAGTTCTGTACTTGTTTGAAAATCAAACAGAAAAAGAAGGAAAGGCAAACAGCTGAAGGAAGTGTTTCATTATGAGTTCTGTACTTGTTTGAAAATCAAACAGAAAAAGAAGGAAAGGCAAACAGCTGAAGGAAGTGTTTCATTATGAGTTCTGTACTTGTTTGAAAATCAAACAGAAAAAGAAGGAAAGGCAAACAGCTGAAGGAAGTGTTTCATTATGAGTTCTGTACTTGTTTGAAAATCAAACAGAAAAAGAAGGAAAGGCAAACAGCTGAAGGAAGTGTTTCATTATGAGTTCTGTGCTTGTTTGAAAATCAAACAGAAAAAGAAGGAAAGGCAAACAGCTGAAGGAAGTGTTTCATTATGAGTTCTGTACTTGTTTGAAAATCAAACAGAAAAAGAAGGAAAGGCAAACAGCTGAAGGAAGTGTTTCATTATGAGTTCTGTACTTGTTTGAAAATCAAACAGAAAAAGAAGGAAAGGCAAACAGCTGAAGGAAGTGTTTCATTATGAGTTCTGTACTTGTTTGAAAGTCAGTATAAGTATTTATCCCATAAACCAATGAAATAATAAAAAAAATGTTATTTACCTGAATATATTGCCGTTTATTTTCATAAAATGAAGAAGAAAAAACAAAATAACAAAAAATAAATAAAGAGAAGGACTATAATTAACAAGAGTTTCTCACTATTGTACAGACTTTTTTTGAAGCCTTCAATAAACAATGATACTGTATTGTACTGTTACTCTTACTTCCACTAAAATCATTAATATCTTTATAACACAACCTTTCTCTTCTCTGTACTTTACGTTAACAACTACATTTGACTGTATCTCAAGTCTTGTTATCACGAATTACACCTTGACCGATTAAATAATGTAGTTCAGTTCCACGACTGTTATATAATGTCTATGTAACTACGTACATATGACTTTATAAATGAAAGGTCTTATAGTTAGCGTGTCTTTCGCAAATTCATCACTAGATTAAGTAATTCTGTAAATAATAATGAGAATTCTAGGTAAATTGAGTTCAAATTTAAACATGCACGTATGATCACTTCTCATAAAAATGCATAGTATAAAAATTATTAGAATATTTGTTTGTTCGTTTTTGAATTTCTCGCAAACCTACACGGTGGCTCTCTGGGCTAGCCGTTTCTAATTTAGCAGTGTAAGACTAGAGAGAAGGCAGCTAGCCATCATCACCCATCGTCAATTATTGGGCTACTCATTTACCAACGAATAGTGGAATTGACCGTCACATTATAATGCTTTCACGGCTGAAAGTACGGGCATGTTTGGGGTGACGGGGATTCAAACCCGGAACCCTCAGATTACGAGTCGAGCGTCCTGACCACCCGGCCATGCCAAGACGAAATTATTAGAATAAACGTAACAGTATCAGTTTTTTTATAAAAATAAGTCACTGGACCTTACAAACAGATCTATTAGAAACATTATTTGTAACTAGAGGGGCATTCAGTAGAGGGCATACCTTCGACTGGCAACGTTGTTCATATTTAGCTCTGAAAAAATATTAAAATCAGTCCGTATGTTTATCATTATTTTTAGCAGGAGAATGAGAAATAATATTCTACATCACACATATAATTTGAAAAATCGGTCCCATTGGTAAAAAATAGAAATTTTTGGATTGTCGTGATCTCTGTGGCCTTGACCATTAAAAAAGATATGCCTTATTTATGCCACGTAAAAGAGAAAATTTTAAGTCGCGATCAGGATGTAATCATTATATTTTTTATTTTTTGTATGTGTACACTGGAATTATTCACCACTTATAAAGTGAAACAAAAGTTTATTGAAGTAAAGTTATCCGATTCAATTCTCTAAATTGTTTTTGTAAATTAATTTTTTTTACTTCAATGCATTTTTTAATAATTTAGCCCTATAAGTAATATGGATCGTATATTGGTTTATATTAATACTATTCTTTTGAATATTTTGGGATAAGTCCCTTAATATTCGTTTAATTGCTGAAAAACAAGTCAATGTTTTTAAAATATTTTAATATGTCAGGATTAATATAAAAAGTCGTTTACACGTTCATTATATAAACCATTGGATACTTAGTGGCAAGCGTCAAGACTTAAATGCTAAAAGTCGGGTTTTCATACTCGCAGTGAGCAGAGCATAGCCCATTATGTAGCTTTATATTTAACAAGTTACGAACATACAGACAGAATCATTATAAAACACAATCTCGCAATATTATACGCTGATATATATATAAATACAAAGAAGCTTTGTTCACTCCTTGTGTATTGTGTAAAATGGTTGAAGTAAATATTTTTTTTTTTTTGCATTTTTACCACGACCTGTTAGGTAATGCTCAATTTCACAGGCCGTTCCTGTTTTTGTTCTCTGGATTGAATGAAACATATCGTTGGCAATGAATATGGCACATGCTAAAATTTTCTCTCTCTGTTTGTAACGTAGCTTTTTTTAAACCACTGGTTGTATCGACTCCTGAGTGGTAGCAAACGAATTATGTCGGTCTCAAGTTCTGTAAAAAAATTGGGAAACCCTTTGGGAAGCATGGGTTTTTTGCGAAAACCATTTTACGGTGATTTCGGAAAGTGTATATCAAATTTGGTCTTCATTTACATTACATGGCGTAAATAAGTAGGTCAAACAATTACCGCTCATAATTTGCTTAAATGAACTTGCATTATAGCTGGCCTATAAATGTGGTTTATCGGCCCACTGGTTCGCCAGTTATTACATATTATCCTAATTCTTGAAAATCCTTAAGAACAGAGATAAAGAACGTCGTGTAAAAAATGTAACAATCTCCTAATTCTTTAAAATCCCTGAAGGACTAGATAAAGAATGTAATGTCAAAATAGAACTGGCCTGATGATAATGTGTTACGACAAGTATAATTAATTATAACTATGCTTTAAGAGCTTAGAAAAAGCGTTCATATTTTAACAATTATTGATGTTTAAATTGTTTTTCAATCACATTTTATGCTAAATATTGAATATTTTATATCTTTGACGAGTAATTTGTTTTGATAAATCATTATTAAGAAACTTGAACAAACACTGAAGTGAAACAAGCACTTTAAAATCTGATATACTTTCCTTATATCTCATTAAAAATTAGTTTTAGTATTTGGCATCAAACTTACCTTATTTATCGAATGTTTATATCCATTCTGTTTGGAGATACAAATACAGCTTATTGAAACTCGATACATGAGTGTGAAATCAAATTTCGTTTCTTTTGGTAAAGGTGTGAATTATTTTCCCGGTCACACGTATATAATTCATTTGTACAGAAGAATATTCTAATGTTCAGGGCGCTTGACTCGCAATCTGAGTGTCACGCGTTCAAATTTCTTTCATTGAGCAAGTTCACCCTGCCAGTCGTGGGGGTGTTATTATATAACAGTCAATTCCATTATTCGTTGATAAAAGAGTAGCCCAAGAGTTGGCGATGAGTGCTGTTGACTAACTGCCTTTCCTTTATTTTATGCTGGACATACAGAGTTTGTGTGTGTGTGTTTTCTTAGAACAAAGCCACATTAGGCTATCTGCTGAGCCCACCGAGGGAATCGAACCCCTAATTTTAGCGTTGTAAATACAGAGACATACCGTTGTACTCGCGGGGAGCACATAGAGAGTTGTTTAGCTTAGGTTCATATTTAATTTATTTAGTGAACTAATATTTAATTTTCATAACACAAGTAGAAATCTTACGTTGTTCTAGGCTTTTATAATATTGTTGACGTCATCTATGTCTTTCTCGTTATGTTTAATATTGTTGTTAGTAGAGGGCTAGATGTTTCTAGATTTTTCTATTACGTGTTATAAATACGTGTAAATATAGAGAGCAAGTTAAATCAGTGATAGGAAAATAAGTTAGTGAAAATAAAGTTGGACTGCATGATTGTCAGCTGAGCCAAAACGGATGACTTATAAACTGAGAATTTCACAGTTTATATTGTAATAACAGAGATGAAGAAGAAGAATTTGTTTTGTCAAATGGTGTTATAAAGTAATTGAACTGATCTATGTGGACTTGACGAAAAGAAGACAACTATTTGAAGTTTTGGATACAAGTGTGGTAATCCATGGGGTAACGTAAGTGAATTTATCACTGACTGTATTGTGAAAACAGAGAGAGGAACGAAGAAATGACTATTTTTATCAAAGGGTGTTCTGAATCTCTCTCTGTGGACTTTGATGAGAAAAAATAAAACAATTATTTATAGCTCTGAATAAAACTGTGATAAACTGTAGCCAGTAGTGTAATGGATGTTTTTGTAAATACGTTTGTCTTGTTTTTAATATATATTATTTTAAAACAAGCGAATTGTGTGCTTTCAGCTTATTGTTAAAATTTATCGACAACATATCACAGACATCTACTGTAAAAAATCTAGTTCATATTTATATAAGCAAAAACCTGGTACAGCCGTGATGGCGTTATAATGTGACGATGAACTCCACCATTCGATGGTTAAAGAGCATATCGAGAATTGTTGTTGACTGGTTGCCTTATCTGTGATTTGTCGCTGCTAAATCTAAGAAGGCTTGAGAAGTAGTGCACGGTATCAATTGATTTATAGGTAAAAAGAAGAATTAGAAAACATACTAATAAGTATGATAACTACTATATTATTGATAGTAGATCCTATATTTTAACAATTTATGTCACTTTCTTATTACATTTAACCACATATAGTACTCATTTTACACTAGACAATGTTTGGTGATATACCGACCGTGAATTATTGAAAACATTCAATTATGTTTTACATTGTTCTTTCTTGGTATTATCTTATTTTCATTATAATATAGTAACATCTTAAATTTCGTAAATGTTCTACTCTTCAACGCAAAGATTTTGGTAAAAATTGTTCGTAATTACTGGAATATTATTTTTATGTGTAAAAACATTTTCGTCTACTAAACTAATAAAAAGTGATAAAACTAATTCAGATAAATGAAAATATGTAAAGTTTACGAACTCTGTAATTAACAGTAATAACACAAAACAAATGTAAAGCTTAGAACACTCACGTTTAATGAAATGACATTTTACAACAAACAGTGTAACCAGATTTATACTTTGTGACTGGCATATAATACGACATTTGCATATAGGAAATAGGAATATAAGAAATACTACAAAACAAGCGAACATCATTTGTCTTTGCAAATGTTTTCTTTATACAGATGTGTTAGAAACATTATTTGTAACTAGAGGGCATTCAGTAGAGGGCATACCTTCGACTGGCAACGTTGTTCATATTTAGCTCTGAAAAAATATTAAAATCAGTCCATATGTTTATCATTATTTTCAGCAGGAGAATGAGAAATAATATTCTACATCACACATATAATTTGAAAAATCGTTCCCATTGGTAAAAAATAACTTTCGTTCAAGTCCAGTTCTCTGATGGTACTGAACACATGCAGCACTCTTATACAATGTCTAGTTGGACAAAACAATGAGATGTTTTGGCTCGATAAAGATTATGTTTTACTGCAAATGGTTAGTTCTCACATTATGATTATTATTAATATAACATAACGGATTTTAAATAATAGGTCGGAAAAACAAGTTATTGTCTAGTAGGTATAGCCTAGGTATAGGCTAACTACGAAAATTAAGAACTTATTAATGTTAGAACCACTGCGTTATAAAAATGTCTTAAGGACGACTTATTTTTACTACTGTTTCTTAGTATAATACATAAATAAGTTCATTTCTGAAAACTTTTGTCACTCCTCTGGGAATTCCAAGAAGATCCCACTGAAAGGGAATCCAACTTAATGCTAATTCAATCAGTCTTGATGCCAATTAGCAACATTAGAACAACATAAATATTACAGTTCATGTGAAATGGAGAAGTACTTAATATTTTATTAATATTACATTAAAGGAATTTTTTAAAATCCTGTATTTCAAGTATCCGATTTTTAAAGAAAACATATTTTTGCTGAAACAATATAATGATTTCGTTTTTAGGATCAGGCTAATATACCTTCTACTTATGATAGGCGAAGACATAAATTCTGAGGTCCATAAAGTAAACTGAAGCAGAATAGATAATTAGAGATGTGAGCACAGCAAGCAAAACTTGCAAGTGGCTGAAAAGGTTTAAATTTTATTATATACAATTATGCTTCACCAAGTTGCTACCAAACGTATTAGCTAAGTATCGGTCTTCATTATCTGGACTAAATCACTGGTAAATAATGCCAATTAAATAATAAATATTTAGATTATATGAAGTGGGATCTTGTGGCTGTTCCCTAAAATCATATAAGTTTTAATTGTTTAACATTTTTTGTATTTACCTTGATTAAGATAAATAGCTCGAAATAGGAAATAAAGGAGGTTTTAAGTCTGTTCATTAAGTACTGTATATTGTAACACGAGTTACGATGATTTATATCATAGCCAAAAGAACACTGAGAAAATAATAAACAATAGTTGTTAGATTTAACTGAAAAATTAAACATTCTTAATCACTCTTTCAAGTTGAGAATTACAACGAAGGCACACAGGTAAACAAAAAAAGCAGGGTTAAGAATATTTATGATAATAAAATTTAGTTCAAATAGTTTAAAATGTTTGTGATAATAACCTAGGGGTCGCGGTTTTGAATCCCACCACCGAAAATGCTCAACCTTTCAGCCGTAAGTTGTTATAATTTGACGGTTAATCTTACTCTTCTGTTATAGCAGTCTAAGAGTTGACGGTAGATTAGTACAGACTAGCTTACTTCTTGTCTTTCACTTCTTAACAAGGGCAGTTAGCCCTCGAGCAGCTTCGTACGATGTTCACCAAACAAACAGACGTCTTTTACAATCACATAATAATAACACTAAATATTATAGGTAAGTAAAGATAAACTTAAAATACACCCTGTTACTGAAGAGATGGAATTAATTTCTAAAGAATAAATTATTACTATATGTTTTAGCTCATACAATAATGTTCAACAACAAACACTAAAACCTCTAAAGAACACTTGCCAAGTAGAGTTCGATGTATTTTTTATTAGAATTGATTTCATTAATATTTTTCTTTATTCTCGTTTTGCAAAATGTTATATGAAAAAAACATTTTGAAATAAAATTTAAGCATTATTCAGTGAAAACCTAAGATAAAAATTCAGTCAAGGTAAATAAAAACAATAACTTTAATCTATCTACTTTATATGTAACACTTATTAGTTATTTTTGTGATTATTCTGAAAAATAAGAGGATTTTTAGAGTTTACAGAAAGATTTATATACTCTTAAGCAAAAAAATCATATACTATTTTCATATATTCTACAATAGAAGCTAGATGTAACATAAGCAAAAAAATTCTCTGTTTATATGATGTTAAAATTTATTCAGTTGTGGCTAAATTATTTTGTCCTTATAATGAACAAATGAGATTGGTTTAGGCTTAACTTGGTTGCAATTATTTGGTTTTCATGAAGTAGTATTTAATCTTAACAGTATTAACTCCAGTTTTAATATTAATATATTACATTACAATCTTTCCTTGCTGGTTGGGCTACTGGCACTATCACATTACCTAAACTTTGTTTAAAATATAAGAGTAATTATTAAAGCCATTCAAATGTTTAAGTACAATTTCGGAAAGATAGGGAAACTTAAAATTATTGTGTACGGAGGAAACTGTTTTTTCTTAATATAAAGAATGCATTCAAAATATCAACTGAATCCTTCTTAACTAAATTAAAAGATGAAATACACAAATAAGATAAAACTTACATTTGCCAATTAATTACTTAAGATACATTGTATATCACAGTGACTGGTCTTGAAAGTGTTTTTTTTATATTTCACCAATTTAAATAATACTCAGTGTTATCTTAATTTAAAGAAAATGAAGAATGATAAAAATAGTGTAAGAAGAAAGATTTAAGAAGCTTCAGAGAAAAAGCATCTATTTCTTGAAATACTTCTATAACTACATGTAAGGGTCAATGAGAACTGGTTTTGGTCTTGTCTTTTCGTTCGTTGTTTCTGATTTCTTGTTCAGTTTCTTAATCACAGAACCGATGAACTCGATAACCTCGCTGCCAACGCTGAATGAGGATAATCCTAACCACATACCCAAATATCCACCAACATATCCAAACAACTCAATATCCTGAGAAAATAAAAAAAGCATTAATTCGATTTTACAACACTTGACTAATACATAGTTACCATTTACGTTGAATTAATAACTTCTAACGTTTAATACAAAAACAGTGATATATATTGAGTCGCTATGTCAGAAGAAACAGTTTATTTAAAAAAGTAAATATATTTAAAGCTTGTTAATAAAATATTTTTAAATAACATAAGGCTGTACATTATGTATTCTTACTACTAGATTAGAGTTCGATAATTTCGTTTGACACAGCGCAAATACCCACTAGTTGCACAGTGGTATATCTGCAGTCACAAATCACTAGAAACCGGGTTTCGATACTTGTGGTGGTAGAACATAGATAGTCCATTGTGTAGTTTTGTGTTTAATTCCAAACAAACAAAACAGCGTAAATATTCCATTGAGTACCTTCATTCTTATCGAGAAAAGAGGAAATTCTAAGTTGTTACGATTGTTAAAGTATGAAAATGATTTGTCTTAAGAAACCAACGTAAAGTTAAGCAATTCAAACGTATTGATGACGTTAACAATAAAACAACAGACGTATAGATAGATATTCTATTAATATATTCGACTGTATAAGTTATAAAATAGAGGCATATTATATAAGTCCATGTCAAGAATAAAATATATTCAAAATGTATAATTTTTCAATTATTTTATTAAATTTTAATATAAGTAAGAAGGATTGTTTGTTTGGTTAAGTATAAAGTGACATGCACAGTCAGGGTTTTTCGCTGTACCGATCGTTAGGACTGAATCCTATATTTAGTGTTACGATGTTTACCACTGAGCTCCTTGAGGTATCAGAGGTTTCAAATAATACTGAGGGAGTTGGAGATAAAATATAAAATAATTTTTGACATAAGATATTTTTTATTTTAAAAGCGTTTGAAATTATAAATAGTTGGTTAATAATAAGATTTTAATATTTATGAAAAAATATTTAGAATATTTAAAAACAGTTTTCAGAGATACGCCTTTATTCCCACAGCCAAAATAAAAACACAGTAAAGTTTTTGTTCAATTAATAGTACTGACAAAATTTTCATGAATTATTTATTGAAAATTTACTTCACTATAAAACATTTGTAACTTAATAATATTTTTATTTAGCTGTAAAATATCTTTGAGTTTAATCATCTTTGTAGCAGATTTCTTCCTTTTTTCAAACGTGTATTTTATAATCTCGCTAAAAACCTTACTTATTAAAAGATCTTACTAAAAACACGCTACTTGGAGCAGTACTGTGTTTCTGCGCTATCAGAACTTTACAGAAACTACTGTGTAGTACCACGTTATAAAAAATAACTTGAAACTTGAAATTACAATGCAGGAATATGCTGTCAAAACGTCACTTGAAATCTGAGACTGTATACCAGAGTTTCTCTACAGGGATCACACCTTAAACTATATATGATAGTGCAGAACCACACCATCACAATCTTACCTAAAGCTTATATATATAAAAACAGCTGGTTTAGGTTGAGAAAATTTTCTTAACCCAAACCAGCCGTTTTTACACATATTTTTCTCTACAAGTGGGTTTTCTCGTCAACACTGGTTACCTGAATCTTAGAGTATAGTGTTATAACGACGCTACAAGAACATATCTGAAACTGGATACTATAGTGTAGAACCACACTGCCAGAACCTACTTGATAAAAACACTTTTTGAACGTTATCTAATACGTGGTTTCCCGCTAGTACAGCGGTAAATCTACGGATTTACAATGCTAAAATCAGGGGTTTGATTCCTCTCGGTAGGTTCAGTAGATAGCCCGATGTGGCTTTGCTATAAGAAAAACACACACACACCTAATACGTACTTGAATTATACTGTAAAGTGACGCTACCAGAACCAGCTTGAAACTTGAGACTATACTGTGGAACCACGCTATCAGAAAATTACCTGAAACTTGAGACTATACTGTAGAACCACGCTATCAGAACATTACCTGAAACTTGAGATTATACTGTGGAGCCACGCTATCAGAAAATTACCTGAAACTTGAGACTATACTGTGGAGCCACGCTATCAGAAAATTACCTGAAACTTGAGACTATACTGTAGAACCACGCTATCAGAAAATTACCTGAAACTTGAGATTATGCAACAGAACTACGCTATCAAAACCTTACATCAGACTTGAGACCATACTGTAGTGTCTCGTTATGAGAAGCTGATTTGAAACTCGAGATAATACTATAGAAATACGCTAATTACTTCAAACCTTAGACTATAGCCGAGGAACCTGCCCAAAACTTAAACCTTATACTGCAGAACCACGCCATCAGACACATTCCATAAATTTTAGAATTCGTGTTAGAAGTACAATATGCATATCAAAGGTTTTTCAGCGTTTCCATCAAACTCATTTATAATATGTATATTAATTTACGTTTTTTATGTAAGAATTCCTTTGTTTGTGAGCGCAATCTTCCAACAGATATGGTGATACCTAAGCCAAATGTTTTAGGTAAATTCGAGATGGTTTGGAGGTAGAGAGGAAGAATGTCTTTATGTTCTTATCTATATGGCATATAACTTCTACCAAGAGAATGTAAACGGCCTGTTGTCACTCAGGCACTATGGCCTCGGATTTCATGTTTTCGGTCCCCTTCAAGAATGTGGAGGCGTATTTTTTCACACTCTTACTCTGAAGCAAAGGGGACCAAATATGGTATAAGTTCCTCTTGGAGCATCTACCGAAGTAGGGGGGATAATGTATGACTTTGATCAGTACAGTGAGGCCTCTGTGAATTATCACGGGGTCCATTGAACTAGTTAGTTGTCGACGCATATTGTATGTTAGTATTTTAAAATAAATCCACTGCACTTCAAAATATTAGGAAGAATGTTGTAGAACCACACAAGTATCACAATACCTTGAACATAGAATTGTAGTATAGAACCACGCTATCAGCACAACACCTCACACATGGAAGATGTAAAAATACGTTATCGGTACAATAGCCTTATTGTAAGTTATAGTTTTTGCACTAAGGGAGAAAACTTTTTAAAACAGATACGACTTTTTGATCACTAGTCTGATCATTTTCAAGTACTCAGATTTTAACGGTAAAAAAGGTTTTTGCATTTTCTGAAAACAATATTCAGCAATCTAACAATTTATTTGAATCAGTAAATCAATAATTTTTACTTATGCATGTGCGTATCAATTCTTATAAATTGACAGATTATTTGCATCTGAACAGGAAAACAAACAAACAGTAAATCAGTATGAATATATGGAACATGTTATTATAAAGATTTCTATAAGTTTAGGAATGTTCCTGTTTGTTAAATGTGGGATTATTTGATTTTATTAATAAGGCTTCTCTGTTGGCTTTTTGTTTGTTTGTTAATGTTAGGATTCTGTTTTATTAGTGTGATATTCTGTTCAGATAAACTCTGGTTGTTTTTACTAATGTTCATTGTCTTGGGAAGACGGTTTACGGTATTCTTTTAACTTGATCTTTAAGCAATGCCATGTTTCACCTAAGTAAAATAAAGAGCAACCATTAGACTGTGTTTTGTAAATGTTTCATGATGGGGGAGGTTCGTTACATAGTTTTTCTTAACGTGTATTTAATTTTCGGTCCAAAGGTAAAAACCAACCTCACCGTTACCTTAAAATTATATTTATGTGCTGGTCTTTCTCAAACTTCTGTCATATATTAGCTAATATTTTATACATCTGGGATAATGCAAATGATTTGGTTTACTTTGCTTGCCGCGTGTTTTTTTTAGTTTGTTTGTTTGCTTAACGTGCATTGTTTACGTCTTCAAATTCTTTAATAATTTGTTTAACTACCGTAATAGAAAATTAGTTTAAGTTTATTAAGCCCGGATTAAATGTCAACCATTTCATCGATGTTGTCTAAACTGCATATAGTTCCTACTAAATTTAGAAGTATTTTAAGAGCACCTAGTTTCTTGTGAATTACAAGATTAACAAATCAGCTTACGTAATTTTGGTTGCTTGTGTTTTCTTATTTCAAAGCCTTTGGAGATTTGTGTGATGTAACGTTTAAAAACATCCTGTAGTTATTTGCCATTTCAATTATGAATTACATATCTTTGTATGGATAGTTTATGTGTTTAAGAAACCTTATTTATTCATTTTGAAAAGTAAAAGGGTGCATTCATATCCCACATTACAGCTTGTACCCTGGGATCCTTTAAACTAGTGCAACGGTTTTATTTTTCTTGATTTTTGTTTTGGCCTATTTTTGGTTATAACAAACTGATATAATTAGTTAGAGGTCTGGATTGGCTGTTTTTAACGCAGTCCTTCCTTTTTGTTTTGTATTAATTTAATTTACTTAACTTATCACTATCAATTTTCTCTACAAATATCTGTATAAACAAGCCAAATTGAAAACTTGTATATAAGATTGACTGTGGCAAGTTGTTCTATGTGATGTAAGAAAAGAGTAGCCAAAAGTACCTTGTAATGGATTTTTTATGGCAAGTTTACGTTATTAAAGGAAGTAGAAATATCGGTAATGATAATAAATAAATGTGGCTAATTGTAAGAATTGAATTATGCGTTCTTGTTTTATGTTGATTTTCATTTTGGGATATGATTTCTGCAGTAAGTTGTATTGCCTCATGACAAGAAGTTTGAGGGACTAGGTGTACGACTTCAAAGCTAGATGTAATAATATTACTGTCTAAACTATGCAAGCATTGTCGGAGGTCAGAATTGTTTCTTAACTGTGGCTTATCTTGGAATACCTTTATCTTCACCTCTGAAATTTATAGAATAACACATATATAAGAAACTAAATAAACTTGTTTTTAAATAACGTAATCTATCAGAAACTAAATACTCTAACAAGCCTCCTGAACTTAACGTACGCCACAGGAAACATAAATAAACACCTAACTAAATCCAATCACTGGCACTATCCAATTCATATATACACACATATATATATAATACTAGCATATCTCTATCAGAAGTTCGAACAATCCTAGCACATAAATGTAACCTTAAAAAAACAACGAAATTCAGCTTCGGAATGGAAATTAAACACATATTAACAAAATTATATGATGAACTAATCTCACCATGAAACATTTATAAAACATAGTGCAACAATAACCCAACTTTTTACTTAGGTGAAGAAGAAGGTTTAATCTAAAACCAATAGAGAACCAAATATCATTGCTTTTACCACACATTTAATATTTGATTATGGAATCAGATTATTTGGTCCTTACTTACCTCAAACTTTGGATTGTACTGGATAATCACATTATCTGCAGTCCTTGGAATAATCTTGAGATAAAGTTCTCTAGACAGTAGAAAATATAAATGTTGTTTTCATATAAATAATTTATGTTTTCTATGAATCACGTGGCTAATTTAACCTAAAATACGTACAAACTTTACTAACGTGTAACGAGATCGTATCTATTTAATCAAAACTAGAATTTCAACAATACGTATACGTTTGGATTAGATTTACCTAACTAACTATCAGAGATCAAAGTGCTAACATAGTATTACGAAATAAATTGTTTGATATGTTTTTAGATGTCTGACAATCAAATTAAAACACTTTTATTTGAAACGTTAAGGGTAGTGAATTTGATTTGATATGACATATTTTATCTCCAAAATGTATATTAACAGTCAGTAGTGACTTACTCAATTTTCGGTTTACTCTCGGGTTCTTCGTCATCAGTCCCGTTTTTACGTAGGATGAATCTCTTTAGCCTATGCACTGATGTTTTAAAAAGATGTAGCTGAAAATAACGTTAAAAACTTTACACTAGTTAGTCAAAACTCAGCGTATGTAATCCGCTATAATGAGTTTTGTTTATGACTAAGATATAAGGCTTAAAAATCTTTATTCATTTGAATGTTATGTAGGTTGTGTTTGTTTGTTTATAATTAAGCTATGAGCTATCTGTACTCTGCCTACCACGGGTATCGAAACCAGTTATGTAGCGGTATGAGTCCAGAAATATATGGCGTAGGCTGTATATTCATGAAAAAAAGGTTCGTATAAATCAACTTTATTAATCAATCATGCTGAAAAACAGTTTTTAATAACACTATGTGAAATATTTATACTAAAGACAATCCTAGTGGCTCAGCAAAAAGCTTGAAGACGTATAGTACTAAAAATCAAGGTTCAATCATTGAAGTGGGCATGTAGAGATTGTGAGGTTTGCTCCTAATGCAAAACTAGCCCATAAAAAAAGACACAAGGACGATATTAGAGTACTAAATGTGTATAATAAGCCTTCTTTAGCTGTCATAAAAGTGAAGCCGAGTAATAACATCACTAACTTCAATTTTAGAGTAATGTAATTAACAGGCTTTAAATATGGAGTTCTACGAGAATAGCATGCTTTGAACCCAGAAGAGCGTAATATGTTCGTAACTGTAGAGGTACTTACTCCAATCCCAGTTTCCCTTACCAGTTTATGTAAGTCATTACGTGTTAAACGAGGGTTCCTACTAACTTCTCTGAGAACCTTCCTCTTGGTTCTCTCTGGAATTTTGGTGGGGTGTCCGGAACGAGGGAGGTTAGCAGTTAATCCTGTAAGCTTAAACTTGTCAATTATGCTTTTAACAGTAGTATTTGGCACATTAAGTTATGTAGCAATACAGGAAAGAGACATATGAGAGTTGTATTTTACAATAATTCGATTTTTTAAATCACTGGACAGTTGTTTCCTGTTCGCCATGATGACCAAACAGATAATGACGGAGACGGCGTTAAATTGCTGGAAGTACATTTTTTGCTGGCTAAATTCCAATAATTATGAACTCAGTGTCTAGTTCTAGATAGTTCTAGAATGGTATAATGCAGTTTATTTGCTAAACAAAATGTTTACGGGAATATCAGTTTTTTCACACGTTCTGAAATGTACGAACACTTTCTGCTCCTCCTATTTTTGGTTATTTATTTATAAACAGTTTATTTTTCGTTTAATTTACATAAAAAATGTATGTAGATGTGGGTTAGTATAATATTTATGATGTATTTTACTTCTATTAGCCTACTCGTGATACTTTTTAAGTTATGAGCAAAAAACCACTCAGGACGCAGGTGTACGAACACTTTCTGTCGTAACTGCATTTATACAGCTTAAGAGGTCAACACGCATTATAAGCTTTTTATACTCTACATGTGATGATAAAATTAAAGCAATTCACAAATGAGCAGAAGGTATTCTAATAAAATTTTCAATCTGGTTTTGACCAAACACAAATTTGCATTCCACTTACCATTGCAATGAACCGTATTTTTGCAAACTGGACAATGTAACACGAATATGTTACTTTTTTGTCATCATAAAGAACATAAAGTTATAATTTTTGTAATAATTTCACATTACTGAAACACCTATTTTTTAGTCAAGTCAATCAAATCATTTTCAGTGTAATCTTGCAAACACACAACTTTGAATATTTGTTTGTTTGTTTGTTTTTTGAATTTCGCACAAAGCTACTCGAGGGCTTTCTGCGCTAGCCGTCTCTAATTTAGAGGGAAGGCAGCTAGTCATCACCACCCACCGCCAACTCTTGGGCTACTCTTTTACCAACGAATATATAACGCCCCCACGGCTGAAAGGGCGAGCATGTTTGGCGCGACGGGGATGCGAACCCGCAACCCTCAGACTACGAGTCGCACGCCTTAACACGCTTGGCCATGCCAGGCCTATTGAATATTTCAATACTGTTTTCAAACATGGCTAAAACATATAATATTGTATTGGAAGTTTCATAATTATAAGTGACATTGTGTTTACAAAGATATGTGTTTTAATTATTTTGACACATTTTTATGTGGAGTTGTGGTTCCTTGTTTTTTCATTAAAAGCAATAACAAAAATCTTGTGAAACGTAAAATTCTCAAAAATTATTCATATTTCAATACTGTTTCATCTGAAAAAATACAGGTTGCCTTAGTATAGTAATATATCTTAATTGTGATCACTTTCAGTTCGAAATTCATAACATTGTCTCCATTTTACACTGTACTTACTATCTCCTTTTGCGTGCCCTTTGCTAAAGCTGTAGTCTCTCGTACAATATGATAGTTTACCTTCCTGAAATAAATTTAATAAGCATTAATTATAAAAATTGTCTGTTGCAGCTTTTTACGTGAATATATTGTTTTAAATAACAATTCTTACAAACGTAAGTGTTCTAAATATGATATACATAGATATACAAATACAAATTTGTTTGTTGTTGAATTTCGCGCAAAGCTACTCGAGGGCTATCTGCGTTAGCCGTCCCTAATTTAGCATTGTAAGACTAGAGGGAAAGCAGCTAGTCATCACCACCGACCGCCAACTCTTGGGCTACTCTTTTACCAACGAATAGTAGGATTGACCGTCACATTTTAACTCTCCCACGGCTAAAAGAGGTAGCATATTTGGAGCGATCGGGAATCGAACCCGCGACTCTCAGATTAGGAGTCGACGCCTTAACCCACGTGGCCATCCCGCACCGTGGTACACTCTTTAAGTAGTTGGATATCCTCGCTGTTAACGATATGTTTGGTTACAATCACAATAATATCTCACAAAGTTCGGTTAACTTAGAAAATAATAGCTAGTCTTCAATTCAGACATCAAGTTATAAACGCAAAATCGTTTCTAAAATAAAAGTAAAGGGAAAAAAACAAGTAATAAAATTATACACATTCAACAGTCTAACCAATACTACGAACGAAAGCAAACAAAAACAAAGATATGACAGAGTATACTTTACTTTCGAAATAAATAAATACTAGCTCATAAAGATGTAAACACTCAAGTTCTGTCGCCGATTAAATATTTGAGGAAAAACTTAACGTTATAATATAAGGTACAAAATAATAAGTTAAATGAGTAACTGAAGTCTAGCTAGAACATTGTTTGTTTAATGCAAATCTAATAAAATGAAAAGTAATAAAAGGACAAGAATTTGACGACAAATAATGAATAAAACTACATTTTCTGTAAAATCCAAAGTATATGCGTGATAAGCCTCGAAAGTTAAATAGTAATAAGGCTAAGAAAGGACGGATATAACAATCTTAAATATGGTAAAGAAGGTAATGAGAAAAAAATGATGTTATGTGATACTCAATACGGACATAGCTAATTTATGTAACACTTTATATATTACATTGTTCATTTTGTGTTTCCAATGTAAAAATGTCATCATTATGAAAGCTAAAGCTTCAAATTTATTGTTGTATGTTTTAGGTTTGTCCATTATTTTTTCAGCTTGTGTTGCTGTTCCATTACTTTTATTCTAAACTAATTATTCTGCATTCTCATTGTTCGATTATTTAACAGCTGATAACACTATGTAACACGTAGTGTGTTCCTGGATAGTATGTATTATTTCTTATTTTCTCATGTTGTAAAAGTTCAGAAAATGGCCATTATTCCCTTCAAACTTTGCTTTTGTGACCTCGATAATGAAATTTAGAAATTAGCCTGTTTTCTATGTAAAACCTGTACCTATGTATTTATCCTAAAGTTATACAAAAGTTAACAAAAATTTTTAGAAGTGAGTTGTTTCTCGAGATTAGCGACTGTACTGTAAATCACTTTCACGTATCAGCCCCCAAATCTAGTCTCCCATCATGTTTTCGTTATACTTTCCTGGATGGCGGGTTTAAAGTCCAGTATATCTTGGTGAAAGCTCTCGCCTTGCCCTCTGAGTATGCTCCCATCTTCTCCTTGAATTTATCGAGATGAGCTTCAAGGGTATAAACTTTTAGGGATATCCCACAGCCCATTTTACCGTAGTTCTTCACCAGAGCCTCAAACGGTTCCACATAATTTTCGGCCTTGTGATTACCCAAGAAACTCTGAACGACTGTGATAAAGCTACCACAAGCTTTTTTCCCTTCCTACGAAGATCTTTGCGAATTCTGTGAACTCCAGGACCTTCTTTATTTGTGGTCCAACGAAAACACCAGTTTTGACCTTTGCCTCAGACAGCTTAGGGAAGAAGTCTCGAAGGTACTTGAAGGTTGCAGACTCTTCATCAAGACCTGTGACAAATTGTTTCATAAAACCCAATTTTATGTGTAATGGTGAGAACAGCATCTTTTGGAGGTCCAGTAGTGTCTCACACTTGACATTGTGTCTCTCCACAGAGAACTCGGTCTGTTGTGGCCAGTGCTTCCTGCGGTGTCTCTACCGTCCCAAAGGTAAAGATAACAGGGAAACTTGGTAAAGTCTCCTTGGAGACCAATCAGGAATGCCACTATTTTGAAGTCTTTTATAACATCCCAGGCATAGTCATCATACTTCAAGGCTTCTAGTAAGGTATTGACACTGTTGTGTTCCTCTTTTAGGTATACCGAATGAGCTAGGGGAAGAGACGGATACTTATTCCTGTTATGGAGCAGCACAGCTTTGAGGCTTCTGGATGAGCTATCAATGAAGAAGCACCACTCGTTCGGGTTACAGGCAATTTTAATTGTCTCGCACTGACCGGATAAATTGTGACAGAAGCAGAGCTCATCTTGGAGAGTGAAGTTCTACAACATTCTAGAAAGTTCGAGAAAATTCTCTATCAGTTACTCAACACTGAATCTACCTGGAATGTTCTGGTAAAATGGGCAAATTTGAAAATTTTATTACTAAGTTCACAAAAGCAAACTTTGAAGAGAAAAATAGGTCTTTTCCATTTACTTTAGGCAAAAGCAATTGGGAAATAACACTTTCTGCCCAGGAACAAGAAAAAGTAAAAATTTTGTTACATAATGTTATATACGGACTTGACATATGAAAAAAAAACAGTAAAACTCGTTTAACTAAGAAAAAAAGTAAATGTAGTTCTGATGGTGCAAGGAGCTGGAAGTGACGTACTGATATCGATAAATTTCTCATGAGGGAAAATCCAGTCATATATTATTTAGGAATGTGGAATTTAGTAGGAGCTGAAAGTTGTTATGAACATGTTCATCCAACTACACAGCATTTATATCCTGACAAATAAGTTAGTAATGCGATAATCTTTCGTGCTTGTATTGACCTAACATGGATCGAAGAGTAATGCAATAGCTTCTATCATTTTACTTGTGAAGCACAATCACCAGATCTCACTCAGATTACACATTGTATTTGCCTATCAAATCCAGCATATCAGAATTAGTTACAGACTATATTCTTCAGTAAATAATCTTGAATCGAATAAACTAACATTTGAAATCTACAACACGTCATAACCAAGCTAAAAATAGTTCAACTAAATATTAGGTTGGCTTTATGATAAAGTGGATAGTCAGTTTATGTACAAAATAGTGTCTAAGTTAAGCCTAGAGTTGAATGAATAAACTCTCAGATCATTCCAATTTTTTCTCTCCCTTAGACCACTTATGATTGTTTGGGCACTTTTACTGTTGATCTATCATCGGTAAATTCTTGGGCTGGATTAACTGGGAAGAAGACGGACGCTGAATATGCTCGTCTTTTCAGCCATGGAGATTTGAACCTGAAACCCGTAGATTGCGAGCCAAATGCTTTAACCACTAAGATATATCAGGCACTCCCTTTGTTATAGGTAAGAAAATAAGACATCTATAGTAAATGGTTATGTAAAAACTATATGTTAACTTATTATTGTAAACAAACCACCCAATAGAATTGTTGCAGTATCGTTTATTCCTTTCAGTAGACATTCTGGCAGTGTCAGAACAGCTAAGACTACTCACAAAGTGGTGGGTTTTGGGAAAAAACACACTATATAACTTAAAAAAGGAAGGTTTTAGAATAGTCATGGCAACGCTTCAAGAAGTTGTCAAAACAGATAAGAATATTTAATACATGAAGGTCTCAGAACAACTGTAAGAGCACAAGTTCATGACCTTTTCAGGCCATCTCTGTCCGCGTCGTGAAGGTTTCAATTCAGCTAGAAGAATTAAACACGTGTAGTGTTTCAGGGTTAGAAAACTCAAAACGTCGTCGTTTCAAAACAGTAGTGAGAACGTGAAAAGCTATTAAGGTCGTTAAGACAAGTAAGACATGAAGATTTTCATAATTCCTTAGATAATTCATCGGATAATTGTTTCAGAATAACTGTAATAACTTATCAAATAAAAATCTTAGAATAACCAAATTAATGTTAAAGATCTGTAATTATGGCTGTAAATGCATAACGAATAGTCATTAGAATAAGTGAAGCAATTTAAAAGGTGACAGTTTCAGAGTAGCATTGATTGTTTGTTTGTTTGTTTTTGAATTTCGCACAAAGCTACTCGGGGGTTTTCTGCGCTAGCCATCTCTAATTTAGCAGTGTAAGACTAGAGAGAAGGCAACTAGTTATCACCACTCACCGCCAATTCTTGTGCTACTCTTTTACCAACGAATAATGGGATTGACCGTAACGTTATAACGCTTTCACTGTTAAAGGGGCTAGCATGTTTATCGTAACAGGGATTCAAACCTGCGACCCTCGGATTACGAGTCGAGTGCCTTGACCACCTGGCCATGCCGGGCCCAAGTCACTAACAGAAATGCATATTGACTTATCTTTAGTTGAAATGTAAATAAAAAAGAATTTACCGAGACTTAGAAGTGATTAATTATAGTGAAAGTAGTACTTGGAGTGATACTCATCCATGCAGAGAAATTCAATTTTATAAAAAGTATCATGTTTGTTTCAATGATTGAATAAATGTTAAGATTCTCCAAGACTAAATTATCGATTTGTTATTTCTAATCCTTAGTTCGTGGTTTATATGTATAAGGATTACATATTATAGCATCACTAGATATTCTAAACAAAACTTTTATTGCGGTTTGATATCCGTTTGATTTTCATCTCTGTATAAAAAATAAATTGTTTGAAATAGGTATATTTGTGCAATAGAGTTTTCACGGATTATAGAGGAGGAAATAACTTAGAATTCAAATCCACTTAAAGTGACTTTGTCCAGTTTCTTAAAGAGTGTATCTTGAAAATATTAGAAAACATAGTTAGTTCACTAAACCTTACATAACAAAAGATGCTTAACAGATAAAGTACATAATTCAATATCTACTTATCTGTGTTTACACAGTAACTCGAAACGTAAAAAAAAGCAGCAGCTAACTTACACAAATATAAACAAACTCCACACTTGTTTACATGTTTATATGATTTAAAAGCCTAAAATGAATACATGTACCTGCAAGGAGCACGGCAGAAGTCATTACAATACTTCGCGAATATTTCTTGTTTCTCCACTTCTTCAAGGCATGGAGTTCTTGTATGAGCTATCGTCGAAAACACAATAGTCTCGTGTTTATATAACTATTAGCAATAGTATAGTGTTTATGATAAAAAATACGATAAAATAAAGAATAGAACATTTCACTAGCAAAGGTTATTGAACATTCAGAAACGTTGGTAGAAGACAGATCATAAAACAAACTCATAATCAGAAGTTTAAAGGTAAAAATGGTCATGATTTTATAAGTATAACGGACTTACTAATGTCTATTTATTTTAATATTTTTGTTTGTTTCAGTTTAATATATATTTAGAAATGCGAATAACTTTACGATGTTAAATGTGTTTTGCGATAGTCCCACCCATTCTCTAAATTTGTAGAACATTTTCCAGCATAAGAATCAACAGTGTGCGTTGTGTGTATATAAAATATCAGTACTGTGCAAATGAACTTTCGAGAACCTCGTCTTAAGGTTTATAAATTGCAACACGCGAAGAGACAGGGATATATTGTTGGTTTGCTACAGTCAGTATACTATAAACCTAGAAAGCCCTAATTGTGATAACGCGCTTATTAATCGGAAAACTACAAATATGTGACCAGGGACGTTTATAGATTTTGAACATTACGCCCCTATTAAAGCTGAGAAAGAGTAAGTAAACTTCTGTGGGCCGGACAAACCCGTATCAAAGCCGAAAAAAAGAAAGAACAAGTTTGTGTCGAAGCAAAGAAAGAAATTAGGCTTAAAGAAATGGAAATTGAACTCAACTTCGATTGATCAAGACAAAGTTTCAACTCAATCGATATATTAAAGTACCACCAGTTAACGAAAATGTAGGTGACAAATTATTCTGACACTTTGGAAACTTGCCAAAACTATGGAATGGCCCACCGAAAAATAGTTATAATTATTACAGAGTGTTTTAACTAGTAAAGCACAAGAAGCTTATGTCGTTCCGTCTCTAGAAGACTGTAAGAATTGTGATAAGGTTAAAGCCGCTATTCTCAAAGTATACCAGTTAGTAATAGAGGCTTATCACCAAAGGTTTCGAGGTTTTCGCAAGCAAAATAGTCAAACATTCATGGAAATCATCCACGTAAACGAGACTTATTTTGATCGATGGTGTACTTTTGTGCATATTAAGAAAACTTTCGACAAATTAATTATATTGTTGTAGTTGTTTTTGAATTAAGCACAAAGCTATCTGTACTCTGCCAACCACGGGTATCGAAACCCTGTTTTAAGCGTTGTAAGTCGCAGACATACCGCTGAGCAAGTGGGGACAATTAATTATGTCTAATAAAAAATTAAATGCTGTACCAGTGACGAACACAAAACGTACTTGAATGAAAAGAAAGTTGAAACATTACAAGAAACAGCTGCTCTTTCCATTTATTACACGTTAACACATAAAGAATATTCTAGAATTAAGGAACTTATAACAATTGTTTTTGTATAACATTAACTTGAAAAATAATCTAATTGATTTAGAATTAAATAAACAATTTATCATTTTGAAAGCGAGTTTAAATTTAATATTATGACATGGAGCAGGCAATAATAGATATATATATATATTTTCTACAACGGTTACATTAGTCAATCATTAATATCAAACAAAATAAATGTTATGATAATTGTTTCAGTACTTTGGATACAAAACAGGTCAACATTTTGTTTTTCTGAATAAACGTAATTTTTAATGTAAACTGTTATGAAATTATTGAAATATTCATTGCTTGCTACATTTGTTTTCTAAAACAACGAAAATATAATAGTTTGAAACCCCTATTAAATGTCTTTCATAATGCGTAAAAGAAGGCATTACATTGGTATTTGTATGTTTGTTTGTTTTTGAATTTTGCGCAAAACTACTCGAGGGCTATCTGCGCTAGCCGTCCCTAATTTAGCAGTGTAAGTTTAGAGGGAAGGCAGCTAGTCATCACCACCCACCACCAACTCCTGGGCTACTCTTTTACCAACGAATAGTGAAATTGACCGTCACATAATAACGCCCTCACGGTTGGAAGGGCGAGCATGTTTGGTGCGACAGGAATTTGAACCCGCGACCCTCGGATTACGAGTCGAACGCCTTAACACACCTGGCCATGCCGGGCCGTGGTATTTGTAAGCCCCTGTAGTTGCAAGTTAATTGTTTGTTATTTGCTTTTTTCTGTTTCAGTATTAACAAACTCTTAAAAATTCACAACATTTTACGTTATAACTATAAACAAATCAGGATGGAATACCTAAATATTACTTGAATGGTTTGTTTTGTTACCACTGAACAGAGTATGTAAGTTTTATTTGTTATAAATTAATGGACGATTTGTTGTATTTTACATTGAGTTCTTCAACAAAAATGTGTGCATTAATAACGAATGAGAAAATACATTTGTAATAAAGAGTATATATAAATATTTGTTCTAAATAATACGATATGTAACCAATAGGAAGAAAGGAACAATTATAATGGACTGAACAAGCCTAACAGAGGGTTAAGTAAAGCTTTAACGAAATAAAAAACATTAGAGAGAAAGCGGAAAAACCAAACTCCACGAGGAACTTGAAATTGTGGTAGGTAAATTTTTTGAAACAAAGTCAAAGTTTTAAAAAATTATACGAAAGTCGTCTGGTTGCTTAAAATATTTTATCCCAAAACAACGTAACTATTGAAATACTCGTTAAACCAGTTAAAATGTTTAAACTACAGGAAGTTTTATATCGTAAACAGTAAGCGAATTATTAATATAATTTATACATTCACAAACAATGAAAACTGGTTAACTTACAGAGTTGCTTATAACTCAAAAACAGTAGAAGCTGTTCAATTTATGGAGTTACTTTAAACTTCAGTACATTAAAATTTCGTATTTCATGGGATAATTAAGGATCATTTGCAAGACAGATTATCAAATTCACCAATATTGAAATTAATTTATAAGTAGAAGTGAAATACTATTTGTAAAGAAGTTATCAACTTACCGGAACTAAAGTTTCTGCCCAGTTTTTCTTTTGCTTCAAATGCTAACGGGTAGAAAATTACATTCGTAGTTCCACATTTTTCGTATGTTTTGTTGTACACACATTCAAGGTAACACAGCTAAATATCAAAACAAAATAAGGTTATATGTACTACCTTTTGTTTTATTTTCCACTCAAATAAAATACATGTTGTAGATTAAGCTAATTTTAAAAATTATTAGAGGGAAGGCACAAGTCATCGCTACCCAGGGTGGAATTCTTGGGCTAGTCTTTTATGAATACTGGGATTGATTTTCACATCATAATGCCCCACGCCTGAAAGAGCGCACATGTTTGAGATGAGGGAGATTCAAATCCCGACCCTCAGATTGCGAATAGAGTGCTTTAATCACATGGCCATGACTGTTTTCATCATGTTACATGAGTAACATTTTCATTATTCTGAAGTGACGATAACTGAAAAATTATATAATGTTCATTTAAATACACTGTTATATTATCTAATGTTCATTTAAATACACTGTTATATTATCTAATGTTCATTTAAATACTCTGCTAGATTATCGAATGCTCACTTAAATACACTGCTAGACTATCGAGGCCAGGCATGGCCAGGTGGGTTAAGGGGTGCGACTCCTAATCTGAGTCTCGCGGGTTTGCATCCCCGTCGCGCTCAAACATGCTCGCCCTTTCAGCCGTGGGGGCGTTATAATGTGATGATCAATCCCATTATTCGTTGGTAAAAGATTAGCCCAAGAGTTTGCGGTGGGTGGTGATGCATAGTTGTCTTCCCTCTAGTTTTACACTGCTAAATTAGAGACGGCTACCACAGATAGCCCTCGAGTAGCTTTGTGCTAAATTCACAAACAAACAAACATACACTCACACATGCATGTATGAGAATGACAGTGATCGAAACGTCATAGTTTTTTAAGTAAGATTTCTTATTGTAAAAGCTGTAATTTGTAATAAAAATAGTTGAATTATTTTTCTGTTTAGATGTTAACTCTAATTCAAGAGTAATAACGTAAAACAAATGTTAAGTAGTTGTAACAAGAGGCTCTTTTTTGATGTTTGTGTTTCAGAACCCTGCTACTAAGACAATAAAAAGCCTTAAGAATTGAAGTTAGAATGACAAGTGGGGGGGGGAGATTTATGGGACTTTTTGTGGTTCAACGCTATTTCTTTGAGAACTATTTAATTTATTAAATTATGAATAATAAGATTACGAAGTATTTTTTATCCTGTCATTTTTTCTGACTACTTATTGTTGTTAACATTATTTTGATATTTTTGGTACGTCAACGGTATATTTACTGACTTGTTTGTTTGTTTTAAATTTCGCGCAAAGCTACACGAGGGTTATCTGCGCTATCCGTCCCTAATTTAACAAGACTAGAGGGAAGACAACTATGCATCACCACCAATCGCAAGCTCTTGAGCTACTTTTTTACCAACAAATGGTGGAATTGACTGTCTCTTTAACGTCCCCACAGTTGAAAGAACGAGCACGTTTGTTCTTACAAGGATTCAAAGCCGTACCCTTCAGATTACGAGTCGAGTGCCCTAACCATCTGACCATGCCGGGGAAGTATTACGTTTAATAAATATCTTAATTTCTAGCATTCTTGCAGTAGTGTTGTTATTTGAAATGCTTGAAATCTAATAAATCACCTTTTTCAAATGAAGACCTAATCTTAGAAGTCGGTGCAACTCCAAAGTCTGGATTTTCCCCATTCCAGTTGAATTACTTTACTTTGTAATGTATACATACAATGCTTAATATATATATATATTGTTGAACAAGAAGTTCAATGTAATCACATCAAAAAGAAAATATATCGTATATATTGGTGCTTTTATTCGTTTACCTACTTTCTATTACATATTATATCTATTACAGTAAAAGAATAATTCCTACCTTCTGATCTAAGAGCCCAGGCCTCACAGTTGACAAGCCAATTTTATCGTAGTCCGTGCAGTTCGTATGGTATGGAGGAGGTAAGAGATACGAAGTTTGCTATGAGGTAAATATAGTAGTATTTTAATGGTGTAAACATTAACAAATCATAACGTAAATCGGCTACTCATAATTAAAGCATTTACTCATAAAACGTACTACTTTAAGGACTACATTAATTTCCAGAACTATGAGAGTATCTTTAAACACTTTTACAGTCGTTATTTTTAACACCGCTGTTGCTGTTGTTAATTTAGCGAATAAAACTATACAACAGACTTCCTGTGCTTTGTCCATCTACATTTTAGTGTTGTAAATCTTAAATCTTAATGCTTGATCTACTTTGAGACTACTCATAACGTAACCTCAAACTGAATTTCTAGTCGTAGTTTGATAGTTAAATATACTGAATAGCATACCTTGATGATTAAGTGCGGGATATTTATTCTTTTGACTCTGCTTCTATATTGGCACTTAAACTAAACTGTTTGGACAACACGAGTAAATCAGTATTTAAGCTCTCATACTTAGACATTATAAAATAGTCATACTTATGGTGGTACAAGGGTAAACTAAACTGTTTGGACAACACGAGTAAATCAGTATTTAAGCTCTCATACTTAGACATTATAAAATAGTCATACTTATGGTGGTACAAGGGTATGTTTGCAAGGTTGTAACGATAAAAATCGGCTTTCAATCTGCTATGTCAAACCTTATCAACTTTACAGTTTTTGTATATGTATAACAACTGTCTTACAAATATAGGACGGTGATTTGAAGGTGGATTGTATAACTACTAGTAGTGTTGGTTAGGCAGATGGTGTTAGTCGGCAGATGGTCTTACTAATGATAATGCTTTTGTAAATGGACAGTGATGTTATACTTTTGTAGGATTACATACAGATATTTCAAGGCGTCTCAAATTATGATCATAGTTTTCGTCTGTCTAATTAACATCATTATATGTTTAAATAGATGGACAGTGTTACTATATTTCCGTCGGATTGCGTACAGATTACAGCTTGTCTCAACTTATGTTTATAATTTTCATTTATACATTTATTGAAGATCTATAAGTGTATGATATTAGTAATGTTACTACTTCTACGACGGATGTTGTTTTTATAAACGGATAGTTCATTATAGGATGTTTCAATTAAGATTATTATGTCATTAATGTGTAGATTTAAGTATATGCTTCAAAAATCTAAATTTCTAATTCGTTTAATATAATAATAGAATTGTTCATGACCAAATATTTAGTTTTGCTTATAAGTAAAGCAAGAAATTTGCTATTCTGATCTTATCAGTTTCATAGTGTTTGCAAAAGTGAGTAGTGTTTATATAGGTGGATAGTGTTAATATAGGTGGATGATATTACTAAGGGCATTGTTAGTATAGTTCATACGATTATTGATGAATCAATAATAGTTTACCTTATTCGAATAGTGTACGTTTCACAAACCCTAAAAAGAACAGATTTTTTATGATAAGATCCCAAAATATTGTAAAGTAGTTTCACTTAAACTTACCCTAGTTTGACTTTGAGGATGAAATATATTTTATTGTGCTTGCTATACCCACATAACTACGATTGTTATTGTGCTTGCTATACCCACATAACTACCATTGTTATTGTGCTTAACAGTAAATGTGTTCATGACAAAATACTTCATTTTGTACATGTTGATAACTACTTCATAGTTTTCAGTTACTTATGATTTATAAAAGCATGTCATGTTACCAGGTAGGTTTTGTTACAAAAGTTATTCTACAGCGGGTAGTTATTCTAAATGTATTGTGTAGGTTTTACAGAAGTGAATGGTGTTTCTATAGGCAGACAGTGATACTATACTTCCATAGGACTGAAAACAGATTTCAACATGTCTCAATTTATGTTTATTTATATATTTAGCTTTATTACATGCTTTATAAAGACATATGATATTTCTATAGTATTACTATAATCTTGTTAGAGAACATACACATTTCAGCTTTTCTCAACTTAATGTTTGTAATTTTCAGTTATATATTTAATTTGTGTGCGTTTGTGTTTTCATATAGCGAAGCCACATTGGTCTATCTGGTGAGTCCACCGAGGGGAATCGAACCTCTAATTTTAGCGTTGTAAATCTGTAGACATTTAATCTGTATGACATAAGTTTTGCTATTTCTAATGATAAATATATCCTGTCAAACAAGAATATCATGAATACATATTTAGTATTATATAGCATTTAAAAACTAGAATATCATGAATACATATCTAGTGTTTTATATCACTTGTAAGCTAGGATATCATGAATACATATCTAGTGTTTTATATCACTTGTAAACTAGAATATCATGAATGCGTATTTAGTGTTTTATATATTACTGTGTAAAATGATGACCAATAAACTACTGCTTACTGACTAGAGTACGGTGAACATTAAATTTTTGAACTTAGGTAAGAAATATACGATTATCTTGATTTCGGAAAATTTATTTTCAATATTAAGTACTAGGTAAATATAGGTATGAGCTTTGTATGTTAGTAATGAATCTATAATCATAGCTAGCAATTTATATTATGTGTTATAACTGTTTTTTTCATAAATCTTGTTGTTGTTTTTTCATATTGAACTTTGAATTTTATCAGTCCTCTCTCTTCTTAGTAGAAGGTCGACATACCATGGACTGTGATGAGTGAGCCTAAACACCCAATGAGATTGAAATGTCCACATCAGTTGACGATTGTATATGTTGATCTTTCTATCGTTTGCATTCATTGTGAATGACCTCAGAGTGGAAAGAACAGTTATACATAGAGTGTAGCAGTTCATTTAATGTTCAAAATGAAACTATCTACAGACAGGTAACAACATACTTTTCTACGATAGTAATGGTTAAGGATAAATATTGACATAGATTTTTTAAACTATAGTAAAACAGGTCAAGTTATAAAGCTGAATGTGATGATTAATTTATGTTATTTAGAGACTTAAATCCTATTCAAGATAAACAGATGTTATACAATACGAGGGCTGTTCAAAAAATACGCGGACTGTTTGAATTGCGCGGCTCCAGTTGGTTCCAGGGGAATCCGCTTGGTGTCGCTAGGTTTGCACAGATCAGCTGATTACGACGCCATTTCCCGATTGCAGATATCTTCATTTGTGTATTAGCTACGCGGTTTTAAGTGAAGTGCGATTTTTTCGTTTGGCGGATTTCAGAATGAATGACCTGAAGGAGCAACGACTTGCTGTGAAATTTTGTGTTAAACTTGGAAAATCTGCGACTGAAACTTTTGCTATGCTTAACACGGCTTACGGTGATGTTGCTATGAAGCGTACGGCATGTTTCAAGTAGCATGAACGTTTTAAGGATGGTCGACAGTCCATTGAAGATGATGAGCGTCCTGGACGTCTTTCCACGTTAACTGACGACCCACACGTCGAGAAAATCAACACCCTGGTGCGGGAAAATCGACGTCTGACTGTCAGGGAGCTTGCTGAAGAGTGTGGGATATCAGTTGGATCTTGTTACGAGATTTTGACCGAAAAATTGAAGATGCATTGCGTTGCTGCGAAATTCAGCCCTCAGAACTCGTGAGTTTTTTGGCCAAACACTCGATCACTGTTCTTCCCCACCCCCCTACTCACCTGACCTTGCTCCTTGCGATTTTTCTTGTTTCCCAAACTCAAAAGACCCTTGAAAGGAAGAAGATTTGAGACGATTTCCGAGATTAAGGCAAATGCGACGAAGGAGCTGGAGGACATTACAAAAGAAGCGTACCAGGACTGTTTCAACAAGTGGAAACACCGTTGGGATAAGTGTGTGCGTTGGGGAGGAGAGTACTTTGAAGGGGTCCCAGACCTGTCTGTAACTTCTAAATAAAGTACATTTTGTTTTATGACGTCTGTCCGCGTATTTTTTGAACATATTTCGTATATTAATTCTAGAAATAAATTAGCTAAGCGTTTTACTTCGTGTAGCTTTGCGCGAAATTCAAAAGAAACAAAACAAATCAAATCTGTGTATCCATCACACCAACGCTTCCTCTGGCAATTGACAAGTCCGTGGTTCATAGTACTATGATAACAACTAGACTAGACTTGATAAACGATTATTTTGAATAGTAAGTTAAAGAACCTTCTTTCATAATGATGCTTCTTCTCTCTGTGTATATATTATGCCCCCTTGTCTTCAAGTTTTAATATCTATACAAGCCGTCTTTAGAATATATACTTACTGCAAGTGGGTTTCTCGTCGTTGTGGACGAATATGATCTAATACTGATCCAAATTATGACTCTTCAATAGTTTGAAACTCGGTGAACCCTTTCAGTAGCCTCGATATTTTTAAATTATGATATTTTATATTTATTCATATGTCATTTTTATTATATCATTTGCACTCACCGGCAGGGGGGCTTACCCTCCAAAACATTTTATGATAGTGATTTTAGGTTGTTTTAATAATTTCTGATGGGGTAAAAGGAATAAAACGTAATTTAATCTAATTCACAGCATTATACTGTTATTTATTTTCATTTGATATTTCTGTGTTATGTTTATCCTTTGAATAAGCCGAGTGAGATATAAATATTTGTTTTTCTTTTCTTAACTTCGTTTTTTTTACAGAAATACAACACCAGACAACTATTTATAGCCTGGCACGTCCATCGTTTTGCACAGAAAGGCAAACTAGTTATTAAAATATGCCAGGCCTGGCTAAAGGGTTAGGGCACTCGACTCGTAATCCGAAGTTCATGGGTTCGAATCCCCGTGACACCAAACATGCTCACCCTTGTAGCCGTGGGGGTGTTATAATGTTACGGTCAATCCCACTATTCGTTGGTAAAAGAGTAGCCCAAGAGTTGGCGGTGGGTGGTAATGACTAGCTGCCTTCCCTCTAGTCTTATACTGTTAAATTAGGAACAGCAAGCGCAGACAGCCCTTGTGTAGGTTTGTGCGAAATTCAAAACAAACCATATCAAACCAGAACAAACAAATTCTTAAAATATAAAATATGATATATATTATAAGAGGAAAACTTCGTTTTCTTACCTGAGTGAAAAAATAAGTGTATTTTAAACCTAGTTTCAGCTTGATGCTGTCATGCCGTGTGTTTGGAAATACGTATGGTGAATGAACGATTATAACTGCTGAATGAAAGATGTATTCGTCGGTCGGCATTTGAACAGAAATGCCAAGTTCTGGCAAGATGAAAAAAACAAACTATTAAATATTAAGCGACTGAGTAAAGTGTTATTTTAATCATTCATTTTATACCAATAGATATAATAAAAACAAACCAATAGTATTTTACGTGGATATTTCACATTTGAATGAGAATATCTTCTCACTGACATAAAGTATATTTTGTATTAAAATCATCAGCCCTATGAAGTCTTGCAAATTAAACAGTAATTACCATTAACTTCTGATCAAAACAAGTTACTAAAAATTTACCGATATATAAACGCAGCTAATTTAATATACTTTTCTTACGACTTTACTTGTAGTGATGAACAAATACCGTATACCCAATTCTGTACCTCAACTGTCAGCGATATTTTCGGCCATAAACCCAAGAATATCTCATGAGGTTTTTACCAGTTTATAACATTAGGTTAGGATAGTTTTAAATCCATATCCTAAACTAAGATTGCAAAATAATCCTTAGAATAAAGTACATAATAACAAAAATCATACATAAATATAATGGAAATAATAAGGTAAACGTCCTGCTCATCACCGATACCGAGAGTAAGATTAAAGAAATATTAGAGTATAACCTTTAATACATGTAAGCACTAATGATTTGCTTCATGTGTTATCGTACATTAAATGTTTCTTGAATATCTTGACATCAGTACACGCTTAACGTAATACAATCTCCCCTAACAACAATAGCTTCAAATTAGAAGAAAACTAAACATCAACCTGGTAATGAGCATAACTAAATAAAACCACTTTGTTACATTCTTACTTATAAAGATTTGAATGCATTGTTTCATTTCATTGGTTGTGTACCGTCGTTGTTATTGATATTTTCGAACACAAACTCAATAATATCTTACGAGGTTCGGCCAGCAAAGGAGTTCCAAGTTAGTCCTGAATATACATATTAGCCAAACAATTCAGAATAATTCGTGTAATAAATGAATGACGACATTAAAATAATAACGTTTGATATATTAAATATTTTAACCAGTACTGCTAACGAAAGTAATGATAAATAAATCATATTGTATATCTTATTTATGGAACACATAAATAATAGCTGTTAACTTTGAGTACTCTCGTACATTTAATGTTTGTTGAAGAGTTGCACATTAGTACAGTAATGTTTAAGAAGAACCTCCTTCAGTCCGATTTTAAAACATGTTAAACCAGTAAAATCCCACTAACAGTTTAAACAATGTAAGTTTAATAGAGTGTATAATGTGAGATAAACTGCTACGACACGTTATTATGTAGGTGTTTATGAAGAAATAATGAGTTTAATAAATACTTGAATTGTACGATAAACAGCTATAACATTAGTTCTGTAATTAAAATACAACAATGTTAAATGTGATGAGAAGAAAAAAGCTAAATATACTTTTTTAACACGTCTTAACACAACGACACTCACTTTAAACAACCTCTACCCATTAACCAAAACCATAAACGGGCAACAAGAAATAATAAATTTTGTATAAACTGAAATGTATAAAAAAGCTATGATCCTCAAGAACCTTCAGTAATAATAATAATTAGATTTAGAAAGAAAAGTTACATTAGTGATATGTACATTAAATATAGGAATTGGTAAAAATCAGGATGACTTTACTAATGACGTAATGCTATACTATAGATAATTGTTACACAGCTTACATTAGCTATAGCAAGGGAATTGCTTAACACTAATGGAGATTGTCCTGCTGTAGTTGTTCATTATTACCTAAAAATTGAAGTTGGTAGCTTAAAGTGTTTAATAGGTCGTGATATTCTGTAACAACTAACCCCATATTTACATCAAATTGCGTATAGCTAGATATTCACTCTTATCAGTAGTCTTAGTTGATTATGATACAAACGATATGTATTATAATCTACAATGTATTGTACTGATATACGGCGAACAGCTGAAGATGTTATCTATATCAGCGTAGTTTAGTAGTTGTTAAAATTACCTGTAGTCAATGTTTTATGTATGATTTTTCTCCAGAAAAGTATTGTCATGTTTACAGAATGAGTTATTTGTTGTTGTGAACAAAAGTTTGGATTAGATTGTAAAGGAAACAAAATGTAATAATGCTTTCTGCGTAATTCTTCGTCAAGGTTAAGAAATATTGCACGTCTAAACTGTCCATGATATGAGACCAAACAAACTTCATACTTACACATGTAAAGAATTATATGTTAAATCTTAAGAATTATGAACATAATTAATTTTAGTTAAAGTTTTGTACGTCACATTAAAAAAGAAAATAGTTTAGTTTGACATAATTAGTGAGACATAACACAGTAAAATGACATAAAATATCGAAGTAAAAAATTAAAACATAATATCAGTTTATGTACATTTAACAGATATTATTCAAGGTAACAGGACAAAGTTTAGTCTTCTAGGAATAAATTTAAAATATGTAAATATCAATATTTCCTTAAGGATGATAAAAATTTAACGCTAACCGAATAATTTATATTTTGTAAAATAACAGTATATATAATAGAAGAAGAGCATATTTTATAACATGTTTATTTTAAGACAACTTAAAATATAAGAGTAGCAAAAATTTTGTTTTATAAACAAGCGATAAATCTGTATATGTTCACAACTATAAGTAAAATAAATTGTAAATTTAGTTTTTGTGAAAAGTCTGCGTTTATTAGTTGGTCTTGCAATTTTAATATAAAAATATTTCTATGGGCATTCAGAATTAAACTAATAAACCGTTAAACAACATTTTGGTGTTAAGTAAATAACTTGATTTTCTTACTTTCTTTTTTATTTTTATTGTTCTTCTTTGGTGTTTTCACCATCTTCGAACGATTTAACCAAGCAGCGTTAAAGGTGAAACAGTTACCGTACATCGAATCAAAATACTCAGCCACAGGTTCTTTTCTGATAATTAAGAAAACAAATAATGAATTTAGTAATATTTTATCTTTAGCTAACCGTAAAATACAAAGAATGAGATGATCTTTCAGTATACGTATTTGGTATGGATGTTATAAAAAACATGATATTACCTTTCACAATATCAAATTATTTGATTATAAAATACTTAAGAAATTTAAAAGTAAAGAAAAAAGACAAAATTGAAACGTGAAAAACGAACTAGTGAAATGTTTATAAAATTTTTAATATAACTTATTGGCATTTTAAGTACATTTTCACTAAACTATAATGTTTTGCCAGTGAATGGATTAGACTGTAAATAAGTTTTGTTAAAAGAAAGAGAAAACTGAACATCGTCTCACAGGAAACTCGTAATTATTATGGATCATTAATCTTTGGGTTTTAACGGTGCTGTTTTATAGGAACGAGCCATTACAATACGGTGTAAATAGTAAAGTAACAAATAATTACTTTATATTGTTTTGTTAATCTGAATAAAGTAAATCACATTATATTATATCGAAAAATAAGGAGATTTCCAAAACTAATTAGTAATTTTTCGGGAAATAATGCTGAATAGAAATAGCATAATGAATTGGTAGGTCGATTCTTAATGTTTTATATTGTTTCATCATAAATGTTAGAGACTGATGTTCATCTTTTCACTACAATATTCGCATTGCACAGAGAATTGAGTAAATTGTATTGAAATGACTGTGAATATGCAGAATTGCAAGGCATTATATAAAGTCGCAATGAACAGGCATTGTCAGGAGGATATTTTTGGCATTTTCCACCGTTATGTAATTGATGTGAGATCACAAAAAAATTGTAACTGGTAGTATGTAGCAGTCTTTTTCAACACAAAACATTCATAGACTAAGATAACAAGGATGTTGTCAAGATAGAGATCAAGAATTCCAAGACGGGAATATTCTTTGTCCTTTATGGCTTTGGAAAACATAGAAATATGGCTCAGTCTGGAGAACTAGGACCATTCAAAAACAAAGCTGCAACAAGTCGTAAGCCAGTTGTGGTAAAAAAGTGCAATGTTTTGTAACAAGCGACAATTTATAAATAAAGATGATTTGTAGCAACAGCCACCGCATATTTGTTCCAGGCAACAGTGAACAACATAATTACAAATTAATACGTCTCTCAGGAGCCAAGGGGTAACTTTACACTACAATTTGTTGAATGTTAAAAGTAAGTTCAATCCAAAATCTTTCAAAGAGGGAAAAGTTTCCGTTTCTTAATTGATAAATATTTAAGTGAAATACAGCTTCCTCTAATCTCCATAGTATATACTATTAATGTCTACTCGCTGGAAGTTAATTAAATATCTTTCAATAAAGCCACATCCTCGGCGTCATTAAATAAGCAAATGCCAAGTTTTTATGCTTCTGCTATCACCATTTTATGTTTAGCTTTCCAACGAAATACAAACAAATTCACCTGCGATTCGGTAGAAAAGATCGAAGCATCACTAGAGTCAACAGTAGAATGAGCAAACAGGAACATCTTAAAAGTGGCTACAGGCCCAATATTGTGCTCGACTTGTTTCACAATATGTAGCAAAGTGTTTCTAAACGGTTACTGAATACTTATGCATATCGTTTGGAGATTTCCATGTTTTTTGTGCTTGTTCGTTAAGTTCGAAATGTTCTGAGTGATTTCAGTCACCTTACAACTTTAAATCGCTTTTCGCAGCCTCAACATCAAACGTTTGCGGAAAAATCCCTTCTTTTTAGCCAATAAAAGTGTCTAAAAATAATTTCAAACAAAGAAACAAACTGAGTAGGTGTTTTTTTTTTCAACAAACATGTCTTCCACTGGCTCGTGTAGTGCCTGTTAAAAGGATCTGGAAAAACGAGACAAGTCACATGTAAACAAGTAAATTCATGTCTTCCACTGGCTCGTGTGGTGTCTGTTAAAAAGGATCTGGAAAAACGAGACAAGTCACATGTAAACAAGTAAATTCATGTCTTCCACTGGCTCGTGTGGTGCCTGTTAAAAAGGATCTGGAAAAACGAGACAAGTCACATGTAAACAAGTAAATTCATGTCTTCCACTGGCTCGTGTGGTGCCTGTTAAAAAGGATCTTTGTCTGGAAAAACGAGACAAGTCACATGTAAACAAGTAAATTCATGTCTTCCACTGGCTCGTGTGTGCCTGTTAAAAGGATCTGGAAAAACTCACATGTAAACAAGTAAATTCATGTCTTCCACTGGCTCGTGTGGTGCCTGTTAAAAAGGATCTTTGTCTGGAAAAACGAGACAAGTCACATGTAAACAAGTAAATTCATGTCTTCCACTGGCTCGTGTGGTGCCTGTTAAAAAGGATCTGGAAAAACGAGACAAGTCACATGTAAACAAGTAAATTCATCATTACATTTTTATTATAACTACAACTATCATTTTTAATACAATCTTTGTCTTACTTGTTAAGTACATAAGTATTTTAATTCGATTATAATTATACTTGTTTAGTTTTAGCATTGAATTATCAGAGGTCTGATCCTTTTTAGAGTAGTTAGACAGAGGCTCCATAATAAAATATGTTAATTCGCACTAAACAAAAACTTACTCTTCCATGTAAGAATACTTGTCTAGGAAAGATTCACGAGACGTCGATTGCTTCTTAGCATAACTGTAGTTTATGCTCTAATAAGAAAAATATGTAATAAACAAGTCTTATAAAAACGAACTTTGTTAATAATTAGTCATTAATTTGTTAAGTGTTTAATTACAAACAATATCTGACCATCAGTTAATTTATATAAAAATTCAAACCTATTTTATCTAAATATTTAATAACAAATATGTTTTTTGTATATAACCCTGTTTTATACAGGATAAACGTGTCTAAGTATTTATAATGATCGTAACCGTTGTATAACATGTCTATGAGTGGTATATTAATTATACGTTCTCACATTTTGTTACTGGTTTAAAAAAATAGTACAAACATAGTTCAATGTGTTTTATATTTTATAACGCCGTTCTTTAGAACACACTTAGCTGGATATTTCAAAACGTACTATATTTGTTGATGTCTGTCTCTCCATTATGGTTAGAATTTTAAATTAATGTTTTTTTCCAAACTTTTATTATTACAAAAAAATATTTTCTGATCATTGTATGCAGTTTATACAAAATGTGTCTGTCATATGTCTGCACATTTCTAAAGTTTAAACATAATTACCCCCTTCGAAGTTCATGCAAATAAACCTCAAAGACAATATAACGAGCGAATTCTCCATTCAAATATTTTTTTGCGTGAAGGTACTTCAAGATACTGACATACCTTAAAATGATAATTACAAGCCTATTAGACACATTTTCAGAGCCTGTTGTTTAACACTAAACTCTTGTAAGTCCATTATTTTGTTGATTACAGATGAAAATTTAAACACAAAATTAGTTTCATAATTATTATTGAGATTTCACACATCGCTTTTGTTCAGTTCTTTATATTGAGTCTTGTGACAGGCAAAGCACAGACGTTTAAAGAATCGTCCAATATGTCGATTCGAATGTTAATAATGGTATCTAAAGATATCGATAATTTGAGAGTTGACCCGGCATGGCCAGGAGATTAGGGCGCTTCACTCGTAATCTGAGGGTCGCACATTCGAATTCCGGTCACACCAAATATGATCGCCGTTTCAGCCGTGGGGACGTTATAATGTGACGATCAATCCCACAATTCGTTGGTAAAAAGAGTAGCTGAGTTGGCGGTGGGTGGTGATGACTAGCTGCCTTCCCTCTAGTCTTACCAAACCAATCTGAGAGTTAATAAACAATAATTTCTGTAAAATTACCAACAGACATTTTATAACACATTGGATGATAGTTTAATAAAACCTATTAAAACCAATTTCTACCTTTCTAGTAAAATTTTATATTGGTATTTCTTTATTGATAATCAGAAAACATACTTGTTGAAATCTGTTGTAGACAAGTAAAGAAAAAGAAATTCCAAAAGAATTCTTTGTTTGTTTATGAAACTTGTGCAAAGCTACACGAAGGGTAGCTGCGCTAGCCGTCCTTTTGCAGTGTAAGACTACAGAGAAGGCAGCTAGTCATCACAACCCACCGCCAACTCTTGGGCTACTTTTTTCGCAGTGAATAGTAAAATTGACTGTCACATTATTACGCCCCCACGGCTGAAAAGGTGAGCAAGTTTGGTGTGACGGGGATTCGAATTCACGTCCTTCAGATTACGAGTCGAGCGCCCTAACTACCTGGTCATGTCGGGCCCTTTCTACATGAAAAGAAGTAAGTGTACGTATGGCTAATATTATCCCTTCATAAAGAATGCAAACAAGATTAGGTCCGGCATTGCCAGGTGGATTAAGGTGTTCGACTCGTAATCCGAAGGTCGCGGATTCGAATCTCCGTAGCACCAAACATGCCGCCCTGGGCCGTGGAGGAGGCGTTATAAAGTTACGGTTATTCCACTATTCGTTGGTAAAAGAGTAGCCCAAAAGATGGTGGTGGGTGGTGATGACTAGCAGCCTTCCCTCTAGCCTTGTACTGCTAAATAAGGGACAGCTAGCGCAGATAGCCCTCGTGTAGCTTTGCGTAAAATTTAAAAACAAGCAAATAAGATAGTAGAGATAACATTTGTTTCATCTTTACATAATAAATAGCACAGATAAAAATTAGCATATAGCAATCACAACTGAGTTTAATTTATCCTGTTTTAGTCCGTTAATATTCTACTACACTGTGTGTCTAGGCTATTATGCAGAGATGATGCAAATACTATCTCTACTATCTTATTTGCATTGTTTATGAAGGATTGATGTTAGTTATACCTACATTTACTTAAGTTTTTGAAAAGGTTTCTCTTTGCTTTTTTTAATGAAGTATTTTAACAGACGTGGTTATAATACAATCTTTCTATGTTCTATATACAATGAAGTTCTAACTATATTATATGTTACTTATCCTTTATTGGCTGGTAATTCTTGTTTCACCCCATACTTAAGTGTTTTAAAGGAACACTAAATTTATGTTAGAAAGCTAATTTTAAGAGGTAATGATAACATCTTTTACACTAGAATTGTGATTTTTTTGCAATTACTACTCTTAATAATACTTAAAAAACTATGTCACCATTGTTTTAGTTTTTGAATTGCCATGTAATAGAAAACAAGTAGCTAAAGAAAAACAACAAATTCAAACTTTTTACTATGATTTTACATTCTTAGGAGTTCTGACTCAGTCATTACATAGATACTGAGCTTAACATTGTATAGTATTGTAAAGTTTCCATGGTCTATTGAGGATATATTTAAAATATCATTTCGGTGTACACTCAGAGTCATCCCTATATAGGCAGTGCTACCGCCACACTTAATAATCACACACGCTTTCTATTAAATAGCTCATGTAAATGAAAACCACTAACACGAACATCATTAATTTAGGATATCTAAGTAGAATCCTGCCCTGTTCGACAATCATTACTGAGCTATACTTGTATTTGTTACTAAATCAAGGCTTTACCATGTTTCACTACTATCAAAACAAATAAAGCTATTTTCGTAATGTTTCTAAATTAAAACTAACCAAGTTCGACCACGACTAAACAAGTCATGCCAGTTTCTTGATGTTTCACGTATTTAAATGAAAACATGATTTTGAAGTACTTTACATTATTAGACTAAAGTATTATGTTTAATTACATTGAAATCAACTTTAACAAACAATACATGTCTGTACCTTACCTCCAGAGGTACATATTCCAGACCTGTACTTAAGGGAAATCTTTAAAAGAAAAAATACATGTCGTTTAGTCTTGAAAACCGAGTTTATGATTAAGACAAAAAGATTAATAACATTGACCAGTTGTTTAGACATAATTAATACTAGAAACAGCCAAAGTTGATAACAGATATTGGTTGAAACTGTATGTTAAAAATTTAATATATTTTGATTACACAATCAGAAAGTGTCTTATATGTGTTTAAAGATATCAAAGAAACGATTTATATCTTCGTACAAGTGCAGGATAAAAGTTAGTTTCGGTATTTTATAAATTTCAAGGGCCCAGCATGGCCAAGCGCGTAAGGCGTGCGACTCGTAATCCGAGGGTCGCGGTTTCGCGCCCGCGTCGCGCTAAACATGCTCGCCCTCCCAGCCGTGGGGGTGTATAATGTGACGGTCAATCCCACTATTCGTTGGTAAAAGAGTAGCCAAAGAGTTGGCGGTGGGTGGTGATAACTAGTTGTGTTCCCTCTAGTCTATTTATGTTTATTCATTTCACTGCCCTACTCGTCGCCTAGCAAAATCCTTACTTTCAAATCAACTGTACTATTCCGTGATATTTTTACAACATAAATAACTTTTTCCATTCCTCATGAATTTTAAACAGATTTTGATTATTTATCTTATTCCCTGGGGTTGTTATTTAAATATATTTCTTATTAAATTGCACGAAATTGTTAAAGAGTTGCTGTTTTATTCATTTATTCTTACAGGAGTAGTTTACAAAAGATACAAATTTATTTAAATTTACACTAAAAGCTGCTGAAATTAAAACTACATATAGAGAGACATAAAAAATCTCGACATTTCTCTAACTTTCCAATGTACTGCATAAGGATCCTATTATATAAGGCAATACTTTAATAAGACCAGAATAATTAACGTCTGTTTTTGCAATTAGGTATGATTGATTTTAAACGTTCAAAAACAATATCATTATGATTTAATCAGGATGTACTTTATAGTTTTGAATGAATTAGAAAATAATAGTTACTTTGAACTTGCACAAAGCGTAACAGCAGGAAAATCTACATCTTCAGGATCTTGTACAGTGAAGTCCACAGTAACCTGATAACTCATACAAATCTGGTAAAATGTGATACACTGATAGAGAAATCCAATCATGGACAAGATCATTAAAACTTTCTGAAAATATTCTATATACATCTTTGATGTACACCCTCTGTCAATGTTTTTGTAATTAGTCATCTCGACTCAGTACCTGTGAATAATAAATATAATGAATGTTAGTCATTAATAGTTTGATAATAATTTAATGAAAATTATAATTATTATTTTGAAAATAATTATAGAATTTAATAACGCAGAAGTTAAAGAAATTTCCCTTTACAAAATTGTAGTTTAATTCTTAGGTTATTATTTACCTTTTTGGCTATTGTTAAGCACAAAGCGACACAATGATTTGGCTATCTAAAGTTTTATATAACGGGCATTAAACACTAACGTTTATTGTTGAAATACACTAATGTGAGTCAATATCAAGACATCAGGTACTTTTTAAATATAAAATCTTAATCTCCATTTATTCTGAGTTTCGATTCTCTGTGTTGGAAAAACGTAAGTGTAAATGTTATATGATATTATGTTGTTCTTTGTGTCTTTCTCCAGGAGTTTATAGCACTGAGCGCAATGGTAGGTAACATTCTCTGACTGTGACGCGTTTTTGCTCAATTTAAAGGCTTAACAAGAGTTTGATATGCTGCAGTTTGATGTGTATTAAGGAATCAGCTAAAGTAGCTATAATGTCCTTCCTCAGTTCATCTTGTGACATTCGTGATTTGAAAGTAAAGGCCATATGCTATTTATGTAGTGGGCTTAAGAGATTTTAAACGTTGGTAATTACAAGAACTGAGCCGATCTTATATTCAATGAACGAAGTTCGTAATCGTTTCTCTGCTTTTTCAGAAATGAAAATGTGGAGTCATTTTGTTTGTTTGTTGTGTTTTGAATTTGCGCAAAGCTTCACAAGGGCTCTCTGCGCAAGCCGTCCCTAATTTAGCAGTGTAAGACTAGAGGGAAAGCAGCAAGTCATCACCATCTAACGCCAGCTCTAATACAAAAGAATAATAGGATTGACCGTAACATTATAATGCCACCAAGGCTGAAAGGACGATCATGTTTGGTGTTACGGGGATTCAAATTCGCGACTCTCAGATTACGAGTGAAGCGCCCTAACCACCTGGACATGCCGGGCCTGTGGACTCAGAGAACCCATTTTATGTTTACAAAAAGATCGTATTTAATGGTAAGAAATTCTAATCCGTCATATTCTGTTATTTTCTTTACATTTTACAAATGAAAAAGCTGGTTTTTTAAAAGCTTTATGTCATGATAATCTAGCATTCTGAGTTGGAATTACTCTCGGGGATGGAAAATAAGTGGAATAAACAAGAGTTAGGTATAAGATGACGTTTTTTTTTTCTTTTATTCCACTACACAGCCTTCCCCTTGTGATGCAAGATATCCTTGGTGGTACCTCAAGATCGTGGGCTCACATACTACTAGCGAGGTACTCATTATATGTTATTTGTTTTTATAGAGCCCTTTTAAAGTTGGCTCTATTTTAAAGACACATTTCAATTTATAGACGTAATTGTTTAATGTATGAAATAGTGTCTAAATATGGTATGACTAAAGTAACAGTTTTCGTTGAAGCATTTAACAAAATATTGAGTTTTTCTGTTTCTGTATGATTTGGCGGTGGATGGTGATGACTAGCTGCCTTCCCTCTAGTCTTACACTGCTAAATTAGGGACGGCTAGCACAGATAGCCCTCGAGTAGCTTTGTGCGAATTTCAAAAACAAACAAGCAAACAGACAAATAACTGAGGTGGTTGGTTTCTTAGTTGAGCCTCCAAGTGTTTCAGGGAATTAGTTTGAGTGCTCATACGGCTACAAACCACGTTTCGATACTCGTGGTGGGCACAGCACAAACAGCTTTGTGCTGACAAACAAACAAATAAACTGAACATTAGATGGAAATTCTTATACTACTCATGTATTTTTTCAAAGTACATTATACACCCATTGTCACCCAACTTCAACTTCTGTCTACATTTAACAAACACTTTATCCTCATGTTCGTGTTGCTTTTGCTCACGAGCTTGATTGTTTAAACTATTTTGGATTAAACTAATTTTGTACTTAAACAATTACAACTTTAAAACCACAGTCTTTTTTTACTTTACCGAAACATGAAGATGCAAAGTTCTTCAATATGTCCATGTGTCAGAAAGAAATAAAGTAGAGCACACGTAATCATTTTATATATATACATGTATTACATTAGACGTATCCCTACAGTATATTTGTTCCGTTTCCACATAAATAATTTTAGTTGCTATTTTTCAAACTTTCCCTTGAGAAATAATATTTGTATTACCAGTCAGTTACTTATTTATAGAATTTTCTGTCCGAGAACTCCTTGTGTGAAACGTACATGTTGTTCTGTGTCACTTGTAACTTAATTATGCTAGGTAAAATACATCATGAAAAGAGCGAGTTAATGCTTGATATAGAGCTGGCAATAAATGCCATTCTATTTCACACAACCCGTAACGTAATGTAATCTTGCTGCAAGTACCCACAGCGGACCATGTGCTATATGTTAACGATACCTGTCTTTAAATATTCAATGATCGAGGGAATTTTAGTAAATTAGAATATTTATGATGGCCATATAGACGACTTTGCAATTATTATTTAACATGCTTAGGACTGACATGAATATTCTATAAGATCTTGGATGCATTAACTTGCAAAATTAACATTTGTTTCTAAATTTCCATGCAGATCAACTCATATGTTAACATGTGTACTTTTCCCTTTTGAACTTAGGAGCTCTTTATGTAATATGATCAGTGATGTTATACAACCCCTTCCAAACATGTGGTCAGCTTCCGGTCAGTTACCTCTTTCTTTGCGAACCTGACGATGACCGAAGAAGGTCGAAACGTTGTTCGCTCTTCTATGTAAAATATTTTCTCAACCCAAACGAGCCGTTTTTGATATATATTTACGTAATGTGGTTCCTATGGTGTTGTTAGTTTAACTAACCGATAATAAAAACAACACATTGTGACGATAAAGTCGATAATAAAGTATTAAAATTCACGAGATATAATTATATATTTTTTTTATTTGCTAGAAGTATTTTCAATGAAACATTATGGGAGATTACTGTTCTGTAAGTTAAGTTCTATGATAGTTATATTGTAAGGGAAGAATAATTGTAGTTTGGATGTTTTTGATATATGTTTTCATACACTGTAAACAGTATATAACAGTTTACTTTACAATTTACGTGTAATATAATTTACTGAAGAGACAGATTATAATTACTAGCCCAGAGAACATATATGATACTAAAAGAAATGCTGGTGATTTGCTATCATTGAGATCTCTCGCTGTAAAGTTGGGAAACTAGAAAAGGTGTTCTGCCACCACAGAAATAAAGACTATAAGCCAACTGATAGAATTAACCTGAAAACTATAAGCCAACTGATAGAATTAACCTGAAGACTATAAGCCAACTGATAGAATTAACCTGAAGACTATAAGCCAACTGATAGAATTAACCTGAAGACTATAAGCCAACTGATAGAATTAACCTGAAGACTATAAGCCAACTGATAGAATTAACCTGAAGACTATAAGCCAACTGATAGAATTAACCTGAAGACTATAAGCCAACTGATAGAATTAACCTGAAGACTATAAGCCAACTGATAGAATTAACCTGAAGACTATAAGCCAACTGATAGAATTAACCTGAAGACTATAACTGATAGAATTAACCAACTGATAGAATTAACCTGAAGACTATAAGCCAACTGATAGAATTAACCTGAAGACTATAAGCCAACTGATAGAATTAACCTGAAGACTATAAGCCAACTGATAGAATTAACCTGAAGACTATAAGCCAACTGATAGAATTAACCTGAAGACTATAAGCCAAGATAGAATTAACTGAAGACTATAAGCCAACTGATAGAATTAACCTGAAGACTATAAGCCAACTGATAGAATTAACCTGAAGACTATAAGCCAACTGATAGAATTAACCTGAAGACTATAAGCCAACTGATAGAATTAACCTGAAGACTATAAGCCAACTGATAGAATTAACCTGAAGACTATAAGCCAACTGATAGAATTAACCTGAAGACTATAAGCCAACTGATAGAATTAACCTGAAGACTATGATAGAATTAACCTGAAGACTATAAGCCAACTGATAGAATTAACCTGAAGACTATAAGCCAACTGATAGAATTAACCTGAAGACTATAAGCCAACTGATAGAATTAACCTGAAGACTATAAGCCAACTGATAGAATTAACCTGAAGACTATAAGCCAACTGATAGAATTAACCTGAAGACTATAAGCCAACTGATAGAATTAACCTGAAGACTATAAGCCAACTGATAGAATTAACCTGAAGACTATAAGCCAACTGATAGAATTAACCTGAAGACTATAAGCCAACTGATAGAATTAACCTGAAGACTATAAGCCAACTGATAGAATTAACCTGAAGACTATAAGCCAACTGATAGAATTAACCTGAAGACTATAAGCCAACTGATAGAATTAACCTGAAGACTATAAGCCAACTGATAGAATTAACCTGAAGACTATAAGCCAACTGATAGAATTAACCTGATATAAGCCAACTGATAGAATTAACCTGAAGACTATAAGCCAACTGATAGAATTAACCTGAAGACTATAAGCCAACTGATAGAATTAACCTGAAGACTATAAGCCAACTGATAGAATTAACCTGAAGACTATAAGCCAACTGATAGAATTAACCTGAAGACTATAAGCCAACTGATAGAATTAACCTGAAGACTATAAGCCAACTGATAGAATTAACCTGAAGACTATAAGCCAACTGATAGAATTAACCTGAAGACTATAAGCCAACTGATAGAATTAACCTGAAGACTATAAGCCAACTGATAGAATTAACCTATAAGCCAACTGATAGAATTAACCTGAAGACTATAAGCCAACTGATAGAATTAACCTGAAGACTATAAGACATAAGCCAACTGATAGAATTAACCTGAAGACTATAAGCCAACTGATAGAATTAACCTGAAGACTATAAGCCAACTGATAGAATTAACCTGAAGACTATAAGCCAACTGATAGAATTAACCTGAAGACTATAAGCCAACTGATAGAATTAACCTGAAGACTATAAGCCAACTGATAGAATTAACCTGAAGACTATAAGCCAACTGATAGAATTAACCTGAAGACTATAAGCCAACTGATAGAATTAACCTGAAGACTATAAGCCAACTGATAGAATTAACCTGAAGACTATAAGCCAACTGATAGAATTAACCTGAAGACTATAAGCCAACTGATAGAATTAACCTGAAGACTATAAGCCAACTGATAGAATTAACCTGAAGACTATAAGCCAACTGATAGAATTAACCTGAAGACTATAAGCCAACTGATAGAATTAACCTGAAGACTATAAGCCAACTGATAGAATATAACCAACTGATAGAATTAACCTGAAGACTATAAGCCAACTGATAGAATTAACCTGAAGACTATAAGCCAACTGATAGAATTAACCTGAAGACTATAAGCCAACTGATAGAATTAACCTGAAGACTATAAGCCAACTGATAGAATTAACCTGAAGACTATAAGCCAACTGATAGAATTAACCTGAAGACTATAAGCCAACTGATAGAATTAACCTGAAGACTATAAGCCAACTGATAGAATTAACCTGAAGACTATAAGCCAACTGATAGAATTAACCTGAAGACTATAAGCCAACTGATAGAATTAACCTGAAGACTATAAGCCAACTGATAGAATTAACCTGAAGACTGATAGAATTAACCTGCCAACTGATAGAATTAACCTGAAGACTATAAGCCAACTGATAGAATTAACCTGAAGAATTAACCTATAAGCCAACTGATAGAATTAACCTGAAGACTATAAGCCAACTGATAGAATTAACCTGAAGACTATAAGCCAACTGATAGAATTAACCTGAAGACTATAAGCCAACTGATAGAATTAACCTGAAGACTATAAGCCAACTGATAGAATTAACCTGAAGACTATAAGCCAACTGATAGAATTAACCTGAAGACTATAAGCCAACTGATAGAATTAACCTGAAGACTATAAGCCAACTGATAGAATTAACCTGAAGAACTATAAGCCAACTGATAGAATTAACCTGAAGACTATAAGCCAACTGATAGAATTAACCTGAAGAACTGATAGAATTAACTATAAGCCAACTGATAGAATTAACCTGAAGACTATAAGCCAACTGATAGAATTAACCTGAAGACTATAAGCCAACTGATAGAATTAACCTGAAGACTATAAGCCAACTGATAGAATTAACCTGAAGACTATAAGCCAACTGATAGAATTAACCTGAAGACTATAAGCCAACTGATAGAATTAACCTGAAGACTATAAGCCAACTGATAGAATTAACCTGAAGACTATAAGCCAACTGATAGAATTAACCTGAAGACTATAAGCCAACTGATAGAATTAACCTGAAGACTATAAGCCAACTGATAGAATTAACCTGAAGACTATAAGCCAACTGATAGAATTAACCTGAAGACTATAAGCCAACTGATAGAATTAACCTGAAGACTATAAGCCAACTGATAGAATTAACCTGAAGACTATAAGCCAACTGATAGAATTAACCTGAAGACTATAAGCCAACTGATAGAATTAACCTGAAGACTATAAGCCAACTGATAGAATTAACCTGAAGACTATAAGCCAACTGATAGAATTAACCTGAAGACTATAAGCCAACTGATAGAATTAACCTGAAGACTATAAGCCAACTGATAGAATTAACCTGAAGACTATAAGCCAACTGATAGAATTAACCTGAAGACTATAAGCCAACTGATAGAATTAACCTGAAGACTATAAGCCAACTGATAGAATTAACCTGAAGACTATAAGCCAACTGATAGAATTAACCTGAAGACTATAAGCCAACTGATAGAATTAACCTGAAGACTATAAGCCAACTGATAGAATTAACCTGAAGACTATAAGCCAACTGATAGAATTAACCTGAAGACTATAAGCCAACTGATAGAATTAACCTGAAGAACTGATAGAATTAACCTGCCAACTGATAGAATTAACCTGAAGACTATAAGCCAACTGATAGAATTAACCTGAAGACTATAAGCCAACTGATAGAATTAACCTGAAGACTATAAGCCAACTGATAGAATTAACCTGAAGACTATAAGCCAACTGATAGAATTAACCTGAAGACTATAAGCCAACTGATAGAATTAACCTGAAGACTATAAGCCAACTGATAGAATTAACCTGAAGACTATAAGCCAACTGATAGAATTAACCTGAAGACTATAAGCCAACTGATAGAATTAACCTGAAGACTGATAAGCCAACTGATAGAATTAACCTGAAGACTATAAGCCAACTGATAGAATTAACCTGAAGACTATAAGCCAACTGATAGAATTAACCTGAAGACTATAAGCCAACTGATAGAATTAACCTGAAGACTATAAGCCAACTGATAGAATTAACCTGAAGACTATAAGCCAACTGATAGAATTAACCTGAAGACTATAAGCCAACTGATAGAATTAACCTGAAGACTATAAGCCAACTGATAGAATTAACCTGAAGACTATAAGCCAACTGATAGAATTAACCTGAAGACTATAAGCCAACTGATAGAATTAACCTGAAGACTATAAGCCAACTGATAGAATTAACCTGAAGACTATAAGCCAACTGATAGAATTAACCTGAAGACTATAAGCCAACTGATAGAATTAACCTGAAGACTATAAGCCAACTGATAGAATTAACCTGAAGACTATAAGCCAACTGATAGAATTAACCTGAAGACTATAAGCCAACTGATAGAATTAACCTGAAGACTATAAGCCAACTGATAGAATTAACCTGAAGACTATAAGCCAACTGATAGAATTAACCTGAAGACTATAAGCCAACTGATAGAATTAACCTGAAGACTATAAGCCAACTGATAGAATTAACCTGAAGACTATAAGCCAACTGATAGAATTAACCTGAAGAACTGATAGAATTAACCTGCTATAAGCAACTGATAGAATTAACCTGAAGACTATAAGCCAACTGATAGAATTAACCTGAAGACTATAAGCCAACTGATAGAATTAACCTGAAGACTATAAGCCAACTGATAGAATTAACCTGAAGACTATAAGCCAACTGATAGAATTAACCTGAAGACTATAAGCCAACTGATAGAATTAACCTGAAGACTATAAGCCAACTGATAGAATTAACCTGAAGAAGAACTGATAGAATTAACCTGAAGACTATAAGCCAACTGATAGAATTAACCTGAAGACTATAAGCCAACTGATAGAATTAACCTGAAGACTATATAGCCAACTGATAGAATTAACCTGAAGACTATAAGCCAACTGATAGAATTAACCTGAAGACTATAAGCCAACTGATAGAATTAACCTGAAGACTATAAGCCAACTGATAGAATTAACCTGAATTAACCTGACTATAAGCCAACTGATAGAATTAACCTGAAGACTATAAGCCAACTGATAGAATTAACCTGAAGACTGTAAGCCAACTGATAGAATTAACCTGAAGACTATAAGCCAACTGATAGAATTAACCTGAAGACTGTAAGCCAACTGATAGAATTAACCTGAAGACTATAAGCCAACTGATAGAATTAACCTGAAGACTATAAGCCAACTGATAGAATTAACCTGAAGACTATAAGCCAACTGATAGAATTAACCTGAAGACTATAAGCCAACTGATAGAATTAACCTGAAGACTATAAGCCAACTGATAGAATTAACCTGAAGACTATAAGCCAACTGATAGAATTAACCTGAAGACTATAAGCCAACTGATAGAATTAACCTGAAGACTATAAGCCAACTGATAGAATTAACCTGAAGACTATAAGCCAACTGATAGAATTAACCTGAAGACTAAGTGCTCAACTGATAGAATTAACCTGAAGACCGTAAGCCAAACTGATAGAATTAACCAGACTGACTATAAGTCAACTGGATAGAACTAACCTGAAGACTATAGCCACAACTGGATAGAATTAACCTGAAATAGAATTAACCTGAAGACTATAAGCCAACTGATAGAATTAACCTGAAGATTATAAGCCAACTGATAGAATTAACCTGAAGACTATAAGCCAACTGATAGAATTAACCTGAAGACTATAAGCCAACTGATAGAATTAACCTGAAGACTATAAGCCAACTGATAGAATTAACCTGAAGACTATAAGCCAACTGATAGAATTAACCTGAAGACTATAAGCCAACTGATAGAATTAACCTGAAGACTATAAGCCAACTGATAGAATTAACCTGAAGACTATAAGCCAACTGATAGAATTAACCTGAAGACTATAAGCCAACTGATAGAATTAACCTGAAGACTATAAGCCAACTGATAGAATTAACCTGAAGACTGAAGACTAAGCCAACTGATAGAATTAACCTGAAGACTATAAGCCAACTGATAGAATTAACCTGAAGACTATAAGCCAACTGATAGAATTAACCTGAAGACTATAAGCCAACTGATAGAATTAACCTGAAGACTATATAGCCAACTGATAGAATTAACCTGAAGACTATAACTGATAGAATTAACCAAGACTATAAGCCAACTGATAGAATTAACCTGAAGACTATAAGCCAACTGATAGAATTAACCTGAAGACTATAAGCCAACTGATAGAATTAACCTGAAGACTATAAGCCAACTGATAGAATTAACCTGAAGACTGTAAGCCAACTGATAGAATTAACCTGAAGACTATAAGCCAACTGATAGAATTAACCTGAAGACTATAAGCCATAAGCCAACTGTATAGAATTAACCTGAAGACTATAAGCCAACTGATAGAATTAACCTGAAGACTATAAGCCAACTGATAGAATTAACCTGAAAGACTATGCCAACTGATAGAATTAACCGAAGACTATGTAAGCAACTGATAGAATTAACCCAGCACTCAAGCCAACTGATAAATTAACCTCCCGAAGACTGCAACCAACTATAGAATTAACCTGAAGACTATAACAACTGATAGAATTAACCTGGAAGACTATAAGCCAACCGATGGATAGAATTAACCCGAAGACTATAAGCCAACCGATAGAATTAACCTGAAAACTATAAGCCAATTGATAGAATTAACCCGAAGACTATAAGCCAACTGATAGAATTAACCCTGAAGATTATAAGCCAACTGGATAGAATTAACCTGAAGACTATGCCAGCTAACTGAGTATTAACCTGAAGACTATAAGCCAACTGGATAGTATTAACCCAAAGACCGTGGCCAACCGATAGAATTAACCTGAAGACCAAAGCCAACTGATAGAATTAACCTGAAGACTGTAAATCAAACCGATAGAATTAACCTGAAGACTATAAGCCAACTGATAGAATTAACCTGAAGACTGTAAGCCAACTGATAGAATTAACCTGGAAGACCGTAAGCCAACTGATAGAATTAAATCAGAATAAGCCAACTGATAGAATTAACCTGAAGACTATGCCAACTGATAGATGGAATTAACCTGAAGACTATAAGCCAACTGATAGAATTAACCTGAAGACTATAAGCCAACTGATAGAATTAACCTGAAGACTATAAGCCAACTGATAGAATTAACCTGAAGACTATAAGCCAACTGATAGAATTAACCTGAAGACTATAAGCCAACTGATAGAATTAACCTGAAGAACTGACCTGAAGACTATAAGCCAACTGATAGAATTAACCTGAAGACTATAAGCCAACTGATAGAATTAACCTGAAGACTGCCAACTGATAGAATTAACCTGAAGACTATAAGCCAACTGATAGAATTAACTATAAGCCAACTGATAGAATTAACCTGAAGACTATAAGCCAACTGATAGAATTAACCTGAAGACTATAAGCCAACTGATAGAATTAACCTGAAGACTATAAGCCAACTGATAGAATTAACCTGAAGACTATAAGCCAACTGATAGAATTAACCTGAAGACTATAAGCCAACTGATAGAATTAACCTGAAGACTATAAGCCAACTGATAGAATTAACCTGAAGACTATAAGCCAACTGATAGAATTAACCTGAAGACTATAAGCCAACTGATAGAATTAACCTGAAGACTGCCAACTAGAGAATTAACCTGAAGACTATAAGCCAACTGATAGAATTAACCTGAAGACTATAAGCCAACTGATAGAATTAACCTGAAGACTATAAGCCAACTGATAGAATTAACCTGAAGACTATAAGCCAACTGATAGAATTAACCTGAAGATAGAATAACCTGAAGAGACTATAAGCCAACTGATAGAATTAACCTGAAGACTATAAGCCAACTGATAGAATTAACCTGAAGACTATAAGCCAACTGATAGCCAACTGATAGAATTAACCTGAAGACTATAAGCCAACTGATAGAATTAACCTGAAGACTATAAGCCAACTGATAGAATTAACCTGAAGACTATAAGCCAACTGATAGAATTAACCTGAAGACTATAAGCCAACTGATAGAATTAACCTGAAGACTATAAGCCAACTGATAGAATTAACCTGAAGACTATAACTGATAGAATTAACCAAGACTGATGATAGAATTAACCTGAAGACTATAAGCCAACTGATAGAATTAACCTGAAGACTATAAGCCAACTGATAGAATTAACCTGAAGACTATAAGCCAACTGATAGAATTAACCTGAAGACTATAAGATAGAATTAACCTGAACTATAAGAACTGATAGAATTAACCTGAAGACTATAAGCCAACTGATAGAATTAACCTGAAGACTATAAGCCAACTGATAGAATTAACCTGAAGACTATAAGCCAACTGATAGAATTAACCTGAAGACTATAAGCCAACTGATAGAATTAACCTGAAGACTATAAGCCAACTGATAGAATTAACCAACTGATAGAATTAACCTGAAGACTATAAGCCAACTGATAGAATTAACCTGAAGACTATAAGCCAACTGATAGAATTAACCTGAAGACTATAAGCCAACTGATAGAATTAACCTGAAGACTATAAGCCAACTGATAGAATTAACCTGAAGACTATAAGCCAACTGATAGAATTAACCTGAAGACTATAAACCAACTGATAGAATTAACCTGAAGACTATAAGCCAACTGATGGAATTAACCTGAAGACTATAAGCCAACTGATAGAATTAACCTGAAGACTATAAGCCAACTGATAGAATTAACCTGAAGACTGTAAGCCAACTGATAGAATTAACCTGAAGACTATAAGCCAACTGATAGAATTAACCTGAAGACTGTAAGCCAACTGATAGAATTAACCTGAAGACTGTAAGCCAACTGATAGAATTAACCTGAAAGACTATAAGCAACTGATAGAATAACCTGAAGACTATAAGCCAACTGATAGAATTAACCTGAAGACTATAAGCCAACTGATAGAATTAACCTGAAGACTGTAAGCCAACTGATAGATTAACCTGAAGACTATAAAGCCAACTTAGAATTAACCTGAAGACTATAAGCCAACTGATAGAATTAACCTGAAGTATAGCCAACTGATGAGAATTAACCTGAAGACTATAAGCCAACTGATAGAATTAACCTGGAAGACTATGGACTGATAGAATTAACCTGAAGACTATAAGCCAACTGATAGAATTAACCTGAAGACTGTAAGCCAACTGATAGATTAAACCTGAAGACTATAAGCCAACTGATAGAATAACCTGAAGACTGTAAGCCAACTGATAGAATTAACCTGAAGACTATAAGCCAACTGATAGAATTAACCTGAAGACTATAAGCCAACTGATAGAATTAACCTGAAGACTATAAGCCAACTGATAGAATTAACCTGAAGACTAAAGACTGTAAGCCAACTGATAGAATTAACCTGAAGACTATAAGCCAACTGATAGAATTAACCTGAAGACTATAAGCCAACTGATAGAATTAACCTGAAGACTATAAGCCAACTGATAGAATTAACCTGAAGACTATAAGCCAACTGATAGAATTAACCTGAAGACTATAAGCCAACTGATAGAATTAACCTGAAGACTATAAGCCAACTGATAGAATTAACCTGAAGACTATAAGCCAACTGATAGAATTAACCTGAAGACTATAAGCCAACTGATAGAATTAACCTGAAGACTATAAGCCAACTGATAGAATTAACCTGAAGACTATAAGCCAACTGATAGAATTAACCTGAAGACTATATAAGCCAACTGATAGAATTAACCTGAAGACCAACCAACTGATAGAATTAACCTGAAGACTATAAGCCAACTGATAGAATTAACCTGAATTAACTATAAGCCAACTGATAGAATTAACCTGAAGACTATAAGCCAACTGATAGAATTAACCTGAAGACTATAAGCCAACTGATAGAATTAACCTGAAGACTATAAGCCAACTGATAGAATTAACCTGAATAAGCCACTGATAGAATTAACCTGCTATAAGCCAACTGATAGAATTAACCTGAAGACTGTAAGCCAACTGATAGAATTAACCCTGAAGAGACTATAAGCCAACTGATAGAATAAGACTATAAGCCAACTGATAGAATTAACCCTGAAGACTATAAGCCAACTGATAGAATTAACCTGAAGACTGTAAGCCAACTGATAGAATTAACCTGAAGACTATAAGCCAACTGATAGAATTAACCTGAAGACTATAAGCCAACTGATAGAATTAACCTGAAGACTATAAGCCAACTGATAGAATTAACCTGAAGACTATAAGCCAACTGATAGAATTAACCTGAAGACTATAAGCCAACTGATAGAATTAACCTGAAGACTATAAGCCAACTGATAGAATTAACCTGAAGACTGTAAGCCAACTGATAGAATTTAACCTGAGACTATAAGCCAACTGATAGAATTAACCCGAAGACTATGCCAACTGATAGAATTAACCTGAAGACTATAAGCCAACTGATAGAATTAACCTGAAGACTATAAGCCAACTGATAGAATTAACCTGAAGACTATGAAGACTGTAAGCCAACTGATAGAATTAACCTGAAGACTGCCAACTGAGAATTAACCCTGAAGACTATAAGCCAACTGATAGAATTAACCTGAAGACTGATAGAATTAACCTGAAGACTATAAGCCAACTGATAGAATTAACCTGAAGACTATAAGCCAACTGATAGAATTAACCTGAAGACTATAAGCCAACTGATAGAATTAACCTGAAGACTATAAGCCAACTGATAGAATTAACCTGAAGACTATAAGCCAACTGATAGAATTAACCTGAAGACTATAAGCCAACTGATAGAATTAACCTGAAGACTATAAGCCAACTGATAGAATTAACCTGAAGACTATAAGCCAACTGATAGAATTAACCTGAAGACTATAAGCCAACTGATAGAATTAACCTGAAGACTATAAGCCAACTGATAGAATTAACCTGAAGACTATAAGCCAACTGATAGAATTAACCTGAAGACTATAAGCCAACTGATAGAATTAACCTGAAGACTATAAGCCAACTGATAGAATTAACCTGAAGACTATAAGCCAACTGATAGAATTAACCTGAAGACTATAAGCCAACTGATAGAATTAACCTGAAGACTATAAGCCAACTGATAGAATTAACCTGAAGACTATAAGCCAACTGATAGAATTAACCTGAAGACTATAAGCCAACTGATAGAATTAACCTGAAGACTATAAGCCAACTGATAGAATTAACCTGAAGACTATAAGCCAACTGATAGAATTAACCTGAAGACTATAAGCCAACTGATAGAATTAACCTGAAGACTATAAGCCAACTGATAGAATTAACCTGAAGACTATAAGCCAACTGATAGAATTAACCTGAAGACTATAAGCCAACTGATAGAATTAACCTGAAGACTATAAGCCAACTGATAGAATTAACCTGAAGACTATAAGCCAACTGATAGAATTAACCTGAAGACTATAAGCCAACTGATAGAATTAACCTGAAGACTATAAGCCAACTGATAGAATTAACCTGAAGACTATAAGCCAACTGATAGAATTAACCTGAAGACTATAAGCCAACTGATAGAATTAACCTGAAGACTATAAGCCAACTGATAGAATTAACCTGAAGACTATAAGCCAACTGATAGAATTAACCTGATAGAATTAACCTGAAGACTAAGCCAACTGATAGCCAACTGATAGAATTAACCTGAAGACTATAAGCCAACTGATAGAATTAACCTGAAGACTATAAGCCAACTGATAGAATTAACCTGAAGACTATAAGCCAACTGATAGAATTAACCTGAAGACTATAAGCCAACTGATAGAATTAACCTGAAGACTATAAGCCAACTGATAGAATTAACCTGAAGACTATAAGCCAACTGATAGAATTAACCTGAAGACTATAAGCCAACTGATAGAATTAACCTGAAGACTATAAGCCAACTGATAGAATTAACCTGAAGACTAACTGATAGAATTAACCTAAGCCAACTGATAGAATTAACCTGAAGACTATAAGCCAACTGATAGAATTAACCTGAAGACTATAAGATAGAATTAACCAAGACTATAAGCCAACTGAGAATTAACCTGAAGACTATAAGCCAACTGATAGAATTAACCTGAAGACTATAAGCCAACTGATAGAATTAACCTGAAGACTATAAGCCAACTGATAGAATTAACCTGAAGACTATAAGCCAACTGATAGAATTAACCTGAAGACTATAAGCCAACTGATAGAATTAACCTGAAGACTATAAGCCAACTGATAGAATTAACCTGAAGACTATAAGCCAACTGATAGAATTAACCTGAAGACTATAAGCCAACTGATAGAATTAACCCAACTGATAGAATTAACCTGAAGACTATAAGCCAACTGATAGAATTAACCTGATATAAGCCAACTGATAGAATTAACCTGAAGACTATAAGCCAACTGATAGAATTAACCTGAAGACTATAAGCCAACTGATAGAATTAACCTGAAGACTATAAGCCAACTGATAGAATTAACCTGAAGACTATAAGCCAACTGATAGAATTAACCTGAAGACTATAAGCCAAGCCTATAAGCCAACTGATAGAATTAACCTGAAGACTATAAGCCAACTGATAGAATTAACCTGAAGAAGACTAGAATTAACCTGAAGACTATAAGCCAACTATAGAATTAACCTGAAGACTATAAGCCAACTGATAGAATTAACCTGAAGACTATAAGCCAACTGATAGAATTAACCTGAAGACTATAAGCCAACTGATAGAATTAACCTGCCAACTGATAGAATTAACCTGAAGACTATAAGCCAACTGATAGAATTAACCAAGACTATAAGCCAACTGATAGAATTAACCTGAAGACTATAAGCCAACTGATAGAATTAACCTGAAGACTATAAGCCAACTGATAGAATTAACCTGAAGACTATAAGCCAACTGATAGAATTAACCTGAAGACTATAAGCCAACTGATAGAATTAACCTGAAGACTATAAGCCAACTGATAGAATTAACCTGAAGACTATAAGCCAACTGATAGAATTAACCTGAAGACTATAAGCCAACTGATAGAATTAACCTGAAGACTATAAGCCAACTGATAGAATTAACCTGAACCAACTGATAGAATTAACCTGAAGACTATAAGCCAACTGATAGAATTAACCTGAAGACTATAAGCCAACTGATAGAATTAACCTGAAGAATATAAGCCTGATAGACCTATAAGCCAACTGAAGAATTAACCTGAAGACTATAAGCCAACTGATAGAATTAACCTGAAGACTATAAGCCAACTGATAGAATTAACCTGAAGACTATAAGCCAACTGATAGAATTAACCTGAAGACTATAAGCCAACTGATAGAATTAACCTGAAGACTATAAGCCAACTGATAGAATTAACCTGAAGACTATAAGCCAACTGATAGAATTAACTGATAGAATTAACCTGAAGACTATAAGCCAACTGATAGAATTAACCTGAAGACTATAAGCCAACTGATAGAATTAACCTGAAGACTATAAGCCAACTGATAGAATTAACCTGAAGACTATAAGCCAACTGATAGAATTAACCTAAGACTATAAGCCAACTGATAGAATTAACCTGAAGACTATAAGCCAACTGATAGAATTAACCTGAAGACTATAAGCCAACTGATAGAATTAACCTGAAGACTATAAGCCAACTGATAGAATTAACCTGAAGACTATAAGCCAACTGATAGAATTAACCTGAAGACTATAAGCCAACTGATAGAATTAACCTGAAGACTATAAGCCAACTGATAGAATTAACCTGAAGACCAACTATAAGCCAACTGATAGAATTAACCTGAAGACTATAGAGCCAACTGATAGAATTAACCTGAAGACTATAAGCCAACTGATAGAATTAACCTGAAGACTATAAGCCAACTGATAGAATTAACCTGAAGACCAACTATAAGCCAACTGATAGAATTAACCTGAAGACTATAAGCCAACTGATAGAATTAACCTGAAGACTATAAGCCAACTGATAGAATTAACCTGAAGACTATAAGCCAACTGAATTAACCTGAACTATAACCAACTGATAGAATTAACCTGAAGACTATAAGCCAACTGATAGAATTAACCTGAAGACTATAAGCCAACTGATAGAATTAACCTGAAGACCTGAAGACTATAAGCCAACTGATAGAATTAACCTGAAGACTATAAGCCAACTGATAGAATTAACCTGAAGACTATAAGCCAACTGATAGAATTAACCTGAAGACTATAAGCCAACTGATAGAATTAACCTGAAGACTATAAGCCAACTGATAGAATTAACCTGAAGACTATAAGCCAACTGATAGAATTAACCTGAAGACTATAAGCCAACTGATAGAATTAACCTGAAGACTATAAGCCAACTGATAGAATTAACCTGAAGACTATAAGCCAACTGATAGAATTAACCTGAAGATTATAAGCCAACTGATAGAATTAATTGAACCTGAAGACCAACTGATAGAGAAGATTATAAGCCAACTGATAGAATTAACCTGAAGACTATAAGCCAACTGATAGAATTAACCTGAAGAACTATAAGCCAACTGATAGAATTAACCTGAAGACTATAAGAACTATAGAATTAACCTGCCAACTGATAGAATTAACCTATAAGCCAACTGATAGAATTAACCTGAAGACTATAAGCCAACTGATAGAATTAACCTGAAGACTATATAAGCCAACTAAGCCAACTGATAGAATTAACCTGAAGACTATAAGCCAACTGATAGAATTAACCTGAAGACTATAAGCCAACTGATAGAATTAACCTGAAGACTATAAGCCAACTGATAGAATTAACCTGAAGACTATAAGCCAACTGATAGAATTAACCTGAAGACTATAAGCCAACTGATAGAATTAACCTGAAGACTATAAGCCAACTGATAGAATTAACCTGAAGACTATAAGCCAACTGATAGAATTAACCTGAAGACTATAAGCCAACTGATAGAATTAACCTGAAGACTATAAGCCAACTGATAGAATTAACCTGAAGACTATAAGCCAACTGATAGAATTAACCTGAAGACTATAAGCCAACTGATAGAATTAACCTGAAGACTATAAGCCAACTGATAGAATTAACCTGAAGACTATAAGCCAACTGAATTAACCTGAATTAACCAACTGATAGAATTAACCTGAAAGCCAACTGATAGAATTAACCTGAAGATTATAAGCCAACTGATAGAATTAACCTGAAGACTATAAGCCAACTGATAGAATTAACCTGAAGACTATAAGCCAACTGATAGAATTAACCTGAAGACTGTAAGCCAACTGATAGAATTAACCTGAAGACTATAAGCCAACTGATAGAATTAACCTGAAGACTATAAGCCAACTGATAGAATTAACCTGAAGACTATAAGCCAACTGATAGAATTAACCTGAAGACTATAAGCCAACTGATAGAATTAACCTGAAGACTATAAGCCAACTGATAGAATTAACCTGAAGACTATAAGCCAACTGATAGAATTAACCTGAAGACTATAAGCCAACTGATAGAATTAACCTGAAGACTATAAGCCAACTGATAGAATTAACCTGAAGACTATAAGCCAACTGATAGAATTAACCTGAAGACTATAAGCCAACTGATAGAATTAACCTGAAGACTATAAGCCAACTGATAGAATTAACCTGAAGACTATAAGCCAACTGATAGAATTAACCTGAAAAGAAAAACCCAGAAGATTAGAAAGAGTAAACGTGTGTTGCTTCTTACCTCTTATTATCATTGTGTAAAAACGACACAAATATATGGATGGTAGTCCTTCAACCAAGTAACCAACTTACACAAGTGCTATTATAGAATGTATGACTCATATTTAAGTAACTCTTGAATGACATCTTCCATGCAAGAACTCAGAAGCACCAAAAGAAGAAATGAGCCTTGGCAGTGTATTTTTAATTGAAAAACAGGGCCAATAATTTCAAAATCTAGTTGTATATACATTACATTTGCACTTACGACAGTCTCTTGTATATGCAACATTTAATGAAAACTTTGGTGCTCAAGAAATACTATCCCTTCTAAAATAAAAAGAAGAGAAGCATCTGATATGTTTCACATACTATTTCCTCACTTTTAATTGAGTCGTATGTCAAAAGCTTGGTTTCAGTGCCTCTATAACATAAATAGTAATTCTTTTGCTGATAAAAGAGAAAACAACAACACAAAACATGTATAAGTCCTTACGTCATGATAAGAATTTAAAGTTTCATTGAGATATACAAAATTTTCAGTTCATTTTAAATCTATATACACAAACATTAACACCATTGTTATTGAATCTGTTTCATAGAGTTTTCACTTTGTTGATATATAAAGATAATAAATGTCATTTATCGTATTCTTCTATTTTCCTCTGCTCCAGTATGAATGTAGAATATAACAGAGATATATTTCCCAAGTAGACTGTCGTAATTTACAGGTAGCATTCTTATGTATCTCGTGCTAAATGTTTTCTTGTGGTTCTGACAAAACCAACAAATAATTTTAATATTAAGCGATCACCTTACTTATTTGAATAAACCTTTCATACAAGTTGACGATACCATAGTTGAATAATGTTCTAAAATTTGGGGCTTGATTCCCCATATTGACAAAGATCAGATTGTCCATTATGTGGCTTTGCGCTAAAACAAACAACTTTTAATCAATACTGTTAATGGAACTAACATTAGAATAGACATAACGTACTTGTATGCACTATTACAGACCAAATATCAACAAACCACTTACTGAAGTAAAACATGGATCATCTTAGCGAGTCTTTACAGTTAGTTTTCCTTTAAATTAGAAGTGATCAGAAAGACCAGGCCGTAATGACCAGTAAGTTTTTACACTCTGATGTAATAGAGTGCTTATTTCAACCCTGGTTCCTTCTAGCATAGAAGTCTCGATTATTTCATCTATTCAGTTGGAGTAAGTTTTGAATTTGGTTACATATACTTCTTCTCACATCGTTTCATCGTCATGATCTGTTTTATTTTGTTTCTATGGGCTAGGACAGTAAACGTTAACTCATACCTTACACAATTCAAAAGCAATTGTTGTTACTATGATATGGTCGAGCAAGTTAAACAATTTTTTTCGTGTTTGGGAAGTATGAGTAGACGATGCGGATTTAGTGTTTTAAAGAAAATGGTAATAGGGACTGGCGCTGCTCTAGTTGAGATCCAACTTAGAGAAAAACTATAGTTGCTAGCCTACACTTGTCCTATCTATCTATAAATGTTCTTATTTAAATTTCAACATCTCGTGTTACTGTCGAAACATGACTTCCCTATGTGTATTTCGTATATTATTTGGGATATTTTTTTTCGTGAATATCTGATCACTTAAAATGTTTTTGATATTCTGCAATATTTTATCACAGGGTGGAAAACGTTTTAATTTTATCACTTTAATAACTTTTAAGGACATAAACAATCAAACGTGCTGTCTATTTTTGTAGCTCATGGAATAATTAAAAATATTTATATGATACAAAACAGTTCAAATTAAATATGAAAACTAGGTTTTACACGAATAAGACACAGAAGAGAGTAATAAGTATCATTTTAAAGAGATCGTTTTCTAAAAGTATGCATACATAAACGACCTGTCGAAATGACGTGAATAATAAGATAAAGACGAAAGGCGGAAGACTTTCGAAACGTCGTCTCCTACATTTGTGTCTCCACAAAAGGCAGTTGCCGTCCATTCTACAAAGTTTCATCAAAATAAAGGACATTATTCAACTATGGTGTCGTCAATTTATGAAAGGTCGTTTCAACTAAGTAAGGTGATCGCTTAATATTATAAATATTTATTGATTTTGTCAGTACCACAAGAAAACGTTTAACATGAGATACATAACAATGTTACGTGTAAATTACGGCAGATTAGCCTGGGAAATATATCTCTTTTATATTCTACATTCATACTGGGGCAGAGGGAATGGGAGGAACAATATAATTTAAGTTACATATTATTTGAAGTGCATTCTTTCAGCTGTATAATAATTTTTTTGATAACTATTACTATAACGACTCATGCAAGTCTCTTCTAGCAAAATGGCGCACTGGGGCGCATTGCCACATTTCACTTGGAGCAAATTTACATGCGTGTCAACCAGCTTGACAATGAAGAATTTGCATCCACTTTTATGCTTTTAATAGAAAGAAAGATACAATATGAAGATATTGAAATACCTTTTCATTAATTTTTAATTAATGCTAAATGCTGAAAAATTTAACTTGTTGCAATTATGACCCTCTAGATGTGAAGAGTAAACAACTTTTTTTCCCCTGATTTTGTTAATTCTTTAATATTATTCATTGATAACTCAATTGCCTACTATGCAATAAAATGGTTAAAACAGTTAAAGTGATTTTTCTTCATTTACTTAAATGCGCAATAAATACAGTAATTATAAATGGTGTTCTGGATTTAATTTTATCCATGTCATGTTCAGTTCTGAGAAACATAGGAAAGAAGTTCTAGATATATATATTTTTCTTTGATAACTATCTGTTTTCAACTGCTATTTTGTTTGCTCAGTTTTATCACAGAAGTAGCTAAACTAAGTAAGATCTATCACCCTCTCACAGGAGGGAATTGTTAAGCACAGAAAGTAATATTAAGTCAGTAGATTCTGTTTCAAATTATACAAGAGAATATTTCATGTTTTTACGTAAAATAGCAAAACAACCTAATAACATAGCAAAGGTTGTGTGAAGATTTTTTGTTCTTTTTAAAAAGATATCAAATTATCAGTCTAGGTTTCTCTACTAGCAGGGATCAAGCATTGAACTTTAGTTTAATAATCCCTTAAATTTACAAACTCATGTGTTGTGTAAAGATGAAAAACTCAAAATTCTATTAACTGAAAAAAATAACAGTAAATAGTAAACAATATTTCAATCATCGATCCTCTTTTAAACAAAGGCCGGGTGTGACCTTGTGGCTATCATGCCGAATCATGAATTCAAAAGCCAATGATTCGCATTCAGTTGCTGCAAAAAAAAAAAAAATCTTAAACACCATTGTCGAACAGTGAAATATAACTGCCTTCCCTAGCACATCAGTTCGAGACTAGAGACGGTTAGAAGAGATAACCCCTGTATAGCTTTGTACGAATATCCTACACAAACATTTTAAACAAAGTAGAAATTTGTATTTGAAAATACAGTCAACAACACTTAACAATCTGTTTTAACAATATATCTAAATTTATTACTACGTCAAGACGATTTTTGTTTTTTTTATACGAATTTTCAACACTTACCGACTACACCTCAGTGGTGGAAACTTCTTTGTGTCATAATATCCTATGGTGTTTGCAACTGAAACTGTTTCTGGAGGTTTATATGTTTAATTAGGTTAAAAACCAAAAGTAATACTACCTTATCCCTAATATAAATACTGCATGAAGCTGATGGTCAAGTATATACATGCAACCTTCTCATTTATTTATTGTTAATTTCCCACAGGTTTGTTTATCATCACGTAATACTTTTAAGACTGGTTGATTTGACGTTACGTATCTTTTTATATTAATAATTTAGTAAATTAGCTTTAATATAAAACGAGTAACTGAATCGTAAAGAAGGAGAAAAAATTAAATTATTGTAATATTTAATAAGAGTTAAAGCCACAAGAGACCTAGAAATGTATCGTATTACATATATAACGATATGTAATTAGAAAATAAATGTTTCAAAGTATTAATTAACTTTTATTACTAACACATGAAACATTCCGTGCGGAGGTTCACGATCTCTATGTCATGTGATAAAATCAATTTTATATATTTAGGGAAACATTTCTGGTACAAGGAGAGCTAGAAAATTTTCCTTTCTGGAATGGAAATGTATTCACTCCAGTACTAGACAATATATAATGCTTTTATTAAACCCATTTTCTCGCAAAATATTAATTTTCACACTTCTATTAAGCAAAGTAATTTTGTTTTTAAATAAAAAGTACCCATATTATTGACCCTTTCCTAATGACACAGAGTTAAAAATAGGGTATCGATATCCGTGGTATGGAAAGTACAGGTAGTCCATTGCGTATATTTGTGCTTAATAGTAACCAACCCATAATACTTTATGACATCTCATCGATGTTCTGCATTCTGTTGACTGGTTTAGTTTGGTTTCTTTTGAATTTCACCCAAAGTTACACGAGGGCTATTTGCACTAGCCGTCCGTAATTTAGCAGTGTAAGGCTAGAGGAAAGGCAGCTAATTATCACCACCCACCGCCAACTCTTGGACTACTCTTTTAACAACGAATAGTGGGATTGACCGTTACATTATAACTCCTCCATGACTGAAAGGGCAAGCATGTTTAGTGTGACGAGGATTCGAACCCACGACCCTCGGATTACGAATCGAGTGCCTTAACCACCTGGTTATGCCGGGCCGCATTTTGTTGATAAGAATAAAAGATTAAGTTATTAAGTAGCACTCATATCAATTTAAAAGATTATGATATCTCTTTCACTTAATGGCATTGGAAAATAAAGGAATATGGGTTACCTTGGTGCACCATAACCATCTAAAATATACTTGTTACAAGTTAATTCCAAGTCGTAATTAGGAAAGTAAAATGTGATTATAGAGGCACTGATGTAGCATAATGAAAAATAATCTCTATCTGGAAAGTTACACAAATCACGGGTACAGAAACTGTTTTCACGAGAAACCCGTTCATCCGTAGCATAACTCAAGCAGTTGAATAATAGAATATATATATATATATATATTAATGCTGTTTAACACGAAAGCATACTCAGGATGTTAGGCGCAGCGTTTATGGATTTCAGTGGGATAGGACTGCTGAGATGGGCGTTATACACTAGATGTTCTATAGAAAGTCAGCATGGAGGAATGGTGCGTTTGGAACATGATGATTTTACGAAGAAGCCACTTGCAATAGAAACTGCACTTCAGGGATATTAAGAAAATACACTGGCATCAAAAAGAGCATGACTCGATGTAATGATACATACTGTAGCGACGTGGTAATGCTCCCAAATTGTTTTAATATACTGTACTCAACATTTATAGTTGTCTTGTTCTGTTTATATAATATAGGTCTAGGATGTTTTAAATTCTGACTTTTATATAATTACAAGTATAATGTTAAATACCACGAGTGAGGAATAAATTATAGGCTGTAGTGTATGATAATGTACTAAGTTATAAAATGTAAGTTGTTTTTTTTTAATAGAAAAAAGCTGTAAATATGAGAATGTGGCGTTACTGCTCAGAGTGCACAAAGCTGATGTAAGCTACCACTCTGGAAAAAATGTAAATGATAGATCATATTGTGAGGTTAAGAGGCATACAATAGTGCTTAAATATTTATTTTTGTAGATAAATGGAATTTAGTAATACTAATTTAAGTTTTTTTAAGAATGTATTATTTATTATATCTTATAGCCTTGTGAATGTGTTCCAATTTGTATTTTATCCCCCCCCCCAACATCGACTTAGAAAGCTGTAAGCTATAATGTTACATCTGAGAATATATGACCTTGATTTTGGGGGAGGGAAGCGTAACAAATTTAGCGTGATACGTTTATTTCAATACCTACGCTTGTTTCAATGTAGCTTTTTTTTTTTGCATATGATACATATTTTTCATTGTGTATTGCACAAGTTCTCGAAATTTGTAGAAGATTCTTGAAAGTAGGAATTAAGAATATTTGTTTTACAAAAACATTGGCACGTTTTCGAACATTGTTTAAACTTCTAGAAACTCGCGTGATTTGTATAAACGTTGCTAGCTCAGAGACAGAAGAAGAATATTATTAGTCAGATATATTTAGTGTGCTATAGGCCTTGGAAGCTATAACTGTGATTAACGCCCATTAAATGGAAAACTACTGAATGTTTGTAGATTTCGAACATTACAAACCATTCAACCTCAATGAATTAACTTCGGACGTTGGTAGTTCTGCGAGAACATTAGGTATGTCGCCAGCGAAAACTTACGGGTGCTTCAAGCTTAGCCAACCGTCAAAAGAAATATATAGGTGTATCAACAAAGAATTAATTCGCTCCTCATGAACAGTTGATAAAATATTCAGTTCCAGACCTGATAAAAGACTCATTATTGTTTGTGAGTTTGTAAAGCTTTGGTATATAAATCATTATTTGTAATATCAGTTATTATGAATTGTGTTAAAATATATTGGGGGTCAGAATGAAAACGTATGCGTATCAGTTTTGTTGGCAAATATTACAAATGTGATACATATCGACATTAAGTTAACTTCTAAATTGAAGTTCATATTTCCGGCCCCACAGTAGCAGGCATGTCTGTAGACTCTCACCGCTAGAAATCGGGTTTCGTTACCAGTGGTGGGCAGAGCACAGATAACCCATTGTGTAGTTTTGTACTTAATTTTAAACTAACAAATAAAAATGTATCAAATTTTCGGTTATTTGAAACCGTAAAACGTAACGCACGTACCAATATATAGAACCAATTTTATCAGATGATATGAAAAACGTGAACTTCCGCATGGAATGTGCTATATCTCAGTATTAAAACCACTCAAACCTACTAGATTAAAGCATACGATACATTTCTAGGCCTATTATTTTTTAATTCTTATTAAATATTACAACAAATTTAACTTGTTTCTACTTCTTTACGATTCGCGGTGCTCTTTTAATGTTAAAGTGAATTCTTTATTGAATTTTTAACATGAAAATTAACGATACGTAACGTCAAATCAGCCAGTCTTAAGAGTGTTTTATGACGATAAACAAACCTGTAGGAAATTAAAAATAAATAAATGAAAAAGTTGCATGTATATACTTGGCCTTGGCCCGTCAATATTATTCAGTATTTTTTTTTTGAGGTAAATTGTTTTGGTACAGTATACTAACTAAACATGTAAACATCTGGAAACAGTCTCAGTCACAAACACAACAGACACATAAAAAAAAATCCGACACCGAAATGTATCTGGTAAATGTACAAAACTTGTGTAAAAGAAAACAAAATCGTCTGGACCTATTAATATTATAGATATACTGCTACAAGAGATTCTGAGGTATTTTTTATTATGTAATTAAATATGATTTTTAATTTTGTTTAAAACGTTTGTGTGGGATATTCACATATAGTTACAAAGAGTTTATTTGCGCTAGTTGTCCCTAATTTCGAATTGATATACTAGAAGGAAGGCTACAAGTGAATACCACTAACCGTCAATTATTAAGCAACCATAGTCGAGTTAAACTGTTTATAACGTACTCACAGTCTCAAAGTGCGTTAAGATGTTTTCTATACTACAGTAACGGAATGCAAATCATTGACTTTTTATTTCATAGTTCGGCACAATAGCCACAAGGTTAGGATTTTGGTCTTAAAGACCAGGTAGTATCGGGCTTACTTCTTCCTCCTGTGTGTTCTATTGTTTTGCTTCCTGTTGAATGTTTATGATGATACCACATGGGGGTCGCAATAAATTACACTTGCTCCGATCTCTTTCAAGGCAAATGTCTATGTAGGTATTTTCTTTAGCGTTCTTATAGAAACCCTTTATTAAATGTTATCATATTAGCCCAAAACTTGTATGGGTTTTATTGTCTAGTAATATGTGGCTTTATTATTTATCCTAAAATAAATGTTATCAGGTGTGTGTGTTTTTCTTATAGCAAAGCCACATCGAGCTATCTGCTGAGCCCACCGAGGGGAATCAAACTCCTGAATTTAGCGCTGTAAATCCGTAGACATACCGCTGTACTAGCTGGGAGCCATGTTATCAACAGAGGTACTTAGGTCTTACTTTCATCATGTATGTAGTAGCGATCAAGTTCACATAGCAGATCTTTTTTTTTTTTTGCCAGTTGTTTTAAAATAATTTACAAAATTATGCAAGAGTCTGTTAGCTGTGTTTGTATCTATGTGTTTAACTTTTGACAGTGAACTGCAAGTGACTTTTTATGCTGTAGTAATTATTGAGTTTTGTACTGGTTTAATTTTATTTATGTGTTTAAGTGTTATGTTTAACCATGCTGGGCATGCATATTCTACAAAGATTCGTGTATATGTTGTGTAGATTTTTATTATATTTTCCGGTTTCTGTTGGTTAGACTTCTTGCATAACTTGTGCATTTCCAAATTTTTGTTTCACCTACACTAACATCATGTCGAAGGTTAAATTTAGGAATTTAACCAAAGTTGTGGTATGGAGAAGTGTTCCCTTCATAGGAATTTAACCAATGTTGTGGTATGGAGAAGTGTTCCCTTCATAGGAATTTAACCAAAGTTATGGTATGGAGAAGTGTTCCCTTCATAGGAATTTAACCAATGTTGTGGTATGGAGAAGTGTTCCCTTCATGTATTGTTTTGGAGGATTTTTTTTATGTTTTGTTTGTCTTGTGAATGCTACTAATTCAGTTTTGGTACGTTTATTTTTTGTGATATTTTAAAGGATTTTTTAGTATTATTTAAGATGACTTAAGAAGGTCGAAACTTTGATTTGTACTTTATTTTTATTAAAGTTTTGATACCCATACCAGCCGTCTTAAGAATACTTTTCCAGTCCAGTTTGGGTCTTTTAAGGGCATACTGCTCACATACATGATGAATAGAATAGGTCTAACTACCCTTCCGTCTTGCACACCAGTTTCTGAAGTAAATTACTCCGAGAAGGTTCCCCTGACATTTACTTTATCTTCTGTCTTTCAGGAAGTTGGATACATTGATTTGTGGTCTGTCTAAAACTTTTAAAATTCATTGTGAATTTCTGATAACTTGGAAGTTATTTCTAGATAATTTGAGAGTCTACAGCTAGTCATTCTTTCGAGAATTTTCCCTACACATCTGATCAGGTTGATTGGGCGATGGTCATTTGACTTATTTGCTGGTTTTCCTTCTTTATGGAACATGAGATCTATTGCTTGCTTCCAAGAAATCATGAATATCCAGAACTGAATGCTAAATTGATAGTGCTCTTAAGTGTTCATGCAGTTTTTGAGTGCTGATCTATTTATAAATTTTTGACTCATATTCTACAAACACAGGCATATATTCACCATATCACTGGTTCCATAAGCGTATGAGTATGTGTCGGAATAGCATCGTTTAGTAGAACCGTGTTTGTGTCTAATGGGGTACTTGTATAGAATTCTGCCATTAGCATTTGTTGACTTAAAGACAAGATGTTTGCTGTTAAGATCAGTGGTTATTATTGTATTGGTGTATATTCCTGCTACCATAACAATGATTTAATTTTCGGTTTGTACATATATGATAATACATTCATTTGAGGAAGTTTTTGTACGTCATTTACAATCAGTTCAGATTTGTATAAGATAAGTGTTAAGGCCATTATTATTTGTTCGGTCTTTTATAATCATTGAGTAGCCATTTATTTTAAATCTATGTGTTACATATAAGCACGTTTCACTAATTACAAATATTGGTTTAATACTCTTGGTTATATCTTCAATCTTGTGCTTCTTAAAATCAATTCTTGACGTGAGCCACCGTGAATTTATTTTGTGATAAAGTCGGTAACATAATGATTGGGAGATGGGTTTGTACCTTTATGATTTTGTCTTTTTTAGTATTTCTTTCATATTGTCTGTTTTATTTGGTTTTGAGTATTCTGTCGTTGATATTTTAATTATGCTTGTTAGAACTTCCATTAGTGTTTTCTGTTTTCTCTTTATGTGGTTGTATTGTTTTATTTAGTTTTTCTATTGTTGTTGTGGGGGGTTCCTACTTCTAGTTTTTGTGCGTTTCGTCCTTTTCACTTGTGTTCTTGACTGCTGTGACGTAGGTGTTTTTTTTTCTTAAGCTTTCTCGCCCTTTCGGCCGTGGGGGGCGTTATAAAGTAACAGTAAGTCCCACTATTCGTTGGTAAAAGAGTAGCCCAAGAGTTGTCGGTGATGAGTAGCGGCCTTCCCTCTAGCCTTACACTGCTAAACTAAGGACGACGATTAGCGCAAATAGCTGTCGTGCAGTTTTGCGCGAAATTAAAAAAAACAATTAAAGTAAAATAAGGACCAAACCAACGCATTTAATTATTGCTCTATTCACTCCAAACTTTATCTGCATTAGCTTCCCCTAATTTCAAAGAGAAACCTAGAGGGAAGGCAGCTAGAAAACATCATTCACGGCCTACACTGTACCAATGAATAACAGAATTGACCATCACATAAAAACGTTTCAAAAGCTGAAAGGACAACCTTGTTTGTTGAGGATATTTGATTTCACGAGTCGAATGTCTTATTTAGCACACCATATCAACTCGACTGATAGTTCTAAATAATGGACACTTATGCCTATTTAGCCATAATTTGAATAAGGTTCTGTTGAGATTAAAAATGTTTAATGCTCTGAAATATTTTAAAAGATGTCCCAAAAATGTACATATTTCTACGTGGCCCTAAAATTACAAGATATGTTCATTACTAAATAATAAAACACTATTTAAACACTAATGATGAGAATCTTCCATAACCCCTTTTCACACTACACGTTCAACGTAGGCTCCAAGTTTGCGAATAACAACGTGCATTTGGACTGTCATTACTTCAGAATGTTCCGGCGGATATTGTTCTTGAGATCATTAATAGTTCGACGTTTGATATTATCTTAAACACAATACGTTAGTTTAGCTCCCTTACAAAGTAGTCTGGCGATGACAGATCAGGTGCACATGGAGGCCGTTCCATGTCCTCCTAACATTTCAGAAGTTCATTCTACTAATTCTATTGCTGAGACAATGTGCAACAAAAATACTCACTGCGCAGGTGTCTGCTTTGATAGCTGTAGAATACATTATAATAACACGTTTCCATGGCGATATTATACAGTACTATCTTCTTCTACACATTGCAAATATATATTTAATAAAATCTGATAAATTCTAATCACAAGTATCGGTCTCGAAGATAATACATTGAAGAAATTATAGAAATTAATCATCGTCATTATCATTAAATACGTGTGTAAAATAACCAGTTATCACTGTGTAATTTATGAATTGACACCAACGTCAAAAGTAACTTTTATAAACAAAATTGAAGAAGAGAAAAATATATAGATCACGAAACTCTTCATTTTATTACATTTGTCTGTTTGTGTTGTATATAAAACTGTAGTAGTACATTACACAATAACCAATCGTAAGATACACAGTTATATAAAACTAGAAGTAGTAGAGTATATGATAAACGATCGTGAGATACAGAGTTATATAAAACTACAAATGGAACAGTGCACGATAAAGGATCCTGAAGCTGAATGAGTACAGCCGTTGGAATGTGAGGCTTCAAGAAAACTAGAACATTGAACATTTGTTTCACACTACTGCAACTGGACTACTGGTGACTGAGTCAGGAGAACAGCGTTCAGCTTGTCATCATTGAGCAACGAGGTTCATCAGGACAGTCTGAAAGCAAAATTGGAGACATCCTGTAACAAGTCTTCAGTGGGCCATCACACTGGTTGTCCGCATTACCTAGAGAAGACAATAGCAAACTTGGCTTGGCAACATCCAAGGCAGCAGCTGGTTAGAAAAGATTGAACAACTCCATTTTGATAGGAGAAATACTAACTACAGTAGAACTTAACTTCATCTCGTACAACATTTACAGACGAGGAGTATATGATAAAAGCCTGCTCAAAGAGAGGCGAGAAGGGTGGTTTTACAACAAGGGAAATGGAAAACGTTGCTCTAGTTCTGTAGCTCATGTGGATGGCTACTTAGGAGAAATGACAACACCATAATAACCACAACAAATAACACAGATGACAGTACAATCAGTCGCATCACAACTAAAAATCAAGCATCTCAAGCACTTGGACATAACACAATCCTTAGATAAGTATCTTTCAAGGCTACATGTCCAATAAAAGCACACTATTTGTGAGCTGGAATACTAATCTGGACAATTTTATTTTCTCCCCCATAGATGAATTATATCCTAATTATTTTTAAAATTGTTTTAGCAATTACCTTCCCACATCTGGCTGTAAACTGCAAGAGGTGGTAAATATCTGGGATGTTGTGTGCCGGAGCACCCCCATTTGAACCTTTTTTTAAATTATAAGCATATGAGACCGGCACAGGTGGGATTAAACTGGGTGGTAGATGATGTATTCCAAATACAGTTTGGGCCTTACCTCTGTCAGCACCTCAAAAAACAAGGTCACGTTACATAATGTCCCACCTTATGATTTGTGTATCAGTATTGGATGTTTATTTTATGGCTGTGATTTTTCCTGTTGTTTTCGTGTTTTTCACCACCATAAAAGTACATTTAATTATATTCCATCTAAATATGCTGGATGAAATTCACGTTATCCTTACTTTTGGTTTAAACTGTTTTATAAAAATATTTGTAGCTTATTAAATAACTATATATATATTACTTATATTTACCTTCTTTACTTCTTTGTTAAGAAAACTTTAGTAACAAATAGCATTGTGGACCAATATTTTGTTGTTATAAAATAATTTGTTTTTGCCTTGCGGTTGCTATTGTCTTATTGAATTAGACTTCATCTTAAAAAATGGAACAACCTTTAACTTCTTTACAAATGTTGTAGAATTAAATGTGTCATCTATTAGGCATGACTGTGAGTCTAAAAAGATGCAGATTGAAGAGGTACATTGTTCACACTGAAAGAGTAGAGACTGTGAACAACTAATGTAGCTTGTGTTGAAACATGCCAATATCTTTAACAATAAAGTTGGTCTTACAGGTTCGTCTGAACACAGCATTATAATCAGGACCCAATGTTTAGTAAGCCTTAACATTATTTTCTCACTAAATTACAAGTGCTACATGATCACTCAATAAACGCTTTGTGATAACTCAGTTGAATCCTTCATTCCTTCTGGGATTTCTGCAAAAGTTATTGTCACGAAGAAAACTGATTTTAGTTTCTGTGTTGAACGGAGGAAACTAAATATCAAGTCTTAGAATCTGAATGCTATTCATTGCAATCAGATAAGTGATATTTTAAATATTTTCTCAGTAACAAGTTGTATTAGTATATTACGAATTAAGTGGATATTGACATATGCCTTTTAAGATCGAGTGCCAACGTAAAACTGCTTTCATAGCAGATAACGGGCTTTGTTAATTTAAAGTGATGCCTATTGGTTTCAAAAATGTACCTGCCACCTCCCAAAGACCTATGAATAAGGTTTAATTGGAAACAACTGGATGTTTCAAGGCTCATATTATATTATAGTGTTTTCATCCAGATTTGAAAGACCTTGAACTGGTCTTATACAAGCTAGCTAGAGCTAATGTTACTGTAAATGTTTTTAAAACACATTTTTCCAATTAGAAGTATCATATTAAGGATTTAAACTCTCTTTTTAAAGACTTTTACACTCTCTACAATTGCAAATATTTAAGAACACTATTAGGTATTTGTGCCTGGCACAATCAGTTCGTTCCAAACATTACTGCAATTGCATAACCTTTAAATCAATTATGTAGGAAATGTATCAGGTGGAAATGGGCCTCCAGTGTGAGGTGCATTCCAGAAATTAAAGCAGGCTTTATGTAATACGTTTTCTCAAGCATAATATCTTAATTTGATAAAAGTATATGCATCCAATAATTTATATTACTTACTTTTACAATTATCTGTTGCTTTATATACAAAACGCAACCCAGTGACAGAGCAGCATGTTTGCGGATTTAAGCGCTAGAAACCGGTTTCCATACCCGTGGTAGACAGAGTACAGAAAGACAACTGTGTAGATTTGTGTTTAACAACAAAGAAATAAACATCATGTATAAAACTCTCATTAATATCTCATATTTACTAGTTTTGTAATTTTCATTTTCAGATTAATATAACAATTTATAATTATACGTTCTGAAAAACAGTTAATATTTATGTTACCTAAAGTTTCGGTTTAAAAAAAAAAGCCATTACTTCAGTGAAACGCTTACATTGTTATTCGATAGCAGATTGTGTTTTTTGTGAAGTAAATGTTTTGTGTTTTTCTCATAGCAAAGTCACATCAGGCTATTTGCTGAGTCCACCGAGGGGATCGAACCCCTTATTTTAGCGTTGTAAATCCTTTTGTGAAGTAAGAATCGATTTAGCGCACATTTATCTTTATGTACTTTGTTGATTACATTACAAAGTTGTTTAAACAAATCATGTTGGACTTTCACTAAAGTTATTGGATCTAAGATGCTCAGTCATCGTCTCTTCGTGTGGAAATTTTCCAGATTATAAACACTCTTGAATTCAATGAAAATAAACGACAAACGTCAACTAGTCTTATTTAATATCGTTTTGAGTATTGATTGAATACTTATGCTTTCATACTAATTAAAAATGGGATTCTATCAGTGTGACACGGAAAATATAACTTCAAAATAAAGTTGGGAAATACAGGGGTCTCTTGGGTCATAACGCTATAAAAGTGGGTTTGGATGTACACAATGGGCAGAACACAGACAACTCACTATTTAATTAAGTGCTTGACAACAAACAACCGAAAGCAACACTATTTCAAGACTATTTGTCTGCAGGTCGTTGTCGTCATAACAACAAATTGTTTGTTTTTGGAATTTCGCACAAAGCTACTCGAGGGCTATCTGTGCCAGCCGTCCCTAATTTAGCAGTGTAAGACTAGAGGGAAGGCAGCTAGTCATCACCACCCACCGCCAACTCTTGGGCTACTCTTTTACCAACGAATAGTGGGATTGACCGTCACATTATAATGCCTCCAAGGCTGAAAGGACGAGCATGTTTGGTGCGATGGGAATGCGACCCTCAGATTACGAGTCGCACGCCTTACGCGCTTGGCCATGCCAGGCCTACCATCACAACAAATATATATAAATAGTAAAAGCCTATCTGTGTGTGTGACCGGTGTATCTTGAAGAAGAAAGAACCTAGAGACCTGAAACTCTGTAGCTATACTAAGGGGATTCTGAGGCTGTGCACCTGGATATTGTTTTTGAAGTTTGATTTTTTTTTAAATTGGTCAATTTTTGCACTTATAATTCCGCTTCCTGTTGGTGTGTAGGGTCTTCTGCCAAATACTTTTGAGAAACTATAAAATGACCAAGAAATGTAACAAAATGGACCAACTATTGTAAAAAAAAAAGACATATTTTACTAAATATGAACAAACAACGATAGGATATGGTGCCAAATATTTCTTGAGAGAAAAAGTTCCTTTACTTATTTCGAATGAACGCAATAAAGGTATTCTAAAAGGAATCAACCAAAAAAATTATGTTTTCTGGTGCGAAGCTCCCAAAGAAGTACTAAATTTCCAGTTTTAATATGCACACTGTATTCACACTTATTTCATCGTATTCTGAGGGTGCACATTTCGCTGTTATTTTTTACAGTTCACTCAAAAAAGTTGGCAGTTTTTTTCCCTATAGTTTTGTCATACAGCCTAACAATTATTATGTAACCACACCATACAATTTATTAATATGGCAGAACCACAAGTATTATATGATCATTAATGAAGAAGAAAACTATAAATATATCCCCACAACTGAACATAACTTACCAGCATAATAAACCTGAAAGTGCGAGCATGTTTGGTGTGACGAGGATTCAAACCCGCAACTCTCAGATTATGAGTCGGGAATCCTAACCACCTGTCAATGTCGGCCCAACGTAACTGAATGGTGATCAGTATGAAAACTTGCATGATATACAATATCTAATATATCATATGAAATTTTAAAGCTTAGAAAACAAGTGAAAGTGGGTGTTATCTATATTTTGTCTAATACTGTTATTTTCTTGGTGGTTTATGCGATGCTCTGATATTACCATTTTATACATTGTTTTATGAATAAGACAACACTCAAAAATATAATAAATAATCAATCGTAATACAATTTTACGTAAAAATAATTTAACTTTTCTCATGTGGCTATAACCATAATGATTTCTTAATTTTAGAGACATTTTAAACAAACTAGAGGTTTGTGGGAATTATTAACAGATCACGTAGTGTAATTAGTTATAGGTGTGATTATCATATATAAGTTAGTTTTAGTGGTTCAAAGATATTACTGACAAGAACGATAAAATATCCATATATTAGTTTAGTTTTCTTATTAGCTTGTAGTTAAGCACAAAGCTACACAATGGGTTATCTGTGATCAGCCCACGACAGTTGTGGAAACTGGGTTTGTAGCGTTGTAAATTCGCATACATACCACTGTGCTATTGGGTGGCTATTAGTTTTGAAAAGAAAAAAGTTTTATTCTAGTAATGAATTAATGAGTTTTCTTTTATTACACGGAAATGACAACATTTCCATAAAGAACACGAGACTTCTTCTAAAAAAAAAAAAAGCGATTTCATATTGTTTCTTATATTCTTACATTAAAGTTTCAGGTCATGAAAGGAAAAGTTTTGAATGTTTTAATGATATAAGTTTCGAGCATTACGTACAGGATGATTTAAAGAAAACCGTTTAACCAAAATAATTGTATCTTGTCCTGTTTTATTTTTTATATATATAAGCAACCTACTGTTTGTAGATATGAACAACTGTTTTTCACATCAGTTCAAACCTGTTTTATGTAATAGTTTGTGATGATTGATAGAAGAATAAAAAGAGCTTAAAGACAATTTATATTTAGCTGTTCGTGTGGTGTTGTACATTAATGCTTGACAGTACGTACATACCACACAAAGAACTTAACAGAAACAATAGATCTTTATCTAAACTGAAGAACTCAGAAACAAAAACGGAAATCTTACCCAGAGAATAAATGTGGCAACGTAAAGACTGGTCCTAGCACTATGTTTATTATTTAAACACTTGTGATGAAGCTACAAATGGACTACCTGCACGTTGTCCAATGATAGATTAACTGAAAGAATGTGGATGAGAACATCTGTAGTCTAAAATGTTTTCATTACAGGTTTTAGGCTTATCAATACCTATGAATTAGTAATTTATGAATTGTTATTGTTGTTATTATTAAGCACAAAGCCACACAATGAAATGTCTATATTCTGCCTATCGCGGGTATCAAAACTCGACTTTTAATGTTTTACGTTCTAAGGCTTACTACTTGAGTCAGGTAATTTATATGAAATAAATAATTATTACTGTGTGTCATTATTCTAATACTGAGCGAGTAACTGTCAAGAAAAAAGCTAATTTCAAAAAGTAAAACGCTGTCAACATCAGTTCCGTAGATTTTATATCAAAATTTCATGTGAGTCATATGATTATCACAAGATTCTTTTATTGTTACAGGGCCAAATAATTAGAGAACCGAGCAAATAAAGTTAGACAAGTAAGGAACTATTTTTCTTGAAATATTTCACTTTACCAAAACGAATGTTTGTTTCTTTTTTTCTGAATTTCGCGCAAAGCAACACAAGGGCTACTTGCACTTGCCGTCCATAATTTAGCAGTGTAAGACAAGAGAGAAGGCAGCTAGTCATCGCCACCCACCGCCAAATCTTGGGCTACTCTTTTACCATCGAATAATGGGAATGACCGTCACATTATAACGCCTCCACGACTAAAAGGGCGAGCATGTTGGGTGCGATGGGGATTCGAACTCGCGACCCTCGGATTACGAGTCGCGCCTTAACCCAAGTGGCCATGCTGTGCCTAACAAATATTAAATGTTCCTTATGTCACTAACAAAATACATTAATACTTTATCGAGGAAAACGGGCAATAACTATAAGTAGTGATCGAATTCAAATAAGGACAACATAAACAAAGTATACACAATACTAGTTTTCTTATATATATATAAAGTATGCCATGAACTTAATTACCTTATTGAGCCGGCACTAATAAGTACCAAATTGAAGATTTACAAATTTATTGTTCACAATTAATATTAGAACAAATTATAAACCAACTTTACCAATGACTGATGGAGATAATATTTGGTACAATGAGAAATCATTACGTTGATGTTGTACCCAAGGACAAATGACTTGAAAACGGAACGTATTATAACTTATTTGAAATACTTTATTACATGCTTTTATGTTAATATTTTTTATTGAAACAACAATGGTGTTTATTTAAAGATAATAAGTTGACTTCATGGATAAAGGAATACCTTATTTGAGAAAATAAAAACTGCCTAGAATAACCTATTTTTTCGTTTCGTTTTAAAACTGCACATCAGACGAACTATATTATTTTCCTATAATATATATTAATAAAATACAAAAACTAGTTAAAGTGTCACTACTGTTATCAAAGTAATCTCTATCATGTTAAAAATAGTTAAGAATAGAAGTTTGTAAATTCATAATTTTAACCAGGATTTCTTCTCTTTATATAAATAGACCTGGTATGTCTTAATGTTTGGATTGATAGGTTGTGAAACCGAGGTCTATGGATCACGTCCTGTTACAAAATAAAACAAAAATCCCACTATACACTTTGAAACTGTTGTTGCATAATAAGAGTGATAGTCAAACATTACTATTGGGTTACAGAGGACCAATAATTGATTAGGTGACATTCTTCATGATTAAGAGCATGTAGTATGAATAAACTTTGCCCAGCTTTCTTTGCGTGAACAGTCGATTTTATAAAATGAAACCTTACACAAATAATTTAGCAACGTTACGTCATTTAACTTTAATTTCTGATCTTATGCGGGTGTAAACTGAGAGGTTATTTTTGAGCTATCTGTTGATTCTACTAAAAACAATAATTACGTGTCTGTGAATTTGAATAGACCATTTTATAAAATTAGCTATTACAATGGCCATCTGTACGCAGCTATCATAAGCGTTTTCTGAATTTTGTAATTATTGAGATCTGAGCGGCTATTAAATACTTATGTTATTTTAAGTTTAATGTTGTTCATCACCTTGAGCTTATAATCGAATTAGAATTCTGTGGCTAAATATACTTCTATATACTGCAATTTGATAATACTCAGACAAACGAGTGATAGTGTCGTAATACAACATTTATTTATCATGCAATGCTGAAAAGATTCGATAAATATGTATATATATATAAGAATACCTATTTTCTAACATGCTATTGAAAATAAACTTTTGTAACGAATTAAAGAACAATAATAAACGAAAGAATCTAATTACATAACGTATGATAATAATAATGTTATTTATATTATTTTGCTATATAAACCTTCTTAAGTTTATCGAATAAAGTGAGCTATTTTTTTCGAATAAATAACTTTATATATTTTATTTTCTATCTTTTTAGATTGTTGTGTAAATACGCAAGGAATGGCAGTTTCTAAGAAAAGTTCAACGTCCACATGTGAAATGACGGTAAAACATAAAACAGGCATAATAATGCTGATGCCAAATTTTATTTCGTAAACAGGATACTCTACAATAGATTGTTAGGAAGTAATCACACTACCATTCACATTTTAAAATGTGACGTAACGTAAATAATAAAAATGTAGGATTACAACTTGTGATTGTTGAGTGACTCTTAGTGACTGAAATTATTGTAGTGGGTGGTGTAAGTAGCTCAGAGCTTTGACTGTGAGTGAAACCACGAGTGCAATACAATTAACCTTATTAAAGTCAATGAAATAATTTAAACTTTTTCCTCTCACTAGGAACGGGTAAATTTGCTTTATATATATATATATATATATTAAGGATTGCTATATGGGAAGAACTATATTGCTATATGGGTTAGTAGAGTTCTGGATTTCAGAGTTAGACAACCGAGTTTAAGTAATTTGTTGTGAACTTCAAGCAAAGCTACACGAGAGTTATCTGCGCTTGCCGTCCATAATTTAGCAGTATAAGACTGGAGTGAAAGCAGCTAGTCATCACCATCAACCGCCAAATCTTGAGTTACGAATAGTGGAATTCACCATAACTTATATCGCCCTCACGGCTGAAGCTGAAAGGACGGGTGTGTTTGGTGTGATAGGTATTCGAACCCACGGACCACAGATTACATATCGAGCACCCTAACTACCTAGCCATGCCGGTCCTAAATAAAGTTACTCGTTTTCCTGATACTTATCTACATACAGTCATGTGAAAAAGTTAGGACACCCTATGAAAGCCTGTGTATTTTTGTAACATTTTTGGATATATAGATATTTAATCTCGATTTTAACAATACTGAGAGATTATAGGAATATAACTCAACAATTAAAACTGAAAAGACTTTTCAAGATCTTCTGTAAATGTAATTCTACAAAAATGCATATTCTATCTAGATGATAATGTAAAATAAACGCAATGGATTTATGAATGATGGATTTGCAACTGACCAAAAATGTACAAGTTCTTTAAAGATAACATAAAGGAAGCTTATATTAGACCTTGTTGCAATTGTAGGTTTTGTACACGATTAAAAAGCTCTCCAATGGCATAATGGTATGTATATCAACCTAAACTGACAGAAACCAAGTTTTGATATCCGTGGTGGGCAGAACACCGACAGTGTTTTGGTAGCTTTGTTCTTAATAACAAAAAAACACCACACAATGAAAACATTTTAACTTTACAAAGTTTACAGAAAATCAAATGTTTTAAACTGAAGACAAAATAATACACGTGGATATTGATATTAAAAAGTAACACAAAAGCCTTGTTCTAAAATAGAAGGTCAATTCCTCAAAAGTTGTACATGCAGTACAACTGCTAATTTCCACTAATGCCATGAGTGGAAATGTGTCGTTATATTGTAAAACGCATATATGTCTTCAACTTATTGTTATTTGTCAGTGATGGAGTTTAATAAATTATGTAAAGTAAGCTTTAAACGTTATTTCATGGTATGTACGGTGGTTGTAGGAACAACAGTGATAGTAAATTAATCACCCAGAGAGTCTATAAAAACATCAAAATGAGCAATGCGTACTATTCGGATGATGTTCTGACATCAGTTATTATGGACCAGCTGTTAATAGAGTAAGAATTCATAAAGAAAAAATCTGAAGCCGTACGTTAATATCAACATGCTCATTTTCAAATATGACTCAGCATTGATCCTAAAAGTTATTAAATATTCTTTGTATTTTTGTTGCCCCTATCGACAAGTAAACAGTAAGTTTACACATTTAAAACGGTAACAAAATTCGGGATTTGATTCCCTGCGGTGGACAGAACACAGCGTAATGTGTACTTTTGCACTTCGAAAAACGAAACCACAACAAGTATTTATGCTAGATTTGGGCATCTAAGTTGAAACCACAGGATGTTGACAACAGTTTGTACATTTCAATTCATAAGCTTTTGCTGATTTAAAAAAATTGTGACAGTTTTCGTTTAAGTACTGTTTGATTAAAATTGCTTTTTTCCGTGTTTTTACATTGGTATAACTATAGTTGTTTAGAGTAACGATAAGTTTAGAATATGGATCATATGAACTACACTAAAAATACTTACCGGAGATATAAATTTTCAAGTTTTCAAGAATGACTTTTCAAGAATGTAATAATGTGCCATTAAACGAAAAATGGTCAAGATATCTAATTACAGTGTCTCACTTAAAACCCCATTAACAATTGCTATTAATGAAATTTAAATAACTGGCATCTTTAAGTACTGAGTTTTAAATAAAATGTCATTCCTTTGAATCACTTTCAACTTCAAACATCAAGACGATTACCCTCTGACAATAGTAAAATCTATCATGATCACAAAGTTCAGAAACTGTTGTTTCTCTTGCTGAACTTCTTGTATTTCATTTTCATGATCTATGTATCGGAGCATGGACGGACATTTGTCTTTCGCTGTTAATAATAGATCACGCAGCATAATACTACGTGCAAGTTACAAAGGATGTCACTAGTGTCATAAACGTTGCACGTAATAGCTGACAAGTAAATATCTTTTTCTGTGGATGCAGTATCGTTGGTTGGTTGATCGGTTGTTTGTCGTTTTATGGCGTAAAGCAACTAAGCTATCTGCACCAAACAACGGTAAAATATTACAACGGTAAGATAAAGTATAATTATCAAAATTTGTAAAAAGGAATCATGTTAAAACAACAAAACTGTGGAAATTTAATTAGTAGGAATATACGTGAATCCAATAATTAAATAAAAATAAAATACCGAGGGTCGCAGATTCGAAACCTGGTCGCGCTAAACATGTTTGCCCTCCCAGTCGTGGGAGCGTTATAATGTGACGGTCAATCCCACTATTCGTTGGCAAAAGAGTAGCCCACAAGTTGGCGGTGGGTGGTGTATTGCCTTCTCTCTAGTCATACACTGCTAAATTAGGGACGGCTAGCGCAGAAAGCCCTCGAGTAGCTCTGCGCGAAATAAAAAAAACAAATAAATAAAATAAATTTAAATTGTTAAATAAGGATAATGGAAATGTAGTCAGCAGATGATATGAAATTCTTTGAAATGGAAGTTGGTTTTCTAGTAATTGTATAAATAAGGGTTATATTTTACTAAATATTACATTTCTGAGGATGACGCACTGATATATGTTGAAACATGTGCAGTGTATGAGAATGTTTTTCCAGCTTCATTGACGAGTTTGTTAGAGGTGTGCTCATGACAAGGGTGTGTAGACTTGGTATTTAGTTGATTCTTCACAGTACATTGTTACCACAGGCTGCTGCACCTTGGCGGAAGTACCAGACTTCTGTAGTTCTGTTTCATGACTGCATCAGAAAATTAAAAAAAAGACATACCTCAGTTATATGATATAGAATATAGTGTATAATATTAAATGATAGAAAATAATAAAAATTGTAGTTTAACACATTTGAAAAATTTAATTTAACTGTATCATATTGCATAATTTACATACAGTGTAGTTCATATTAACAAAATGGAAAAGCTTAACTTCAGATGTGTCAGAAAGTTAGAATAGGTATTCATAAAATAGAGGTACTATTCTCACAATATTTACACTTTACCTTGGTGTAACTTGATATAGCAGTACAACGTATTTAGCTTCTGCTGAAGGCAGTTCAGTCGCCACCTCGAGTGGCTTCACTGGAATAATAACCATGTAATACAATACATTTTAAGTGGTTGAAAAATATTGATCTAAATTAAATTATTGTTTATAAATAATTCAGTAATTCGTTGTATTATTTCTAACAAATAGATGTGTATTAGAATACAAAAATTCAGAACGATAAATTTTGCTATCAAGTTTTGAATTTGGAAATTCGTAAGATAATATAAAATTATACTCTAACGAGTATTAATGTATTATTATAAATTCCGTTATTAGAAATAATAGATCGTAATGGGTATTCTTTATTGTGTATTTGAGAAGTTCTAAATAGTTTCGTGACTTTCCAATATCTGAATATTTTGCATGATTCAGGACGTTATCTGATATTAATAGCTATCCTGCAATTTAGTTTCTCTAATGTCAGTATTATGTTGATGGCACTTAACTTTAGTTGAGTTATTTAAAATGTCACCTACTTTACTGTATTTAAAATACAACATAACGTTATTATTCCATATATTAAATTGTTATAATAAAGTTATTATTTTACTAAGATTTTAATATAAATACTTGTTGTTTTTTTACCTAAATTTAGAAAATGATATTCTAAGTCACATTTATTGAAAGCAATATGCCCAGCATGGGCAGATGTTTGAGGAGCTCGGGTCGTAACCTGAGGGTCGCGGGTTTGAATCTCCATCATACCAAACGTGCTTGTTCCTTTTAGCTGTGAGAGCTTTTTAATGTGCGGTCAATCCTCCCACTATTCGTTGGTAAAAGAGAGTAGCCCAAGTGATGTAGGTGTGTGATGATAACTACTTACCTTTCCTCTAATTTTACATTGCTAAATTAGGTATAGTTGGCGCAGAAAGCCCTCGTGTACCTTTGCGCGAAATTCAAAACAAACCAAAATCAAACCAAACTGAAAGAAGTTAAATCCATTGATTTTATGTGTTCTAATATTGTTAAAAGATTCTCACGATTGTGAACAAATAACTTGTTTGTTAAATTGCTGTAAAATCTATCCAGAATGTAGCCAAACATTTCAGTGATGGAAATCGGTGATTTTGTAGTATAGTGTAAAAATATTTCATTTATTTTGAATATTTCCATCAAGAATTGATCGTTTCAAAGAACAAAATACCCAACTGTTTGAAGAAAAAGCTAACGATGATGCCATAAAGATTATTCCGGAAAGGATTCATGAATACTTGGATAATAAAAATGCTCAATATATGCAAAATATGAAATGCATCACATTATATCTGCTTTGCTGATGAAACTATTCATTGGTGAATCTCTCAGGACATGTACCAGTGGCATTCAACAACCGTAAATTCATTGCATTTTGGATGAGCAAAATGGCGATACTATACCTGCAAAAGAGATACGAAACTTCAAGGGGCAATATCTTCTGCATGACAACGTATCCCAAGTGAATAAAAATGTGCCCCATCTCCTACTGAAGGTCAGCATGAATATAATTACTTAAGAAACATGACATGCTTCATCATCATTACTATGTAAGTGATTGTATCTACTTAACATACAATTCCTAAGTGGTAATAATGATAAAGTATGTCATGTCCTGGGTAGATCAGGAATTTTAGAAACCCATAGTTCTTGGAATTTTTGTTAAGTATCTTTGTATTCTCCTTTCATAAAGACATCGATTTATGTTGTTGTTTATTTTTATAATATATTTTTAATTGTTAGTAAATTTCTGTACATAGTTAAGATGTATTCTTAAATATAGAAAGTCGGTCAAGAAACCCACTAAATTCCTCTCTTTCCTTATTTACTCGTGAAATCGGTTCTGTCAACCAGAGTATCCCAAGCATTGTCTGCTAGGAAAGATTCCTCTTACATAATGCATATTATATAGAAAGCGTCAGTATCATCATATCAGATGATGCCCAAGATATATAACATTCGCAGTTTTCAGTGAAAATGTGTGTCAAGCATGTGACTGTACTTACATATTGAGAAGAGTGACATTGCTGTTTTTAATACCTTATTTTCTCAGTTTTGTTTAACTCCTTATATTACTTTCAGACTTGTAGGTGCTGGAACTGAAGATCAAAAAGCCTTTGCTGTGAAAGGAACTATAGGATTGTGTCTACAATACACTTTCAAGTGAGTGAGACCAGTGTCATAGTGTGGTATCCCACAATCCTAGATTAACTCTGTCAATAACAATTTTTATCATATTTGTGCAAGGAGAGATTTATCTTCTGCTCAAATCTGTACCATCCCTTCACTTAAACATAATCCACAGTTCACGAGAGAAATAATACAGTTCACGAGAGACATGATACAGAAACTTGGCCAAGTGAGTAAGTTCTTTATAGGATAGCTGCTATAAGTGTAGTCTGGGGCAAAAATTAAAGGAAACATATACTACTTATATGTTGTTCACAGAGTGTTAAGTATGTAAAAAATACCTGCACAAAGTATTTCCAAAAAACAATCTTAAAAATGCATGATTGCACATGTTATTTTCTAGTTAATAGAAGGATGTACAATATGAGTTTTGTTTCAGTGTCACTTTGAAGCATAGAGTTTAAAATCACTTAAAACAGTGCACAAAAATTTTTTTTGAAAAGTTTTTACTCATTGCGACAGGTTCCTGGTGAGTATGCACAAATATAGTTTGGGTTTTGCTTCATCACGTAGGAACTCTGAAAAATAGACAGTTAACTGTTTACCGGCAATAACGTATTTAATTGCGTTTATGTTTCTAATACACTATTAAGTTCAACATAATTAAAAGTGTTTTGCACCTGATTTTCGCTTGTATTCAATATCCGGTGCATCACGTTGCAGTGTCCAACAGTAGTCAGCAAGCATTGCCGGATTTCAGTTGCCCTGATATCGTCTTTCCATTGTAGCAATGTCCTGGTGAAAATGAAGATTTCTATGAAACGGTAGATGATAGGCAAATTTAGATGTGATTTTCGTGATCAACAGCCAAAAATCTATAAGGAACACCCAACAGTGTTCATGAAGCAAAAACTTTGTTGTGAATGTTATCATTCATTTATCATGAATATGTGGTAATTCCTAACTTTTAAAAAAATATATTTAATCGACAATTAACTTGAATGTTGCTTAATAGTAAAGAAAATGTTACTGAGAACGAGATAAAAGGTGTCAGTGAGAGATAAATGTGGTATGTCCAGGTATACTACTTGAAACACAAACCTTAATTATATTGAACATTTATGTTTAGGAGAAAAGATAAGTGACTTGGAATCAAAGAGTGGAAGTAAAATAAAACTGAACTTCAGATCTGAATTAAAATATATTTAAGCAAGTGTATTGCTCCACTAGCTTTACGAACGTGTATTTCTGAAGGAAGACACTAGGAATAGAAGATAATTGATACATGGACTACAACTGTTAAAATGTGGAACTGTAAGGAATAAAATGTTAAGATTGTTGACACCTACAAAACACAAACACACACTTTTAAAAACTAGTATATCCTGATAATGCCTCATGTAAGTTTTTCACACAAGTACAAGGACTAATAGATTTGATTTCATATATCAATATATATGTTTATAATAATTTTTATAATAGAATAATTGCTGCTTAACCTCAAAGAAGACATTTAGATGTTTTACTCACTAGAGAAGTCGTATTATGAGTTGAAACCAATTAATGCTAAGAAGCCATTGCAAGTTATTTAAAGACTCAGTAATAGAATGTGGAACTGTTTCCATATTCAGTTGCTTTGATTGCATAAAAAATAAACTAAATGGAGAAATACAATTGGAACACTTCTAACATTCCTGGTTTTGATCTATCATAGTTCAAATGTTATAAATTCAATTTTTTAAACATATTTTGTGTGTATTGTAGTTTGAGTTCAGTGTACGGTGATTTTTAAGATCTTCCTTATCTTCATAAAAATTTAAACAAGAACATTTTAATTTCTTTTATATTTTATTTGTACGAACAGTGATGTACTGTGTACTGCCTCATCACAAAAATTTGGGATGATTGAAGCTGTCCCGGCATGGCCAGGTGGATAAAGTACTCGAGTCGTAAACCGAGGATCGCAGGTTCGAATAATTCGTGTAGCTTTGCGCAAAATTCGAAAGAAACCATAACATTTGACATGTTGAGATCGTGGATTTAGAAATTGCAAGCATAAAATATTCATTGAACTTGATGTATTGAAAACAAAAAAGTAATACGGGTTAAGTTAGTGTATAACGACTATACAGAACAAATTGTTTTTCAGCCATGGTAAACAAAGTACGGCGTTTTATTCTAGGTGAATATTCAAGAACACAAGATCAGGAGCAAAAGTTTGTTTGTTTTGGAATTTCGCACAAAGTTACTCGAGGGCTATCTGTACTAGCCGTCCCTAATTTAGCAGTGTAAGACTAGAGGGAAGGCAGCTAGTCATCACCACCCACCGCCAACTCTTGGGCTACTCTTTTAACAACGAATAGTGGGATTGACCGTAATATTATAACGTCCCCACGGCTGGGAGGGCGAGCATGTATGGCGCGACGCGGATGCGAACCCGCGGCCCTCAGATTACGAGTCGCACGCACGTCTTAACGCGCTTGGCCATGCCGGGCCAGCAAAAAGTCGTCGACGTTTTCCGTGCAACAATGATCAAGTAGAATACCCATCTAATAAAAATGATAAAAGTAACGAGTACACAAGAATGCTACCACCCCTTATCCATTCAACTGCTACATAAGTCAAGCAGCTGGAGAATGGAACAGGAATTTATGCTCTTTCATATGAAGCCGTATCGGCAATGTCATCAGAAGTTGTATTTATTGTGCGATCACATTGTTAAAGGTAGTGCTATATGCCATACTTTTTAGAACAATATAAACTGTCATAAAGAAGTGACCATGCATGGACTGTAATAAGGTGGTAATGTTTCAAAATTTTTTTAACATAACGAACCCGACACCTGTGATTGTCCTCTTCATATTATGGGGCCTTTCAGAAAACTTTATATTCCAATGTGTTTACATAATTACAAGTGTGATGTCAAATTTAAACCATACAATGATATTCGCTTTTTGGAAAAGAGTACACTAGGCTGTCAAATATTTTCATATAGAACCTCTGGTGGATATTATGAATAGAAGTTACAGTCAGTTTAACTACGATAATAACTCAAGTATGTTCTTTGAATATAACCAAACTATATAAAAAGCCTCATCTTTATCTTCCAATGTAGTAGGCCCGGCATGGCCAAGCGTGTTAAGGCGTGCGACTCGTAATCTGAGGGTCACGGATTCGCATCCCGGTCGCACCAAACATGCTCGCCCTTTCAGCCGTGGGGGCGTTATATTGTACGGTCAATCCTACTATTCGTTGGTAAAAGAGTAGCCCAATAGTTGGCGTTGGATGGTGATGACTAGCTGCCTTCCCTCTAGTCTTACACTGCTAAATTAGAGACGGCTAGCGTAGATACGCCTGCCCGAAATTACAAGTACCAAAAACACAAACGATCGGTTTATAGACTTTATACAGTTATACTATTACTATTATGATAGTAGTATTAGTTCTAGATATAATAGTGATATGTATTATTAAATGTTAAGATTAACCGTAAAAATAAACAAAATTAACCAATACATAAATTTTTCACTGCGTCTCTTTGTTGTTACAATATGGAAGTTACTCTTATCATAGAGAATATAATGTGATATTTTAAAAATGTTTTCAACACAACACCATAATTTAAGAAACACTTCAATTTTTAATAGAAAAATCTATTATATATTTTTTGTCCTGAGGTATCATTTAAGCAGGATAGATGGAGAATCTCCTTTAATTTATGCGATTTGTTTCTTTCAAATACAATATATATATATTCATAATAGGTATTTTACTTTATTTTAATGGATTCTAAATAACATAGGAAATAAGCAAAGTAAACCTTCCGTAAATAAATTAGTATTTACATTTCAATATTTTAAAATCCTAAAATTACTTTACTCCTTATATACCAACAAAAGTTGTACTACAAATCTTCTGGAAATATCAGACAAGGTTCATGCTTTTCATTTCTCATAAAGTAATCAAATAACACAGAATATTTAGAAGCTTTAGGATACGCAGTAATATCTATGTTTCTTATACGAGAATTACATCATTAGAATTTGAAACTAAACATTGCAGATATATACCTTATAACAATAAAATCGAATCTTAACGCGTCCATCCTCAATATGTTAATTGTAAAATTCGCCACCAGAGTGATCAACTGAAATTTAAATGTGTGTGTGTGTTTTCTTATAGCAAAGCCACATCGGGCTGTCTGCTGTGCCCACCGAAGGAAATCGAACTCCTCGATTTTAACGTTGTAACTCTGTAGACTTACCGCTGTACTAGCGGGGGCGAAATGAAAATGTGATACAAACCATTTTTCTCAGTGCGCATATGTTACGATCGCTTTGGCACCACTCTATTATGACTGTGCTACACTCGTACTTCGCTTTCCTTTCATAAACTTTATTTGTGTTACACTTATTCTTATCATACTGATCACTACCCCTATAGCCACATCAAATGCATCAGTTTGCACAATGGTTGATAATATCTACTTATGAAATTGGTTTTCTACATAGTGCCTCTTTTAATTCTCTGAAATCCTTCTCATTGGCCTCATTCCATACATGGTTTTGTTCTGATTTACAAGTTAATGCTGTCAGTGGAACTGCTACATCTACAAACCCGAAAATAAATTTCCTGTGATATTCTAATATCCCAAGAAAAACCTAACTTCTTTATTTTCCGTAGGTTTTTATTTCATCTTTAATAAATTTTACTTTTTTCATTACTAGGGTGGTCAATTGTTTACCCACCAGGTGACCTTAAATACTTTATTATGCCTACCTCAAACTCGAATTTACTTGGTTTTACTGTTAAGCCTGCTTTACGCAACCTGTCTGTTTCTTCACTCGACACTCTTATGTATTCATCTCAATTATTACTGTTTATGCCAATGTCATCTATATAAACTGTGAATGGCTCATCCAAGACCCATAAGGCATCATCCATTAATGGTGATGGAATATTTTTTGTTTTAATGAGCATTACATTAAATTCAAGCTAGCTGCATATTCTAACACGTTTCGTGATTCAGCTTTATTTATTGACCAACTTATGTTTAATAAGTCTAATAGACTCTTAACATCTTTATCATATAATTACTCAAACGGTGAAAAAATAGCACAAAAGACAGTATCGTATACCAGTCAACAGGATTCTTCTGAACCATCATTCCTGGCGTGGTTTTAATTGTCCAATTTGTTTGTTTATAAAGACCAATAAGTTTTATGTTTCTTGCATTGCTTTGATTGAAAGTTTTTATCTAAGACAGATATAAATTCCTCAAGAAACATGACCCGTGAGAACATAATTATTAGTTCTCTGTTATTTATTCTGTTTCTACAGAGTCTGGTGCTTCTGCTTCTATGTATCTACTGGTAGAATCAACCACTGTCAGATTATGTTTATTACCTTGCTCTGTTACTAAAGGTGGTTCGATAATATCGGCGCTAATGGAACTAAATAATAAATTTACCAATGTTTTGTTTTGTTTTTACTTTCACTCCTCTCATATTGTTTAGCTAGCGTGTTAATCGATTATCTTTTATTAACTCTTTACTCACCCGTTTTCCTATTACAATCATTCCTTAATACATTTACGACGTGCTCAATTATCATAACATGTTCTAAACATTTATTTGAAATGCATTAAAACACTTCATACTCTCCCTGATTTTTCGCAGTGTTCTTATTCTGTTTGGTTACATGCTCAAGTTGATTGCATACAGTGCTGTGCAGAAGTTTTAGGACAAAGTTAAAAATTAGATTCCAGGCTACTTTCAAAGAACAATGGAAGTAAATCACAGGTGAAACAATGAAAGGCAAATCATGGGTGAAACAATGGAAGTTAAATCACAGGTAAAACATTAAAATTTTATTAATCTTCATATTTAACAGAATAGAAACTCAGCGCAACTGCTTTAATTAATATTTTGTGTGTCCCTTTTGCTTTAATAACCGCATTGTTGAAATATAATTAATCAAAGTGTCCTTTGGGATTTTACTTTAACTGTCTTTAATACATTCGCATAAAGTCTCTTGAGAGCAGCTTTTGATTTGTCGAGTTTTTGATCTATAAAATTCCAGATCTGCTCAATTGGGTTGAGATCGAGCTCTGTGGGGACCATTGCGTCATTTAAATAACACTAGCAGCTTCTTTCTTCGCTAAGCATTTTTCGCATAGATTGGATGAGTGTTTGAGGTCATTATCTTCTTGATAGTAGAATCGTTTACCAATAATACGCAAACCACTGATAGAATCTGATGGTACTCATGCTGATCCATTATTCTGTGTAATTTACAAATATTTCCCATAGCCTTGTTTCATTCTCTTTAAACGCTTCAAATGAACTTCCTATAATAATTTCTAAATTTTTAAAGTATCTTCTTGCACTACATCATAGTTTAATCCGTCTGTACTCCGAATCTTATTGCATGTTAACGTTTTTTCAGGTAATACAGAAAGTAGCTTCGTAACCATATTTTGTGACCATCATTCGTATTTCTACCACAAATATACATCTATATTACATTTGTATAATTTAGGTAAATGCACATGGGTAGTTCTTCCATGAATGCCAGACCTATCACCAGAATTATACTATATTTCATTTAACATCAACTCAGATTCTCTCACAATACTTATGACTGTCATCTTACTCTATCTCTAAACTCTTTTTCTCAGCTACTGTTTTCATTCCCAATCATTTATTCTCATTCTCTAATCATTTCATTTCCAAATGAATCTTAACAAGTTATAAATCATTACAATGATAACTTCACTGAACACCACTCGCAGGTTCTGTATTTTTACCAAACTCAAAACTAGAAAATTTATCTTTGTGACTTCTGCCTCCATTAAAATACCACCTATTTCATCTTTTTCCAATTACTGCTACATGTTTTTCCAATTATCTACATTTATTTAACACCTATGTTTCTGTCAGTGATTCCCAATTTTCATCCATGCTATCATTAATTATTTACTCTTAAACAGTGCATCACACAGTTCATGACCATTTAGAATTAACAGTTTATGACCATTTAGAATTAACTGAATCACGTTCAAAACAAAACTGGCAAGTTAAGAATAAAAGGGAAATGACTAACTTTCCTGACTTTCTTGGTTTGTCCAGTTGCCTATTCTCCTTGGCTTGTGCTAATATGGTTATAACTTCAAATTCTTGCTTTATCACTTGGTTTCAATTTCTAACAAATTGATGAATTCCTTTTGGGATACTACTTTCTAATGATCGTGCTATATTTGCACTTCACTTTCTCTTCCTAAGTCCATTCAAATTATTTAAGTTGTATTTATTCCGACGAGGAATTATTTTGTACAGATTTATACATAGTAAGTCGCTGTTGAATAATCACTAATATGTAGATTTAGAGTTAGGTCTTGTTTCTTACTAGTAGCATATTACTTTCTTCCTTCGTCTCATTTGGGTTATTTGTTCTCTCTCACATATCTCAATTTTCTTATCTTTTGTTTAACCCTTGACCTTTATATCCCTTTCTCAAACTCACACTCAAAAGATATCTTTCTCTTTGATTTTGCACATCTATTTCTCTTATATCGAATCATAATGTTTCATAATTATAAGAGATTATAAGACTCGTAATGTAGGTAAACTAATATGTGCTTTCAGTTCTGTTACCGAGGTCTTCGTCGAGCAACAATGTACTTACTAGGTGATAAATATATTAATAAAACTACAATGAATATAGAATATAAACCGACTACTTCAATTTGATAAACACAAAGAAATAGGATTATTGGTATCATGCAGAAAAAATAAAGGAAGTTTTTGTAGTTCAACTTATACATTATAAAATTAATATTAACTTGATGTAAAACTTCGATGTTAATAAATTTATATATTGAACAGCGAAATAATTTTCTATATTATCATAGTTGAAAATTTTCAAACATTGTTCGTGTATATATGTTTATTTACGTACTTGTTTTGATTCAGTGTTTCACTTATAAAAATAATCTCAATTTTCGGTTATTCAATTCACGGCTATAACATTCAGTAACGGTAACAGCTAATTAAACAATAAAACTATAGAAAAGGAATTGACCACGAACACAAATGTTTCGTAGTCAACTATGTCTGGGTGTGCCTCAGTGTAGCGTGGCCGAACTGTGAATCCGATTATTCAAAGCATGTCTGTTGCTACAAAACACCCTCGTACTTTGAGATCATGTGAGCTGTAAGAGTGACAGTAAAATCTCTCCCTCTATTCGGCAGAGAAGAATAGTTAAAGAGCTGGCCATCTGTCAAATCTATCAGTTTAAAATTAGAGATGGCTATGCGTTGATAGCTCTTGAGTATCTTTAAGCAAAATTATGAAACAAAGAAATTCCTCTTCTTGCTTACATAATCGAAGTTAAAAAGAAATAATTTTAATTAAATTGAAAATAATTTTTTGCGTGTACTTATTGCTCTTTGTAAGTAGAATCATATAAACAATGAGCACACAATTTTAAATGTTTTTTTTGTATTTGTGTATTTTACATTTCTCTTCCAAACTTTAAGCTTATACAAATATGAATTTTATAATTACGACAGAAGCAGAGGCTATTCAGAACCAAACATTGAAATTTTGGCAATTATATGCAAAATAATTCACACACATAACACATATTTTTATGTAAACTGCATTCATGATAAAAAGTTGTTTTTGATCCTTTAAAACGTTTAATACTTAATTTAACATATGTATCATTAATTCGGTTTATAGGATTAGACATTATATTATAATGATAGGTTTCGTATTTCTTCATCACTATTATCTTTTTTTCCAGACAGCTAAAAGTGCAGTCGCTGGTTTCCTTCATATTCACAAAATTCTACTATCAGGAACTCAACTTTTCCACACTGTTGAGAATATTCGTCGACTTGTGATTGAGACAACTAAATACTGAGAAGCCGTTTTGGAGGACTCTTGGTGAAAGCTCAGAATTTGTCAGGTTACAAAACAAACATTTTGAGTATAGTGTAAGGCTTACTCAGCGAATCAAGCATAACTCAGTTCTGTTTGGAATTATAGTTCGTTGTGAGCTTAGAACCATCAGAATTTTATTTTTCAAACTGGGTATCAGAGCAATATTTGATTATTCTGATTTAATGTGATAAGTTAATTTATTACTACAAGAGGCTGGCGGTTAGCCATGAGAATAACTTGCGTAGGTAATATTTTAGTGAGAATGAACGAAAAGTAATGTAGGGTCTTGGAAACATAATCATAAACTCGATATACCATAAAGTTTGACTGGTTAAGAGCTCTATTGAATATGTGTTTAACATTAGTTGGAACAGAGAATTTTACGCATTTTTCAGCTTTAGTTAACATATCAAGTGAAATAATTCGAGCTCATGGAATGGCTTTGAGTTTTTCAATTACAAACTTATAGCTGATAGCTGTCTAAATTAATTACAGTTTTAGGGTAGGCTCATAGAGACATCGATGTGTAATAAAATATAATCGAATAAAATACAGCTAATACAAAGGAAGAAAAAAGTCTCAGATTAATTTACTCTGATCCTGCCTAAATAAATTTCAAGTGCCGCGGCTATCGAGGATTATCGCAACATACATAGAAACACGTGTAGATTAAAACCAGTTATTTGATACTCAACAGTATCTATAGTATTATGCATTTTCGTGCAATTTAATTTAACTTTTTTTTGCAATTAAAAATATAAAAAAGGCTACCAAATGAATACAGGTTCATAAAATTGAATGTTCTGTAATTCTAAAACAGACTAATAATTAACCACATTTTAAATGAAACTTTATTATTAACCTATTAAATAGTCTTCATCGGTCTCGTGTGTGTACGAGTGCGCCTGTGAAGAAATTTGAGAAATGGTTAACGAACTCTTGAACATCGCTCTAATTCTAGAATATAATAGAACACTAAATTATTATTTCAGTACACACTGTTAACTGATATTAATCCTTGAACTGGTTTACACTTACGAGTTTGAACATTATTAGACAAGAATATATGAAGCAACCTTTTATTATTAGATTGTCTGAAACATTTACTCCTCATTGGTGAGTTTTCGAGTATAACGTAATATTTATTTCAATTTATGAAACTTGACATTCCCACTCATAAAATCAGTTACATATTTATATTACAGTAAAAAAAGTGGACAGAGGAAGGTTTCACCCAATGATAGTATATGACTTGTTTCGCTAGGGTTAAAAATGGTTTGAAATCTGAAAATATGATACTCAGATCAAAGTATTTATTAAAGTATTGTGTATGATTAGTCAACTGCTCAATAATTATTTATATTACTTGTTTGTCTATATATACGTAGTGACTGCACCTTTCACTTAGTCCCAAACTAAATACGCCACTGATTGCTTTGTATTTCATGCTGCTTCTTATGTGAGGGTATTTATATGATCAAGTTAACTCAGCGAAGTTACTCATTCTAATTCATTATCTGTGCAGAAAGTATGCATGTCAGTCGTTCTTGAAGGTCATACATACATTAATAGGGGTGGTAGGCACGTTTAACATGTGTATGTCAGACTGATTCAATAGTTATGCAATCAGAGCTTGATCAAGATAAAAGGCTCGCTGTATTATTTCTTATTTCATTTTATTTTACGGGAGGGTTTCATACGGTCCACTTTTTATAAAAAGAGCATACGTGGGCATTTAAGCCATACTTTAAATTTTCCAAAAGCTTCAATAGTGTGGTGTGAATTTCGCCCAAAGCTACACGAGGGCTATCTGCGCTAGTCGTCCCTAATTTAGCAGTGTAAGACTAGAGGGAAGGCAGCCTCTCATCATCCCCACCACCAACTCTTGCACTCCTCTTTTACCAACAAATGGTTGGATTGACTGTCACATTATAACGCCCTCACGGTTAAAAGGGCGAGCATGTTTGGTGTGATGGGGATTCAAACCCGCGACCTTCCGATTACGAGTTGAGCGCCTTAATCACCTGATCATGCCAAGCTCTAAAGTTATGATCCGAGCGTATAATTAACATCGGAAAGGACTGTCACATACCCATCTTGAAAGGGATCAAAGCTCCGCAGTATTACACTACCTACAAAACATTAAACTGCATAACGATGTCGTTCTGGTACATCTGAGACTATATTGGCTGTGACTGTCGGATGGCTGGCTCATTTGTACATTTAAAGTTGTTCTAATAAAGCATACTCAATATTTTGTGTTACATGTAGCAAAAAATTTAATGTACAAGGTATAAGAACGTTTGGGTAAACTTTGAATGTGTAACCCATTCTATCCAACAAACTCAAACTCGAACCTCAATTTTACTTTATCATCAGCAAAGCAGTATTTCCCGGGTTCTTCTTTAAAATAGCATCAGATTAGTGAGCATATTCATTAGTAAAAATAATCTTAAACTGATTCATATAAGTTCCCTTTAATAATTATTTTTAAAACATTCAGACCGTCAGCGAGATGTCTTCTAATAAGATTACATTCCTTAACCAAAGTAAAAAACTACTATTCGGCGAGAAAATAGAAATGTTACTATTCCTTGGATAAAATAAAAATGTTTTATACAAAATGACATATTTTTACTGCTAGAAATACTTTCGTAAGTATATAAAACTGTTTCTATCAGGTATCATAGAGATCATAAACCTTGGAGTGGAATAAGCAACTTATTAAGAAAATGTTAACTCTGGTACATGACATCTTCCATTTATTATTACGATACGTCTCTAGGTCTGTTGTGGTTTGAACTCTTATTAAACGAAACAATAGTTATCATTTATTTATTTTTATTTAGGGTTAGCCTACCCTGTTTTACATTAAAGGTACTTTTTTAACTGAATTATTAACGTGAAACTAACGATACGTAACGTCAAATCGACCAGTCTTTAGTGACGATAAACAAACCTGTAGGAAATTAACAATGAACAAATGAGAAGATTGCATGTCTGTACTTGACCATCAGTGTCATGCACTATTTGTGTTTAGAAATAAGGTAGTGTTTTTGTTTTGTTTTATAAACTAACTACGAAATATATATGAGCATCTGAAAACAGTTTCAGTTGCAAACACCGTAGATATTATGAAAGAACTATCCACCACTGAGGTGTAGTCGGTAAGTATCCAAAACTTGTGTAAGAAAAATACTATTTACGTCTTAACATATGGATACCTTCAGACGTGATACCCAAACTAATTCTTGTGTATTTTTGATTATATTATCATCAAGTCTGAATTTTTACTTCATTTAAAAACGTTTATTTGGGATATTACTACAAAGCTACGCAGGGATTTATGCGCTAGCCGTCTTAAGATTTAAGTTGATACCCTAAAAGGAAGGCAGCTATTAAACACTACCCACCCCAACTTTTAAGCTACTCTAGTTAGACAGTAGGGGCCCGGCATGGCCAGGTGGTTAAGGCACTCGACTCGCAATCCGAGGGTCGCGGGTTCGAATCCTCGTCACTTCAAACATGCTCGCTCTTTCAGCCATGGGATAGTTATAACGTGACGGTCAATCCCACTATTCGTTGGTAAAAGAGTAGCACAAGAGTTGGCGATGAGTGGTGATGGCTAGCAGTCTTCACTCTAGTATTACTCTGCTAAATTAGGGACGGCTAGCGCAGATAGCCCTTGTGTAGCTTTGCGCGAAAGTCAAAAGTAAACCAAACAGTCAAAACAGTAGGAGTTAACTGTCACTCTTATAATGCACATTCGATCTCAAAGTGCGTAACGATATTTTCTGTTTTGCAGTAACAAGACGTAACTCATAGACTTTTGAATTACTCACAATCTCGCACACGGGGTCACACCTGATTCTTTCAAGGGTATTAATTAAGAAAATTATGTTTAATATTTGTTGTTATTCTTGTTTCAATGTATTTAATTTATAGTATTTATTGTCGTTGTTTAAGATTTATGTTTTTTTCACCTTTTAACAGCACTTCGGTTGCTAAGCTTGAGGGAATATAACTCTAAAATTAAAGGCTCGATTCCTGTTATAGGAAGAAGATGGAGAGATAAATCTACTTAAATAAACAACAAATACTTAGACACAACCTTTAACATAAAATTAGATTGAAAAGACGTTTTATCCAAACAACTAATAATATATCTTATAAACTTTAAAACGACGAGCATGAATGATTCTCTTTGTTGATTTATTTGTATGTGTCTATCTAAAGCTAACTTTAGAAGAGGTCTGTTCATGTTCTATTATTCAATTCAACTTCTCTGAGTATTCCACCATTATGTGAAACGAACAGAGCATGTTACGAAATGAATTAACATATCTTGTGAATATGTAGTTATATGCTCAATTCTCGATCCTTATTCAGACGAACTTCCTTATTCAGATACTTATTCCTCCATCTTGAAGCATTGATGAACTTATCAATAAATTATGATCAAAGTAAGCTTGTTGATCAGAACTAAAAATGTTAACAGATAAATAATAAAGTTAATTTAGAACACTAATCTAACTAGAAGTATGGAACGTGTTAAAGCAAATACTTATCGTAATTAAAATGCATTAATTCATTAATAATTTACTCTCGCTGTCATCGATGTTGTTAACAATATTTCCAAAAACATCAGGACAGTTTCAACCAACAGAGAATATTTACTTAGACATAAATCCATGTAGTAAGCTAACAATGTGAGATAGTGTGCTAATAATCAAAATGAACAGCTGCTAAGTGATATTAGTTGAATGTGCCACGCTGGTACAGCGGTAAGTCTGTATTTACCACGCTAAAATAAAGAGGTTTGATTCCCTTCGGTGGACTCAACAGATAGCCCGATGTGGCTTTGCTATAAGAAAACAAACAGAAACATTAGTTAAATAATAATTTACCAATTTTTAGGAAAAGTTTTATTCAAATAATTTAGGTGATTACTTACTATTGAAAATATTTATTGACTGCATCCCTATTCGAGAAAACGTTTATGAACTAAAGAATCTATTTCTGTTTCTATATCACGTTACAATAAAAGGTAGCAGAAGTAAACAGGGGGAATATAATTAAATAAAACTCATTATTTGCTCACCCCCGAAATGTGAAAACTGTATAAAACAGCATCAGTGACAATGATGTCAGTGTTTACGCAACTAAATTTAGAATTGCCTGAATATTTTATACATCATAATAAACTTTAGGTTTATAACAAGACTTACAGTCTTTCAGATATTCTTTACATACACGTGTTTGTTGCACGTGCGAAAGTAGCAAACAAATCGCCACATTTCCAAGTGTGGCGACCTTATTTTTGAGGTAGTAATGCATTCTCAAGATTGTTTATCTTTTGTGTGTGTGTTTCTGAGTTCTTTCATGGAAGGTGTCATTGAAAAATTACTTGGATTTATAGTAATACATTCTGTGATAGCATTTGCTATTTATAGATTTAGGAATATATGAAAGTTATAATCTCTCTATTTTGACTCATGTAATAACTAAATGAGGTAAGTGTTTAATCTTTAACTTTTTATGGTTAATTTTCTTACGCTGATTGGGATTTCGCTAAGTTTTATGTGCGGACAGATCTCTAAACAATTAGACATACGTAATACTGTTTTGTTCTTTGCATAAGTTAGACCTAACCGCGTTTGCATTTTTTTTTGTATGAAGTTACGCACAAAGCAATATAATGGGCTATCTATGCTTGCTCTGTCAATCACGGTATCGAAACTCGAATTCTAGCCTTTATAAGTCAGCAGATACTGTGCTTTCCCACTGAAGACACCATCTTTGTTTGATTTGAATGATAAGGTTATTTTGTTCAAACTGAAAATTTGTTCTCGTATTTTTTTTCCATTAAGACAGGTAGAAACTCATATCTATCTCTATTACATATATATATTCTGAATCTCTAGTCAGAACGGTTACTACCTTTATATAAGAAATCAATGTATTCATAAACACCACAATGACAATGAAGTGCATATATAAATAATATTTATATAAAAAACACTGGTTTATAGTGGTTTGTTTTGAATTTCATACAAAGCTACACGTGAGCTATCTGCACTAGCCGCCCCTAATTTTGGAGTGTAAGACCAGAGGAAGGCAGATACTCATAACCACCCACCGCCAACTTTTGGGCTACTCTTTTACCAACGAATAGTGAGATTGACTTTCACATTATAACGCCCCCACGGCTGAAAAGGCGAGCATGTTTGAAGTGATGGGGATTCGAACCCGCAGATGACGAGTCAAGCGCCTTAACCAATCCCGTTATTTGTTGGTAAAAGAGTAGCACAAGAGTTGGCGGTGGGTGGCGATAACTAGCTGCCTTCCCTCTAGTCTTACACTGCTAAATTAGGGACGGCTAGCGCAGATAACTCTCGAGTAGCTTTGCGCGAAATTCAAAACAAACAAAAGAACAACCAGACAAACACGCCCATGTGTATGTGTGTGAGCGTGCGCACGTGCATGTTGTATAGGTGTGACAGCCATTGCTTTAAGAAGAAAGAATCCAAAACCTAAAATTTTGCATCATACTAAATCTACGTGAAAGTGTGCATGTGCGTGTTCATTTTGCTTATACGAAAAATCACGAAGAAAAGAAATGTGACCGTCATAGCTCCAAGAGGAAAGAACCTAGAAACCTGACATTTTGCACTCATACAATGTGGACCCTGGGAGTGTACATCTGGGTTTTATTGCTTATTTTATCCACGCATACGCATCTTCTTTAATAAGCCAATAAAAAAAAATACGTCTTTGTATGTGTGCCTGCCCTATCTTCAGAAAACAAAATTTTTTTTCCGTTTTGTAGTTTATACATTCGATTTTATACTTTCAGCACGTAAACTATTAAGTTAAACTTTTATTTTCTGGCAACATGATATAAAAGTCATGATTGAAACACATTCGCTTTACCATGCATTGGAAGTATTTATATAAGAAAACACTTCTTTTCTATGTGTTTTTTCGTTAGATTCCTTTTTTCAAAGGCCCGGCATGACCAAGCGCGTTAAGGCGTGTGACTCGTAATCCGAGGGTCGCGGGTTCGCATCCCCGTCGCGCCAAACATGCTCACCCTTTCAGCCGTGGGAACGTTATAATGTGACGGTCAATCCCACTATTCGTTAGTAAAAGAGTAACCGAAGAGTTGGCGGTGGATGATGATGACTAGCTGCCTTCTCTCTGGTCTTACACTGCTAAATTAGGGACGGCTAGCACAGATAGCCCTCGAGTAGCTTTGTGCGAAATTCAAAAACAAACAAACAAATAAACCTTTTTTAAAATACGCGCATATCTGTCTTTTGATACCTACAGTACTGTGCACAAGTAGTAGAACAAATTCAAAAATTATATTTCCGATTCCTTTCAAAGAACAATGAAAGATAAATCACAAGTAAAACATTAAACTTTTATTAATCTTCATACTTAGTACAACGTAACTTCAGAGAATGTGCTTGATTTCAGTGAACAACTAATATTCTCTGTGTTCCCCTTTTGCTTTTATAACCGTAGACTGTCTTTTAGGCATAAAATTTCTTTTGATTTTGATTTGTCGAATTTTTTATTTATAGAATCCCAGATCTGCTAATTTAGGTAAAGATTATGTGGGGGTCATTGCATCATTCGAATGACTCCAGTAGCCTCTCTTCTTAGCTAAGTAATTTCTGCATATGTTGAGTGAATGTTTGAGGTCTTTATCTTCTTAGTATCGAAATTATTTACCAATAATACACAAACAACTAATTATACCACATATCAGTATGTGATAGTACTTGTCCTGGTCCATTATTCTATCTATTTTTTTAAATGTGTTTTGTCGCGTCGGCAGACAAACACCTCCAAACTATCACACTGCCTCTCCCGGCAGACAAACTCCCATACTTTACGGTAGGTGTTAAGCAGAGATAACAAACGACCGTTATTCAACAGTACAATCTTTGTACTGTTTTTTAGCTGTTACACGAACAAATATTCCATTCTCGTTGAGTCTACTTGATGGTGTAGATCTGGACACTTTTCTGTCATTTGGTACATGGTTGTTTATCTCATGCTTGAGGTCAGTGGCAGTCTTCGTTCCGTCCCAAAGGCTGTATAAATGAGGATACTTAAAATCAGTATCATTGCATTTAGAAGTTCTGCCGCTTTCTCTATTATTTTCAAATGTACTTATCTTGTACTTGACATTGTGTTGGGAGCATTTCAAGTCTGCAGCAACTTGTTAGAAAGTCCAATCAACATGACGTAAAGCTATTATACGAACCCTTTACTCTACTGACAACATTCTACAGTTTTTGTGCTGTGATATAACAACAAAACTTGATATATAGTAGTATACACTGTTTTTATCAAAGTTTATTTGTGGAGTGCTATTAAATTAATTTCTTCTAGCATAAACCACAACCATTTACTAGTTTCTTTATGCATGTTTAAGATATTACATGGGGTACAATGACAGTTATTTAAGTACCTAAATTTGATCAATATGTTCATTCGAGCAGAATCCCTATGATATGACCTTGAATAAAGTATACGGAAATTCTAAAAAATTATAAGTATTTTCTCCCTGACGCATTCAACTGTCAACAGGGATTAGTGAAGCATTACTATAGCGTTTAAATTTATGTCCTGAAATTGCATGGAATGAGTAGCTCCATGAAACGGGAAAAATGATAAAATATTTTCTTGTCCTATCACCTTTGTACAGTACTGTATAATGTGTAATATACGAAATCAGTTCTGTAATTATAGTACTGTTATGACATAGCGTGCCTTTATGTCTTTCTGTGATTTCTTTGAGAAAAGAACTTAGATTGTCTGATCGAAACATTGCAACAACAACAAATTTAATAAATCATGATAAAATGTTTAAAATATATATAACTGTTCTTTTATGTTATAATGGGTTCAGAATACGTTAGTCTAATATTCCAAGCGATGCTGAGTATTTTCGCTAGTTACGAATAAAATATTTGAAATGTTCATATATATTTTCTCATTTATTTAAATTCCCTTGATCATTGAATATTTGAAGACAAGTCTCGTTTCTATACAGTAAATGAACCGCAGTGGGACTTGCAGTAACAACGAAATTGATTGCCAGATCCAGATCACGTAGTAAAACGTACGATATTTTCCTATGTTGTTACCTTGTATACTTAAGCTATAAGTGACGCAGAATAACGCGCACTTATTTGACGTCAGGATATATCCCACAGAAAATTGTATAAATAAATAACTTACAGAGAACACAAATATTCCCACGAGAGAGAGCAACTGAAAAGTTGTATGTAGAAACGGAAGGAATATCTAAACGTTTTACTCTACAGATACGTCTAGTATATCTATATATATAATGCCACTCTATGCTCTCCTACATTTCCTTATGACACGTAGATATTTTAAAGTATTTTGAATCTCGATATTTCTGTAAAGTAAAAAAGATTATGATTTTTAAAAAGAAGATGGCGTGTATTTTAGCGAAATTCAAAGTAGTGATTATCTAAATACAAAGATACACAAAATAAAAATATTTACTGAAAAATATAAAAACAAAAACAAGTTCAAATAAAAGAGAATCCTCAATATACGCGACACTTGAAATTGTATAGGTATGATTAAACTAAATTAATCTATGAATTACTGTTGTACATCTATTTTAATCCCCACGCATGTTTTTGTATAGCTTAGGCCCGGCATTGCCAGGGAGTGAAGGTGCTCGACTCATAACCTGAGGGTCGCGGGTTCGAATTCCCGTCCCAACAAACATGTTCGCCATTTCAGCCATGGAGGCGTGATAATGTGCTGTCAATCCCACAGTTCGTCAATAAAAGAGTAGTCTAAGAGTTGGCAGTAGGTGGTGATGACTAGCTGCCTTCTCTCTAGTCTTACACTGCTAAATTAGATGTGGCTAGTGCAGCTTTGCGCGAAATTCAAAACAAACAAACAAATTGTATGGTTTTCTTTTTTTGCTTGTGACGTATATCCTTGACTCTGTATTGTTGCTTGACCTGTCTTTTCCCGAAATATGTAGAACGTTCCCGTGCCTAATAATCAATAGTGTACTAGATCTGTATGTAATACTAGTGATTGTTCCAAACAAAATTTTGTGAATGTTCCAGAGTCTCGCGTGATTGTTATATAAAAACCGACGCGTCGAGAGACAAAAGATTATTGTTATTGGAACACTAGTATTATGATTAACGCTTATGAATTTGAAAACTACAGAATTTGACCAGGAACATTTATAGATTTCGAACATTACAAACCGCTCAACTCCAGTGAATTACTTCAAACTTTAATATGTCTACGAGGACATTAGATATTGTCGTTGGCGAAAGCTTACTTTTGTAATTAATGCAAAACCAATGAAACTAGCTAACTTAAGCGAAGTTTGACAATATCAACTCCGAACTAATGTGCTCGTAGTGGACCTGGAGCAAAGTGTGACAATATCAACTCCGAACTAATGTGCTCGTAGTGGACCTGGAGCGAAGTGTAACAATATCAACTCCGAATTAATGTGCTCGTAGTGGACCTGGATCATCAATAAAAGATTCAGTTCTAGACCAGATATAAGATTCAGTATTGTTTGTAAAACTTTTATATAAACACAACATTATTTGCAATACTATTAGTAATTGTTTGTTTGTTTTAAATTTCCCGCAAAGCTACTCGAGGGCTATCTGCGCTATCCGTCCGTAATTTAGCAGTGTAAGACCATCACCACTCACCACCAACTCTTGAGCTACTCTTTTTACCAACGAATAGTGGGATTGACTGTCACATTATAACGCCCCCACAGCTGAAAAGGCGAGCATGTTGGGTGTAACGGGGATTCGAAGGTGGTCACGGAGTTAAGATCGTGAGCTATTGCCGTGTGGGGGATGTTTTTGCTAGGAGTACACGTAACTTTTCACATCATAGGTGCTAGTTTTATATTACACATGCTATCACAAGTAGAGCAATCTTCCACAACGTATCACCAAGAGTGAACAGTTACACACAGTGAAACAAATGCCTAAAATTTCCGTCAAAAGGTTTTAAAACCAAAAGAATGAAGATGTATTTTAACCTGCCATTACAAAATCGACGTCAAAATAACTTCCTTAAAACGTCGAACGCAAAAACTTAAGACACAAAATTCTTTATATTAGTTCGACAATATTAATTTTTAATATGGCCAACTTTCTAATTCATATTTTACTTTTAATAATTAACAAAGCATTTTGATAAAATTAATAATTTATGACTCATTAGACTGTTCACAGTTTGACTGTTTGTTCAGAGTACTTTGTGATTTATTTAAATGATTATTCATATAGTATTTAATGATTACTATTATTCTCTTTTAACTTAAAATGTACTTACTTCTGCAAAGAGCAGCTTTGGATATTAACTTATGCATGAAACATTCCAATATTAGTTATATATTCTGTGCGTTACAACAACTAAAATGAGACTCTAGGGCTCATTTTTTGATTCACATGAGTCTTTATGGACTGGTTAAGCTCCTTTATTGGCCCCAGTTTCTTGTATAGTGATCCAACATGCTCATGCCAACTGAGCATACACGTGCCACCTTTGGTCACACGAGCCGACCTTTCAAATTTGATTATATTAGCTATGAAACTGTGAGAGAAAATGTGAGCAAACAAACGCACGAATTCACACACAACGTGAATAAATAAGTTATAACTATCCAAATATTAATTATAATACGGAACTGTACATGAAAAGGCTTTATAAATTTTGATAGCGTTGCTTTCTGATGCTCTATACATGTTTCGAATGACGTGTATATGGAGAAAATTATGTAAACTAAAGTCATTTATTACAACATTTCTTGGTAACGTATAAAGACTTTCACATTATATCGCTAATGTTAAATGACGCTGTTTGTTTTATTTTATTTTGAAAGTGTTGTTCATTATTTGTTGATAAGAAATCGTAAGGTAGTAGTTTACTGTTCTATTGTTTCGTATTTTATTTCTTTAATATTTTAGGTTTTACTCTATGAAGCTATTATATTTTGTAATTATCAGTCATAAAGTTGGTGGAGTCTGTTATTACCTTTGTTCAGGGCTGACTCACTTAAGTGCATGGATTTGCTAATACTCTTGTGCGTTTGCATATTGCACTACACACAGCTGTGTACGCTATTAATATTTTATTTGCAGTTTAGCGAACAAAAAATAGCGTATGATAACCCTCCTCCATTTCATCACAATGAGACATTTTTCCAGCTTTTAAAGACATAGGATAATCTTTTAAATACTTTATGTACAGTAGGTAATCCAATGTAGCTTTGCTCTAAAATAAATAAATAAACGGTTTAATATATAAATAATATAGTGAAATTCTAAATTTCCTTATAAAAGATAGTCATAAATTTATTACATACATATATATAGCACATTTATATATATATAACATAAAAATATTTTATGTTAACTGGACCAGTGCTTCTCAAACTTTTTTCAATTCGCGTAAATAGACTAAAAGTTTAATGAAAACAATTTAACTTCAATTCTTCAGAAGAATTTCAGTATAAACTTCACGAAGCTCCTGATCCACACATTTAAGCATGTTCTCTTCTAAGTCTTGATAAGTGTCAGGGAAGAGAAACTCAGTAAGTGGTTGAAAATGACAGCAAAACAACTGTTGCTTGATTTGAGATCAATTGGTGTTAATTTCTCACTTGTAGCCAAAACTGATTTAGTGGAATCTCTCTGAACCTAAACTCAAGAACTCAAGAAATCAATCATTACTGACATTCAGGATTTCTTTGTTTCTTTCAAAGATAAACTCGTTGTTGATTCTTCTGAAAATGCTGCAAATGGATTTCAAATTCAATCAAAGTATCTCAGATGATCTGAAATAACGTATGCACTTGAAACAGGCTCATATGTTACTCTACCAATGAGATTATCTTTTCATTTGACTTTGAGTTAAATGCTCGCTTGAACATTTTTAGTGAACCACACTCTATCTCTTTTTTCCAAAGTTGAAGTTTTGATTTGAATCAACTTCGTTTGTCTGTGCATATTAGTATGTTCTCATTGTGTCCTTATAGTTATTGACTCAACTCATTCAAGTGATTTATTTGAGCACCTGAATAAGCTGAATCATCCAACTAGGCCAGTTTTTCCAACCAGTTTTAATCTTGAAACAGACGAACATACTGGTCTCATAATGCATGAGTTGTTTCAATTCTTCTTTTAGTTCATAAATTCTTGACAGAATTTGATTTTTCAGAGCCAACCAACTTCAGTATGAAATAGAAGAGATTGATGTTCTATTCAACTATTTTGCATAAAAAAATGGGCGTAACTGAGGTGTTCTGGATTTGATTACGTTAACGATTTTACAGCTTCATTCAGTATGAATTTCAGCAAAGCTGACGCTCTATTTGACACAAGAGTCTCTCTGTGAAAAAAGCAGTGAGTGATTTGAACGTCCTGGTTTTCAAATTGTACTTTAAACATGAAACCCATCGCATTGCTTGTCATTGCAACTGCACCATCAGTGGATATATATATGCAGTTCTGTCATAGAATTCTATTTGTTTTGAAATATTCATTGGCCTTTCTTAATATTTTTCCCTTATTATTTTCCTTGCAGAAAAATAATACTCTTTCAAACAGTCCTCTTTGACAAGCTGAACGAATGTATTCAGCTGTGAACAACTTTTAGTGTTTGTAGATTTATCAATCTGTAAGGAAAACATTACCGACTCTTGAATTTTCTGGATCAGTAATGTTTCTATGTTTTCTGACATGTCTTTAATGCGCTTGCTCATGCAGTTACTTGATGTGGAAATCTTGCCGAATCTTTTGCTGCTTCTATACCAATTTCTTGTAAGGTTTGCATAATGAGATTTTCAATAACTGTATGGCAATCAATCTGGAAACATTGTAGTTGGCTTTTTGTACACAATCCAATACTTTTACTGATGTTCTCATGAAAAGTGTTGCATCATATTCTTGTAACTGTTTGAAGTAACTGATGTATTTATAAAGGTAAGCGGGACACTTTGTAGAAAAACTTCATTTCTGTTTGGCTGAACCATGGCTTCTTTTGACAAAATCAGATATTCAGGCAACAGATAAAATTTATTTATATTTCATACCGTTTCATTGACGTGAAAAGCATATTAATCCAAGAATAACTGATTTTGCTATATCTATTATTACATCTGGACTACAAATGCTCAGTTTACAATTTTCTTCCAGCAACATTATTTGGAATTATTTTTTTATTTACGTAAATATTTAGTATTTCGTGTAAAAATTAAGATTATTTTATGATTTTTTCGTTTACATAAATTTTCATTTCATAACAACATTCATGGAGGGATTACAAGCACTTTTATTAGATTTGGAATTACCTAATATTTTTATTATCTCTTACAGGGAAAATTTAGTCATGTCCTGTCAAGTTAGAAAGTGTGTACACTTAAAAAGTGTTCAGAAAAAATGGTTATTTCTGGTATTCTTGGCTCGGCATGGCCAGGTGGTTAAGGCGATCGACTCGTAATGCGAGGGTCGTAGGTTTGAATCCTCGTCACACCAAACATACTTGCCCTTTTAGTCGTGGGGGCGTTATAATGTAACGGTCAATCCCACTATTCATTGGTAAAAGAGTAGCCCAAGAGTTGGCGGTTGGTGGTGATGACAAGCTGCCTTCCCTCTAGTCTTACATTGCTAAATTAAAATAGCAGAATACCAGATTGTTTGTTTCTTTGTTTTAAATTTCGCGCAAAGCTACACGAGAGCTATCTGCTATTTCTGAGTCTGGTAAATATGATGTAACCTTTACGGGCTGCCACCTGTATGTAAAACATGCAATAATTATAATTATTTAAATTGTAACTATTTTGTTTTCACGTTATTAACTTACCTTTCTCTTTAAAAGAAAAAAATAACTCTTCCTTTTCATTACGAAATTTAAATATTGCAAGCTAATATCAACAACTCAGACCAAAAAATATAACTAACGACTTCCCATTGTGGTAATAAAAACCAAAATTTCCATCGCGCATGAATACACTGGAAGCGTCAAAACTATCGAACAATGCCATTTATGATTGACTGTTGTAGTTACATAGTAATCAGTCACATGATCAATTATCACGGCAACGCGTAGCAACTTATCAATTGTTTTCTCACAGACAAGTGTAGCTTTGTAAATAAGCAAGTACGCATATCAATGAGAAAATAAATGAAGTTTGAAATTTTAAAAAGTTAATAAGATGGTAATAAATTTACTTTACCAAATAAAACCTATTTAATAATTATTAAAGTTCCGCGTTTGGGAAGCACTGCACTTGACATTAAGCTTAGTCTAACTAGTGACGAAAGTATTTTGAGTCTTTGAACTTTATCCTTTATGCCAAAAAATCAAGGCTATTAACTCTTTTACTTTACATGACGTTTCACATTCCAAAGATAATTTTTGAGCTACATCTCGAGAATACAATTTAGAAAACCAAGAAAGAATGGATTTTGCAAACTGAACACAAGAAATTATTAAATCAGTAATTTTCTACTTTTACTTGGAGATAACCAAAGGTTTTTATACACCAAAGTATATATTGTATACATTGTTTTGGAGATTTTACACTTTGTTCTGTATGTTGTAATCTTACTTAGTATATTGTACACTTTGATTCGTAGACTGTACATCTTGCTCTGTATATCGTATACTTTGTTCTGTAGATTGGTGAAATCTGTTCTTTATATTGTATACTTTGTTCTGTAGATTGGTGCACTTTGTTCTTTATATTGTATACTTTGCTCTGTATAATGTACACCCTCGTTATCCAAGATAAATTCTAGGTACAAGAATTTGTCATTTTTTGATTATTTACAGTATGCTTTATACTGGGATGCTTACCTTTTAAAAACTGAAGAAATGTATTAACCAGCTCAACATATGTGATCAACATATCTCCTATAATAACCAAATTTAAAATGTTCAGGAGAAGATTGTAAACAAACTTTTCATGGAAGCACAGAAAAGGTTGCCAAGATCAGGAAAAAAGCTGAAATCTATAGTTACTTCAACAATTTGATTAAATATTTTATCGTTACACATAAGATGAAACTTATTTCGTCATAAAACGCAGAAGTGTTTTAAAACATATACGTGAGAAACACAAAGTTAAAATAAAGAACATTAATTTTGTCAGGAGGTCTATTTCTAAACAGTGACTCGGTAGCATAATTAAACAGTTTCTGTTTTAAGCTATTAAGAAGAAACAACCAAGGTAGTCTTAACAGAATATTCATTCTGTACAAAATCTGTCACAAAACGGCCCAAGGATCCTGTTGGTAGTTGCTCAAAGGTTCCTATAATAAAACAATTTCTGTAACTGGACATCCGCCTTTGAGAGCCATGTAAAACCTCATACTATGAATGAGCCCAACAGTCTTATTTTTTGATAAGTTTGTTTCATAATCGTGCTATCTTTGTATAACTTTGAAACATATCTTGTAAGTTTGGCTACCCAGATTCCTGCTTGATTATTAGTAGTTGGTATGAAAGTAGCTTTATTGCTTTGAATATATTTTGTTTATTATTGAAATTATATTTATTTGAAATCACAAACCTATTACATTTATCCACTTTACTGATTGCAATGCTTTTACAGTTTGTGTTTTTTTCAAGCTTTCAAAGCTAGTGTTCCATCATTATTTAAATTACTGTTTCGCTTTTTTTAGGACTAAAATATTTAAACATCTCCAGGACATAATTAGTGGTATGAGCATTAACCAAACCATTTTGTGTCCCTTTTTCTAAATTTCACACTTTTTAAAAAGTTTCAAAGTCTTGAAAAAAGTACAACAACTTTCGTACATAAAACAGAATTTTTAACTCTCTGGCTAAGACCTTTCTCTCATAATCAGACAAATGTTAGTCTGATAAATTATAAATAGTATCACACTTTTTTCATACAGTTTTGGTCAGAATGTTTTTATATTCTGTAACAAATAAAAGCATTATTATTAAGATAGAAAGCATATACACTTAGGATTTTCAAGCAAAGAAATGCATTCTATACTAAACACCTACATATATAATTCTATAGTGAAGCATTTTCTATGGACATTATGAATGATTTATTAAAGAAGCAAATAATTTTATGAGACACTTGTAGAAAAATGTGTAATTCGACATTTCATATTTAAAACAACAAAAGCTCACTAATATACATATGCAATGATAAAATATGACATCAAATTATTATAAATAGCATCTGTAGCATTATATCAGTTCATGTTAAACATTCAGTACTTGACACTCCTTGTACCATAGTAACTTTCACAGGGTGACATGGCACTTTGTCGATGAGGTTGTTAGTGTAGTCTATCGTAATTTCATCACCAGAAGGCACTGCAACCCGGATCAGCATCGGTTTTGGGGTCGTAATTAAGCAATTTTCCGGCTTAGTTTTGCTCAACAGTTCTCAATGCGATTACAATACGGAGACTGAATCGTATAATGTTCTCCTGATCAAGATAATCTTGTCCAATGTGTGCACTGTAGGTAGTAGCATTGTCACCCTGGAACACAAAGTTATTGTCAAACATTGGTGTAGCATGCGGCAGAAATATTGTTTCTATATGGTGCTTGTAGGAATCACCATTGATGTTTCCCTGAAATATATGTAAAGCAAATTATCCTCCAAACTAAATAACTGCCCAAACATATTGCACCTCCTTCTGCGTGTTCCCTATTGGAAAAAATTGCCTTTTCTCCTCTGTTCTTCAGGTAAATGACGAATGTGAATCCTACAATCAGCTTTTAAAAGCAGGAAACAGGACTTACCAGACAAAATTACACGTCGTAAGTGTTCTAAATGTAAGTTACCTTGCTGGTTTTTTTTTTTTCAAATAATATGGTATTGATAGCGAATTCTAGTTAATATCAGTTTGCAGATAGTTCTTGAAAAATAACCTTGTTTGGTCAGTCTCCGATTCACTGTTCTTCTGGATGCCATGAAATGAATGTGTTCATACCACTCCTGTAGTAAGGCGTTCCAAGATTTCTTTCGACCTTGACGTATTAACCTGATCAAAACACGATAATCTCAGGCAAGTCATGTTTCGCCGTCTACCAGTAGCCTTTCATGAAATAACATTTCTTGTAATCCAATGACGTTTCAGTATTTTGGACAAAGTACACTGAAAGGACCTAACTGATCTGGTGATTTCCGTTTGTTTCATTCTATTTCTGGACAGTCGAACAATTTATCACCTTATAACTTCTGACAAGTAACGAAATATGGCTCTACATAAATTAAAGAGAAATTGTCTGAGAAAGCACTGATCTATTTCGGAAAAGATAGCACTAAAACTACATATTTTTAAATACAACAGATGCGTATCTGTGTTTTATCCAACAAGTGCTCATAACAACTTATACAGACCAGAATAAAACTTGAATGTCATTATCTCATTATACCCTCTCATCTCGGAAACTTACACACTAAATATTCCTTGCATCCAGACAGTACCTTCAATATAGAATAGTATGTAAACATTTTGGCCAAGGTATTACTTTAGTTTTATCCTCATTTAAAGCTTTTTTATTACATTTAGCCAATAATTTAAATATTCAAATATCGTAGGTGGAGGGTACTAAGGCCCGTTATGTCCACGTTGACTCGCAAATTTAGAGGATCGCGGGTTCGAATGTGACGTGACGGTCAATCCCACTAAAAGAGTAGCCTCAGAGTTGGCGGTGGGCGGTGATGACTAGCTGCCTTCCTTCTAATGTTTCATTGTTAAATTATGGACAGTTAGCGCAGATAGCTTTCGTGTAGTTTTGTGCGAAATTTAAAACAATAACAAAAAAACTGTTTTTCAGTTACTCTTGAAGTTCTTTAAGTCTTTTGATTTGATAGACTTTATCTTTGGTTTCTAAAATGATAGATATATTCTGAGATTGTGTGTGACCTTTATTTTCAAACTACTAATGTCACTTATATCAGAAGACGAGTTGAGGAAGAAGTTCTCTTCATGGGGAGTAATGAACATCAAACTGATGGCAGCACATCCATACCTTTAAGTCGAGTATAAAATGCCTGGACAATGATACAAAAACAATAAATTATCATATAACTTTTTACATTATTAAGACTATTTATGTTTTGCCAACACAGAAAATCAAAATCCAGATTTCATCATAATTATACTAAATATAAAAAAAACTCCTGTCTAGGTATTGACTCACATGTGTGATTTTCGACGCTAAAAGACATTGTTCAGCAACAAAGTTTTGATATCCAAACAATAACGGTAACAAAAAGGAAAAAAGATAACCTAAGTGTTAAAATTTTGTTGTGTAAAGAGAAATTTCTTTAACTTCTACTCTCTTAACATTTATAATTGTTTTAAGAAAGGTAATTATGACTTGTCATTAAATTCATTATATTTGCTATTCACAGGTACTGAGTCGAGATGACTAATTCCAAAACTATCGACAAATGGTTTACATCAAAGATGGCCATAAACTATTTTCAGAAAGTTTTAATGATCCTGTCCATGGTTGGATTTCTCTATCAGAGTATCACATTTTACCAGATTTTTATGAGTTATCAGGTTACTGTGGACTTCACTGTACAAGATGATAAAGACGTAGATTTTCCTGCTATTACTTTCTGTGCAGATTTAAAGTAAGTATTATTTTCTAATTCATTCAAAACCATAAAGTAGATCCTGATAAAATCATAATGATATTGTTTATGAAATTTCTCAAATTTAAATGTGAATATTTTATAAACTGCTCTTGTAAGAAGAGATGAGTAAAATAGTTTGTTTTTTTATGTAAGTTAACAGATGTAGTTTAATTCGCACAGTTGCGGGAAGATATTAATCGTTTCGGCTCGGCATGGCCAGGTGGTTTGGTAGTCTGCCTTGCAATCTAAAGGTCGTTGGTTTGAATCCCTGTCATACCAAACATGCTCGCCCTTTCAGCTGTGGAGCGTCATTATGTGATGATCTATCCCACTATTCGTTGGTAAAAAGAGAATCCCACTGCTAAATTAGGAACGGCTACCCGCAAATAGCCCTGGTGTAGCTTTGCATGTAATTTAAAGCAAACCAAACAATCGTTTTTATGATCTGTTTAAAAGCATATCAGACCATTGGTGTTTGTGTAATTGAAATACATTAAGTTTATAAATACAGTTTTAATCAATATCTTTTGTGAGCTCTGTATGTTTCTAGTATTATTTGTGGCTAAACAAATGGTTTATGTACAACAAAACTAGTTGTTTTCTTAAGTTAATGTATTCATTTTTTCTTAAATTATGACATTGGTTTTCAAAACTAACTAACATGCATATTTTTCTTTTAAAGATTTCCCTTAAGTACAGGTCTGGAATATGTACCTCTGGAGGTAACTTACAGATAAGTACTCGTTTGTTAAATTGGTTTTACAGTAGTTAAACATAATACTTTAGTATAATAACGTAAAGTATTTTAAAATCATGTTTTCAATTAGATACATGAAACTGGCATGATTTGTTTACTGGTGGTCCAACTTGATTAGCTTTTAATTTAGAAACATCACAAAACAATCATAGTTTGTTAAGCGATAAGTTGAAACTCGGTAAACTTTTGATTTGAAGACATCATGGAACTGCGCATTGTTTGTTTTGGTAGCAGTAAAGTAGCAGTCTTGGTTTAGAGACATATGTACAAACACAGTTTGTGTAATGATTGTCGAATATGGCAGATATCCCAACTTTAATAATGTATGTGATATTTTCACTCCAGCCGTTTAATTAAAAGCATGTGTGTGATTAGTGTGTGAAATCTCAGTAGTAATTATGGAATTAACTGAGATAACAAAAGCACATTGTGTTTAAATGTTCATCTGTAATCAGCAAAATAATGGACTTACAAGAGTTTAGTGTTAAACAACAGGCTTTGAAAATGTGTTTAATAGGCCTGCAATTATCAGTTTAAGGTATGCTCAGTACCTTGAAGTACCTTCACGCAGAAAAATATTTTAATGGACAATATAACAAAGGTAATAAAGGTTTGAAAAAAATTACTTAAAAATTCTAACCATTATTGAGAGACAGACATCAACAAGTACAGCAAGTTTTGAAATATCCAGCTAAGTGTGTTCTAAAAAACGGCGTTATAAAATATAAAACACATTGAACTATGTTTGTACTATTTTTTGAAACCAGTAACAAAATGTGAGAACGTATAATTAATATACCACTCATAGACATGTCATACGACGGTTACGATCATTATAAATACTTAGACACGTTTATCCTGTATAAAACAGGGTTATATACAAAAAACATATTTGTTATTAGATATTTAGATAAAATGGGTTTGAATTTTTATATAAATTAACTGATGGTCAGATATTGTTTGTAATTAACAACTTAACAAATTAATGACTAATTATTAACAAAGTTCGTTTTTATAAGACTTGTTTATTACATATTTTTCTTATTAGAGCATAAACTACAGTTATGCCAAGAAGCAATCGACGTCTCTTGAATCTCTTCTAGACGAGTTTACTTACAAGGAAAAGTGAGTTTTTGTTTTGTGTGAATTATTATGAAATCTTTGCCTAACTGCTCTAAAAATAATCAGACCTCTGATAATTCAATGCTAAAACTTGACAAGTGAGATTATAATTGAATTAACATACTTGTGTACTTAACAAGTAAGATTGAAATTATACGAAAATTATCTCTCTAGTTATTATAAAAAACTGCTAAGACTGGAATGAAGAAGAAAGTTGTGTACACGTGACTCTTCCTGTTTTTCCAGGATGAGATCGTTCCTAATTATATGATTATGTTGTCTGGGTGATGTGGACTTTTTTTTTTCTACAGATCTTAATTTTCGTAGATTGTCACTTGTTACAAAACGCTGCACATTTTTTACCACAGCTTGCGTACGACTTATTGCAGGCTTATTTCTCAAATGTCCAAGTGTCTAAACTGATCCACATTTTCTAAATCCCTTAAGTACAAGGAATAATTCCGCCTTGAAATTCTCCATCACGGACCTGAACACATTTTTATTATCTGAGAGTATGAATGTCTTGCTGTTACATACCCTTCCCAAAAGCTATAAATTTTCTATGACACCACACCAATTACGTAACGGCAAACGATGTCAAAAATATCGTTATGATAATTCCTATTAACAATGATTTTATGTTATAATTTGCTGATTTAAATGGTCAAAAACTTAGTCAATTTCCTGTAGAATGTAAATATTGAACGGAAGGATAAATACCACTTTACAATACTTACGATGAAATAACATTAAATCTAGCGTACCAATGCATTACAGTATTACTAGTTAAATAAGGTCCAAGAACTATCCGTCAAAACACTGGTTCTGAAAGTCTCCCTTGTTTCTAGTGTAAAACATTATGGTTTTACTTTGTTCAGAATAACAAATCAAATAGGCTCCAGGTGGTTTATGATTTAAACATAAGACTATTCATTTGTTAAATGAACGATGTGAACCATAGCGTATAACAAACATGAAGCGGACAATTAAAATAATTGCATAGTTTTAAAAGTGTTAACAACGTCAAACTTTTACTGGATAGATTATAATATTATTTTTACTTCTGTCAGACATGGTGTTTTAATGACTCTATTAAACGTTTCTTTGTGAGAAACGTTTTGTGTGGTTTACATATTGTTGTTAGAAATATGAATGATGTTCTTAAGTGTGTTAGTAATGGATTAATATAGATATATAAATTGTACTGAAGGATAAAGTCCGTTCACCAGGAAAGTAACTGGAAAATAGAAGATTATAAAACTATGTCCAAAGACTTTATGAGGAATTAATTAGGGAATCAATACGATAGATGGCGCTCTTAACGAAAAATGAAAAACATTTGCCAGTAAATTATAATAAGCGATATTGGGGTTATTTCATTTGATTGCGTTTATAAAACTAAAATAAGTGTATTTTATAATCATAACACTTTCTTGAAAAGACAGTTGGATTTTTTTAATTCCTAATTTAGAAAAACTGTACACTACATTCACATTACGCTGAGATATGTTATTTTTTCTTTAAACACAATTTTCATTTCAAAATACAAATGTGAGTCATATATTATAATTCAAATAATTGAGAAAAAATTTGTCATATAAAGTGTAAGATGTATTTTTCTCATCAGTACATCCATTACAATGTCTTTTATATAGTTCTTTTGATTCTTTTTGTTTTCGTTTTTACAAAACGATTTTGCTCATTAAAATCTTTAGCACCGTTTGCTTTGTCTTCGGGCCCGGCATGGCCAGGTGGTTAAGGCACTTGACTCGTAATCTGAGGGTCGCGGGATCGAATCCCGTCACACCAAACATGCTCACCCTTTTAGCTGTGGGGGCGTTATAATGTTACGGTCAATCCCACTATTCTTTTGTAAAAGAGTAGCCCAAGAGTTCACGAATGGGTGGTGATGACTAGTCTTACACTGCAAAATTAGGGACGGCTAGCGTGGATAATCCTCGTGAAGCTTTACGTGAAATTCAAAACAAACCAAACCTTTATCTTCGCCCCTGACAGTAACACAGTGATATGTATGTTGATTTGCAACGCTAGAAAGCGGGTTTCGATATTTTTGGTGGGCAGAGAACAAATAGCTCATTGTGTATTTTTATGCTTAACTTCAAGCAAACAGGCCTTGCCTCTACTTCAGAAAAGCATATCATATTCATGTTTACTTCCTCGGGTTACTGCACATTGTACAAACTCATTAAATCTCTTTAAAACATGTTTGATGCATAAAAGCACTTAACATTAGCTGTCCTAATGATTCCGTTATTTTAGACTGGTGTTTTAATCTATCGTTTAGAAAATGTTGCCATCAAAATTATTATATATTGTCATGTATATCCTATTCTAAATGTATACCAATGACTGATCATGCACTGTTTGTGCTTTCCTTTCATGATAGAACGCTGAATTATATTATTTGTATCTTCATCCAGCAGACACATTGTTAGACACGTGTACACGTGTCCCTATTATAGTTGCCAGTACCTTGACGCTTGGAAAATAAGAATAGAAAACTATGGTCAATATCATTGTGAAACGTTAAAAATTCTCATACTTATGGGTCTTAAATCATAATCTTTTAAGCTCCTCGTGATGCCCTTGTCATCCAACTTCACCTTGGTTGTCTCTCTCTCATTCCCGAGGTAATCTGAAGGTCGCCGGTTCGAATCCCTGTCACATCAAACATGCTTTCCCTTTCAGCCGTTATGACGTTATAACGTGACGGTCACTATTTGCTAGTAAAAGAGTAGTCCAAGAGTTGGCGGTGGGTGATGATGACTAGCTGCCTTCCCTCTAGTCTTCTACACTGCTAAATTAGGGACAGCTGGCGCAGATAGCCCTCGTGTAGCTTTGCGCGAAATTCAAAACACACCAAACCAAACCTTGTATTTAATTGGCAAACACGCCCGTAAAAACTGCAAAACACAAAATACAAGACAACAAACAGTATTGTTATTTTTATATTGGTGAGCCTTCTATACACGTGTATCGATATTCAACTTACTGATGACAGTGGTTTAGTTTAGATTCAACTGAGATAATAAAAGTAAATTCTGGAGATAGAGGACGTCATTTTACTTCCTTTGATAGATAAACGATATATATTTCTTCAACACATGTTGAACGTAGCTTGGCAACATCGTTGTGTGAATTTTCATTAAGCTTTTTCAAGAAAAAAAGAACAACATTAATACAGTTTTGTAATGTGATAAAGAATGACAACCTTAAATTTTAAATTTATCTCAACAGTCTGTTAAAAATATCTCGAATATACTAAAATAAAATTGAACGGATGTATACTTATTCCGCATTTAGATATAAATGTCTGCGGACTTACAACGCTAAAATCCGGGTTTCGATAGCCGTGGTGAGCAGAGCAAAGATAGCCCATTGTGTAGCTTTGTGCTTAATTCAAAACAACAACAACATTAGATATAAATAAAGATTGAAATTTTTGCTTCAGAAAATAACTAAGTCCTTTTTGGTAAGTCTAGTTTTCATTGTTTTGTTTGTTTGTTTTGGAATTTCGTACAAAGATACTCGAGGGCTATCTATGCTAGCCGTCCCTAAGTTAGCAGTGTAAGACTAGAGGGAAGGCAGTTAGTCATCACCACCCACCGCCAACTCTTGGGCTACTCTTTTACCAACGAATAGTGGGATTGACCGTCACATTATAACGCCCCCACGGCTGGGAGGGCGAGCATGTTTGTCGCGACTCGGGCGCGAACCCGCGACCCTCAGATTACGAAGCGCACGCCTTAACGCGCTAGGCCATGCCGGGCCCTTCTAGTTTTCATCCTTTTCCTTGTGAGGATATTCGATAATATGGATTTTATTTGGTATTTTCTGCGTATAATTTAGTCGTGTAGATTGTAGATGATTTTATGATGAAACACAATGTTCGCAATAAAATATATTTCTTATTCTAAGTTTATTTACGTCTAGATTAGTTTAACTTTTAGTAATTTTCTTAAAACTTCGTGCGTGATTTATGTTACGATAAAATTCGTTACCTCTATAACTAATTGCTGAGGTTGACAGAGGCTACTACTAAATGGTAATGCACTAAAAAGGATAAGGAATTTCGAAACATTCTTGTTTAGTGAAAGTTAACTTTAATGTAATTACTGATAATTTCCTACTATTCTTACTTCATTTTTTTATATATTCCAATTATTATGTTTTATCATAAGTTATAGGATAATTTATGGTCAATGTTTTTGATCTTATAAATCGTAATATTGTATTTTTATGTAATCATATCCAAACCAAACATATGTGATCAAAGGTCATATAATTATGTCTATTTTACCAATGTCTTACTATAAAAATGTGATTTATATAAATACTAATTTTTCTTCTTTATTAGAAAAGGGTTTGTGACTGAATATTTTGATTCGATGTTCGGTAACTGCTTCACTTTTAACGCTGCTTGGTCAAATCGGTCAAAGGTGTTGAAAATTCTAAAGGAAGGCAGCAAAACTGAAAAAGAAAGTAAGAAAATTAAGTAATTTACTTAATACCAAAATACCTTAAAATTTATCAGACTATTTCTGAATGTTCATAGAAATATGTTTTGTTGAATTGCAAGAATAACTAACGAGAAGAAACTTTGTACAAAACTAAACTTACAATTTGTTTTATCCATAGTTGTTGTAAGCATCTGTAAATTTATTACATGCTTATAAAACAGAGTTTCTGCTTATTTTTTTTTTCAAAATGTCTTAAAATAAGCATGTTGGAAAACATAAGACTGCTGTTTTATATACTGTTATTTTACGAAATATAAATTATTCGGTTGATGTTAAACTTTTATCATCCATATGGAAATATTAAAATTTACATATTTTAAACTTAGCTCTACAAAACTAAACTTTGACCTATTGTCTTCAAGAATCGCTGTTAAATGTAACGTAAATTAAATTACGTTTTATTTTTCTATATCAATATTTTATACTATTTCACTATTACGTCTCACTAAGTATGCAAACTGAACTATTTTTCTTTTTTTCAAGGTAACGTACATTTTTTTTCAACTTTAATCAAAATTAATTATTTTAGGTTCATAAATCATAAGAGGGTTTAACGGGTTATAATTTCTTACATTTATAGGTATGAATGTTTAATTAATATTGTAAGCATGACCTGCAATACTTTTTAATCTTGACAAAGAATTACGTGTAAGGTCTTATCACACATTGCTTCCTGTACAACCTGATCCCAAATTTGGGCTGGACATGGCCAGGTGGTTAGGGCGCTCTACTCGTAATTTGAGGGTCGAGGGTTCGAATTCCTGTCGCACCGAACATGTTCGTTTTTTCAACAGTGTGGCATTATAATATGACAGCCAATTCCACTATTCGTTGGTAAAAGAGTAGCCCAAGAGCTGGCGGTGGGTGGTGATGACTAGCTGCCTTCCCTCTAGTCTTGCACTGCTAAATTAGGGACGGCTAGCACAGATAGTCTTCGTGTATGTTTGCGCGAAATTCAAGAACAAACAAACAAACAAAATCCCAAATTTTGTGCAGGACATCAAGTACCTCATTCACCAAATAAAACAATTATTTTATATTGGAAAACATACATTGAACACAGATAAACATCCACTAAGAACAACTAAGCTACTCTGATCTAGATATCAACATTAACTGGATGCCGTATATCAATACACTGTATATTATAACATGCACAATAAAGCATTTTTACATTTTATAAAGACAAGTATGGATCAACCTAGCAAGCTACAGTTATATAGAAAGTTTTAATGCTATAACAAGTATTGAAAGAAGAAAGTTAAAATTGAGTTGTTAAAGTTTAAAAGAAATTATCCATACTTTGGCCAATCACTATATTTATGTTAGTCTTAGAACATAGTAGAGATAATTTTTTTAAGTAACTCAGTATTTATAAAATGTCTATTGTAATCGTTAGGGTTTTTAGGTATATTTTTATGCGTCAGCAATCAATACCAAATTATCTCTATCAACCTATTCTCAAATGTAATAATATGCCCAAACTAACATATGGTCTATTAGTGATATAGATGTGGGACGTTATGGACTTGAGCACTCACATCTCGCTCTCCTAACTTCTAATTTTCTTATGTGAGACAAACGAATTGGAGGTTAAGATTGATAGACGGTGTATCCCCATCGCAATATGAGTCCTACTTCCTCAGTCACCTCCAAAACCTACCATACGTTTTATAATCCCACGTTGTAGCTTGTATCCTAATATGATTTTTTAAAATATATAGCGTATTTTGTTTCATGTTAGTGTGTTTTGTTTATGGCTTGAACATTTATGGTTATAATATCATTAATTTTGATTGCTGTTTTTAACGCAGTCCTTCCTCATGATTTTGTTTATTCATTTAGCTTCATTTTCAATTTCACTAAATATATATATATATATATATACTAGTATTCTTTTCGATACAAGAAAGGGATCATTAGATCCCAAACGGAAAAGTTCTGTGAAAAAATTAGAGCGACAATGTTTGTCATTTTTTGTACGCTTGTCGGTAAAAGATAAAAATTTGTTGAAATAACGAAATTTTTATTCACTCCATACATACGTATATAACAAGTTAAGCGATTTTTATAAGTACAATATCAGCTTCAGATTTACTCAGCCAAAACTGTTACCTTAATATGTGGTTTTAAAATTAACTTAAACCCTTTAAGCTCGTTAAGCTTCCTGATGTAATCTTGAGTTTATGACCGAAAACATCGCTAACAGCTGAGATATACAAATGAGTATACGGTAGATGTTTATCACTACAAGTGAGTTTATAATAACAGTATATTAAATTAGCTACGTTTATAAATCAGTGGATTTTTACTTTGGTCAACGAAGGTAGCTTGGCTTGTTCAGAAGTTAATGGTAATTATTGTTTAATTTGTAAGACTTTATAGGGCTGATGATTTTAATACTAAATATACTTTATATCAGTGAGAAGGTATTCTCATCCAAATGTGAAATATCCACGTAAAATACTTTTGATTAGATTTCTTTATATGTACTGGTGTTAAATTTGTGATTAAAATAACATTTTACTTTGTCCCTTTTAGAATACCTACTGTTTACGTGATGTTAATTATTTACCCCAGCTCCTACTAAACACAGGTCAGGCATGGCCAGATGGTTAAGGCACTTGAGTTGTAATTAGAAGTCGCAGGCTCAAATCCCCGTCACACCAAACATTCTCGCCCTTTCAGCCGTAGGGGCATTATAAAGTTACGGTCAATCCCACTATTCGTTAGTTAAAGAGTAGCCCAGAGTTGGCGGTGGGTGGTGATGACTAGTTGCCTTCCCTCTAGTCTTACATTGCAAAATTAGGGACGGGTAGCGCAGATAGCCCTCGTGCAGCTTTGCGCAAAATTCATATAGAAACCTACTAAACACTACATTATTTTCTTCTATCTATCATTTCCAGTTAAGCTAAATATTACAGATTATTACGTTATTATAAAAGAACGTGCCTATAAGTTTATTTTGTTGTATTATTTAAACTCAAATAAAAACAAGCCGTACTCATTTTTTCAGCAGAAAAAGTAAATGGTACTTTATGAATTTACCCGCAGAGTTCTTCGAAAAGCGAGATATACTAACTTTCTTTACTAATCATGTATAGCTCAGCCATTCCTATGAATTGAAATGTTGTATGATGTTCAATTAGTAACTGCATTATTATCTTCTTGATTGAGTGTGTATGTTTTCTAATAGCAAAGTTACATCGGGCTATCTGGTGACCCCACCGAGGGGAGTCGAACCCCTGATTTTAGCCTTGTAAACCCTTAGACTTACTGCTGTATAACCTGGAAACTCTTCTTAATGAAATAGGTGCATTTGTCTTCAGAAACGCAGTGAAGAGAACCTAATTTATATACGTTTTTGTAACTTTTTATCATAACTGAGATTATCCCAACCTTCTTAATTAAAGCTTAGCTCAACACAATCGTTTTTAATGAAGTAACTTATAGTTATTGTCATACTGAAATTAATGTAATTTTTTTTGTAATGGCTAATCTTAGCCATTACAGATAATCACCGTAAACTTAACTGATAGAGAAAATGACAATACTATCAGTTAATATAGACTGTTACTAAAAATTTAATTAATTAATTACTATATATTTAATTAGTAAGAAATGGAAATTAATATTTCTCTTAGTAAGGATGTGCCGTAATTTATTACTAGTATTAAATTTTATTTAATCTTCTTAAAACTGACCTCTGCATAATTTTTGTGAGAACCACATTAAGAAAAGTAGCTTTATTTAATAACGTACTTGGTCATATCATTAGCTAAATAGTAGGACTGGTGTAATTAGTAAGAGATGGAAATTAATATTTCTATAAGTAAGGATGTGCCGTAATTTATTACTAGTATTAAATTTTATTTAATCTTCTTAAAACTGACCTCTGTATAATTTTTGTGAGAACCAAATTAAGAAAAGTAGCTTTATTTAATAACGTACTTGGTCATATCATTGGGTAAATAGCAGGACTGGTGTAACCATCCACAGTAATTGTATTTCCAGTAATTTTCTTTAGGACTAATGCGTATTAAAATGCAATTCAAAATTAAAGTGTCGTAACGAAATGGTCAAATATCAGGTTCCAGAAGTGATCACTGAATTAAAATTAACTTAAATATTCATAGTAATTAAATAGCCTTAATCTTTTTTTCTCGTCTTGCCAGAACTGAGCTTTTTTGTTCGAATACCGACCGACGAATATATCTTCTATAGAGCAATCGTAATCGTTCATTCACCATACGTATTTCCAAACCCACGTGATAACAGCATCATTCTAAAACCAGACTTAAAATACTCTTACTTTTTCACTCAGGTAAGAAGACAAAGTTTCTCTACGATCATCGATATAATATTTTACATTTTAAGTACTAGTTTAAGTTTCTGTAGAAAAGTGAATCTCCTACTTTAAAATTGCATGTTATCTTCACAGATAGTAGAAGCATCATTATCAAAGCACGTTACTTTGAATGAATATTCAAAAATACTTGCTATCATGTCCATTAACAATAATAATTTTCACAAGCGAATAAACTTGCCTCAAAGAAAACCTAATGTTGGCTGCTAAACACTGATGACTAACTAAAGGATAAAAAAATTTCCGAATAATATTTAACTGAAAATTAAAGCTCATAATTTTGTATAAGTAAAATAATAGGGTTAACAGTTTTAAGTTCTGTGTTTATGATTGTTTTCCTGTTTATAAAGTCCTCTGATGAGTTAGCGATAATTTTAGGCTTAGCAGTGCAACATTTCGGCGCTCGATTTTCCGCTGTTTACTGAGCGCAAATGACCCATTGTGTATCTTTTCATTAAAATAAGGAGAACTGTTTATAAACTCAAAACTGCACAATTAGTTCATCTTTACCGCCCACCGTAAGGATCGAACGACGGTTTTTAATGTTTTAATGTCGCAAACATACCGCTGTATCAACAGGAGCATGACTGTTTTATAATGTCCAAGTTTGAGAGCTTATATATCAGTTTCATCATATAATGTTACAGAATGAATACCACTCATGAAGGTGTTGAAATTTTTAAATATTTCTTTTGTAATGCCCAAACAGTTTAATTTCAGTGCAAACTTCAATAGTTAAGAAAATATTATGTACTAACGAAGAAATATTATGTACTATCTTAGCTGTGGAGACGGGTTGTTCGGTATCGTTAGATTTGAAGTTATGTTATGTATATTCCTCAAGTAAATTGCAGGTAAGTTTTTAAACTTACAATGCTAAAATCCGGGTCTGATTCCGTGGTCTGGACAGAGCCTGGTTGTACGACATTTTGCTATTGTCATTTTACTGTCGGTCATTTGACTGACGCGACATTTTACTGCTGGCTGAAGGATGCAGCAATTATTTATTTCATTTAAAAATGTTTCTATGCACAGAAATTGTACTATCGAAATATATTGGAATATTATAAAAATAGCTATTATCATGTCAAAAAAATCTCGAACACAAAAATTACATCATAAAAGTTGCACCCGTCCAAACATGAATAATTGTGTACGTACTTATATTTTATAAGGTCTCTCTTTTTTCCAGTAGAATATTTAATTAATTTCTTATTCTGTTTTCCAACAACTTCTTCAAGTAGTTTTTTGTAATATTTTATTTTTAATCAAGTTTAGTACTATAGTTTATTAGTTCACTGTAATTTATGAGAATAACGTTATTTACTGTGCTGGGAAATCTCTTGTTTTGAGTATATAATAATTTACCGACAAGAAGCCCGGTATGTCCAGGGGGTTAAGGCGTTCGACTCATAATCTGAGATTCGTGGGTTCGAATCCTGGTCGCACCAAACATGCTCACCCTTTCAGCCGTGGGGACGTTATAAAGTACGATTAATCCCACTATTCGTTAGTAAAAGAGCAGCCCAAGAGTTGGCGGTGGGTGGTGATGACTAGCTGCATTCTCTCTACTCTTACGCTGCTAAATTGGGGACGGCTAGCACAGATAGCCCTCGTGTAGCTTTTCGTGAAATTAAAAACAACAAACAAACAAACAAACAATTTACCGACAATAAAATATTGTGATACCACAGAGCGCAGATGGCCCACTGTGTAATTTTACGCTTAAGAAACAACAGCATTGTTACATAACTAATCGAATAAACTGTCCAGGTCTACATACACTCTAATAATTCATGGACGACTGTAGGTCTTAAAACAAAATGTTTTGTATTCAAAAACTTCTGTTATAAATACCAAACTTAATACGTTATGATTTTTTAAACTTTGCATAACTATAATACTATTTACCTTGTAGCAAACTTCATATCTCTTACCTCCTCCATACCATACAAACTGCACGGACTACGATAAAATTGGCTTGTCAACTGTGAGGCCTGGGCTGTTAGATCAGAAGGTAAGAATTATGCTTTTGTTGTAATATATATAATATGTAATAGAAAGTAGGTAAACGAATAAAAGCTCCAATACATACGTTATATTTCCTTTTTGATGTGATTACATTGAACTTCTTGTTCAACAATATATATATATATATTAAGCATTGTATGTATACATTACACAGTAAAGTAATTCAACTGGAATGGGGAAAATCCAGACCTTGGAGTTGCACCGACTTCTAAGATTAGGTCTTCATTTGAAAAGGGTGATTTATTAGATTTCAAACATATCAAATAACAACACTACTGCAAGAATGCTAGAAATTAAGATATTTATTAAACGCAATACTTCCCCGGCATGGTCAGATGGTTAGGGCACTCGACTCGTAATCTGAAGGGTACGGCTTTGAATCCTTGTAAGAACAAACGTGCTCGTTCTTTCAACTGTGGAGACGTTATTATGAGACAGTCAATTCCACCATTTATTGGTAAAAGAGTAGCTCAAGAGCTTACGATTGGTGGTGATGCATAGTTGTCTACCCTCTAGTCTTACACTGTTAAACTAAGGACGGCTAACGCAGATAACCCTCGTGTAGTTTTGCGCGAAATTCGAAACAAACAAACAAGTCCGTAAATATACCGTTGACGTACCGAAAAATATCAAAATAATGTTAACAACAATAAGTAGTCAGAAAAAATTACAGGATAAAAAATACTTCGTAATCTTATTATTCATAATTTAATAAATTAAACAGTTCTCAAAGAAATAGCGTTGAACCACAAAAAGTCCCACAAATCTCCCCACTTGTCATTCTAACTTCAATTCTTAAGACTTTTTATTGTCTTAGTAGCGGGGTTCTGAAACACAAACATCAAAAAAGAGCCTCTTGTTACAACTACTCAACATTTGTTTTACGTTATTACTCTTGAATTAGAGTTAACATCTAAACAGAAAAATAATTCAACTATTTTTATTATAAATTACAGCTTTTACAATAAGAAATCTTACTTAAAACATTATGACGTTTTGATCATTGTCATTCTCATACATGCATGTTTGAGTGTATGTTTGTTTGTTTTTGAATTTCGCACAAAGCTACTCGAGGGCTATCTGTGCTAGCCGTCTCTAATTTAGCAGTGTAAGACTAGAGGGAAGGCAGTTAGTCATCACCACCCACCGCCAACTCTTGGGCTAATCTTTTACCAACGAATAGTGGGATTGACCGTCACATTATAACGCCCCCACGGCTGAAGGGGCGAGCATGTTTAGCGCGACGGGGATGCGAACCCGCGACCCTCAGATTACGAGTCTTACGCCTTAACACGTTTGGCCAAGCCGAGCCCGATCAACTTTATGCATTATGAACTTATGAAGAAAAAAAAATTACTAGAACTTAAAACGTTGTATGATCTTATATCCGTAGTATCACGCTACAACGTCCAACAGTAATCTGTTAGTATAGTTTCGTTCCAAAAATCTTGGTAGCGATTTTCCATTGTGTGAATGTTTTGATGGAACAATTCTGTTCATTTTGCTAGTAAGGAAGCTAGTAAAGCATGGATTTTATTCTCCACGTTAAGTCGAGACAACTTGATATGTCAAGGTTTTCGGGAAAGAAATCTAGATGAGAATATAAAAATATAATTTTAGGACATTTTTCATATCCATCCAGCAGTTTCTAGACTCCAACTTTATAAGCAGGAGACTTGTGGTTACCTAAGTAGTTTCCACAAATTTATCTGAAAACCTACCATGTTTTTAATTTTAAGACATTGACAATTTCTTCAAAACCTTAATAGTACAGAACCCTTCTAACTTGGGGCTACTCAAAGATTCTCTCCTTCAATTCCGTGGCGTTGATGTTCAGAACTTTCTTAACAAGATGTTGGAACCTCCTGAAATTCATCTTACCCATAGCTTTTACAAAATTCTTCATTAAACCAAGCTTAAAATGGAGATGTGGCAGGAAAATATTCTTTGACTCAATTACGAGAACACATTGCTCTTTCCTTGTTGGTATGTACGTCTGATGTTATGATCTGCGGTATGGGAAACAACAATGTTTCGTGAACCCTGCATTATTATACCAGTGTCTTTGACATATTTCATTGATGAGTACTACATTGGGGTGGTATATTCATGTTATCGTATATTTACGTTAGATGAATAGACTGGATGATCGGGATGCACGTCTTCAAGTTCCCATTATGCAATGGAACCGCTTTCAAGCTTCGCTGTTAGAAGTCGCTGAGGATGCACCAGTCAGATGTTTTGCGAGCCTGTGACAATATCATGGTAATAGTAGAGAGCGGACTGCCTACTGTGAAGAATATCACCGTATTATGGTTTCGTTTTCGACAATGACACACTAGGGCGTTCTTCTTAAGTAAGTGTCTCTACTTGAGTAGTCAAAGCGAAACGTTGCGTTTTATCTTTGTGGATAGCTTGGTCTCCAATGAGGTCGTTCAGTTCATTTGGATAAACGTTTGAGACTCCGATTTTTCTTCGCCTTTTCGTCAGGTGTGTAGTCAAGATCGTTCTAAGGTCTCGGATCTACGTCAATCGCACATTCATCAGATTCCATTTCGTTTTCTAAAGAATCGAGTCCATGATCTGGAAAAACTGGAATCTGCAACGTGTCATCGTTTAGGATTGAGTCTGTGCGCGGATTCAGGTTCTGATAAATAATCTTATGTTTGTTCTTCACAGAGAATGAACTTACGTTAATGTTGCAAAAGTAACAATCGCCGTGATGGTCTCTCAGATCCCTCCGTGTGCCACACGACATTGACATTTTCCTTTGGTTCAACCAATCATGCAAGTCAGCTGTACAGATAATATGTAGCGTTCACACCTTATCTTAGTCGCTTAGTGGACAGCCGAAGTATATCGGTAAGAATTCCCAAGATCCGTGGATTGTATGCCGTTGTGATTACGTTGCGAATGCAATGCCGCATACGTAACAGAAATTGTCGTGTGTTTTTTTTACACTTTCAAGGCATGATGTTGAATAGTTTCATGTAAATTAGCTGAAAAATGAAATAAATGCATCTGAAAAAAAATCATAAGAAATATAAACGAAGCTCAACATTATCAATTTATCGCCAGCACACATATTTCTTGTTACTTATTATTTTCCTCACATTGTGGGTGGGCTTGATAGCTTTTGGGACGTTAATTCACACATATTTCTTGTTACTTGTTATTTTCCTCACATTGTGGGTGGGCTTCATAGCTATTGGGACGCTGATTCACACATATTTCTTGTTATATGTTGTTTCACTCACATTGTGGGTGGGCTTCATAGCTATTGGGACACTGATTCCGCGTTTTGTTTTGTTTTCTTTTAACAAGATTATGTTGAGTGATGAGACCGACCAAATTTGAAAGATTACTGTCTTAGGTAATTATTATTATTACTTATTATAATGAGCGAAATATTGAATAAAATATAATAATAACTCCAGTTTTTCAATCTTATATATAAAATCTACACTAAAAAATCAAAACCTCACGTAAGTCTTAGTGAAAGTTGTATTTTTATTAAAATTGTTTTTTTTATTTTTTAAATAAATGGTTGTTGCACATACTACATTTATTGTTCTAATTGTCTGAATCGCAAATACCCAAACTGGCGCCATTCAATAGATGGCGAAGTAGTTTTGGTTGCATACATAAATACTGACATACACGTTACGTCCATTACAGTAAGATTATAAAGATATTTATATTTACGAAAACGTAATTTACACCACATTTTGTCGGAAATATAAAGCTGAAAAGTAATCTTTTGCTGTTTCATTAATCTCTGAGAGACACTTATAGTTATGAAAATAGCAGATTCCTTTTGTTTCTCTCGTAAATGCCATATGAGAGTATCAGGCGTTTTAACAAAAACCTACAAGACACACTGTGTGTTACTAACAACAGTGATAGTTCAGCGATATTCCGCTTTCTGTAACTCTGGCTGTGGTGACCAAACTAGCACGTATTGTTTATGGATGTACTTTACTGGATCCTTATTTCACGTACCAATGTTCAAGGCAATACAAGAAACACAACATCTCCAGTTTTGATTGACTTTCTTCCTATTTTTTTTATTTGCATCGAAAGGACCAAACATTATCTAATAGGCAAACACTTGATTTTATATTTTTTTTTTTCAAATTTAGTACACTATTAGATCTTTACAACTACAATTATGTATAAAATATGGTAAAAATATAAGTGATCTGCAATGTTATGCAACAAAAACTGCTCAAATTTAGCTAAAATATTTGCACACGTCTACGAAAAAGACACATGACGTGTATACAGGCCTAATATTTTACTACACTTTTTCTAGCATTAAACGCAAACAGTTTTTACTTTTGGTCATTCTGATTAAAAACGGCTGATTTAGAGGACCTGTACGGTGAAAGGACGCTCAGATAAGTAAGTATTGGTTAAGTCAAATAAACCGGATTAGCAGTTTATACCTCAGTTTTAACAGAATCATACAGGTGGAGTGTTATTATTGATTGTTCGTTACCCACGTTTAAGCAAAGTTTGCTAAGTTTTGTGAACTTATTTTAATTAAAGAGCATTTAACGTCACGTGATATCAGTTTAAGCCAATTGCATAAATAATTATGCTTTATGCCGCTGTACCTATTGCATACAGGCGATGAAGAGAAACTGTTAATCTAAATTCTATAGCGTTAGTATAAAGAAAATTATTATCACTGTTTCAGAGAGGACAAAATACCACCATGTATTTGGTTCTCTAAAAGAAGGTCTGTTCCGTATGATAGGATTGTGATCCTAGTGTAATGTGGGTACTATCGAGTGTCACTTTCTTACTTGCTATAGTATGTTGTGACATTTGATTTAAAAAAAAAACACGTTAGGTGGGAAAAAAAGGTGCAGATATGAAAGGATTACACGTGCGACTTAAAGTAATGAAACCAACATTGGCGACCAAACTGGTGGATACACCAGTAGCATTGATAAATATTTGACAGCATTCGTTCATTGGTTAGCTAGGTGACATGTCTTGTTCTACACACCATCACGACCAAGGCTGAATAAAAATGTCCAAAATGTCCAACTAGTTTGGCTGTACCACTTTCTTCACACCGAAGGTATTTTTAAGTAGATCGATAAAACTAGATTATTAATTTAATACAACATTATCTACAAAATGTTTAAAATTATCACTAAAATTAGCTTAATCTACAAAATATATTTTATTTGAGTGGAAAACGAGCAGAATGAATTACATGTAATTGTATTTTGTTTTGATATTCAGCTGTGTTATCTTGAATGTATATACAACAAAACTTACGAAAAATGTGGAATTACTGAAGCATTTACTTACCCGTTAACATTCGAAGCAAAAGAGAAATTGGGTAGAGAATTCAATTCAGGTAAATTGTGAATATTTTTTATAAACTATGTACTTTGAGTGGAGAATATTTGTACATATAAATTAATTTAGATGTTTTTAAATTAGACGAGATTTACTATTATTAAATTATTTCGAATTTTTCGTGAATTACAACGTTTTAATGGACGCAAGTTGAAACACATGACTGATAATTACCCAGTTTAAAGCAACTTCATGAAATCAACAGTTTCCAACATTTTTAAGCTGTAAAAAACTCTTTAAGTTAATCAGTTTTGACAGTTTGTAAGATTTTAAAGTGTTTGAAAAGTAATCATTGATTACAAGTTGTAAATATTTTTTTACATATAATTAAAATTAATTGTTTTTGAGAAATATGAGATTTCTGTAAGTTAAACATTTTAACTGCCTTTAACGAGTATGTTTACTACTTACGTTATTTATAGGTTAAAATATTTTAACAAACAAGATGACTTTGGTGTAACCTTTTAATAATGATTGACTAATATAAATATTATGCAAAATATATCTGATTTTATCTCCTGTTCCATCACACAAAATTCTGTTGTAACACTAAATATAAACTGGCTTTTCAAACAGTAGATGATTTATGATACTCTAATGTCAGTTAAGTAATTTTAAGTTAATGTTATACACAAAAAACGATCGTCTTAAAGAAATAGCTATCGAGTCACTTCATAAATGGAAGTTGTCATTCTGCCTTGTCACTTGACCAGCGAAAACTGTCTAATGCCAGAAGGTACGTTGCTAGGAGACATAGTTCCACAAGTTTGCATCACTGTGAGTATTTCTAAGGTAGGTAGTAAGACAACTGGGTCATCTATAATGATTACACAATAGGAAACCACCAGAGGGTGATGAAGATAAACTTCTCTCAACATGTAATTAGGTTACCAATGTCCATATTTAATTTCAAAATTATTATTTTTACCTATATTGGTTTAGTATAATACAAAAAAGTTCTCAACACAATAATGTCTGACACATTTGTACACCTTAATACTTTTTCACAATAACGATTTTGCCATCTGATCTACTGAAAAGATATATATATATATATATAAGGACGTATTTGCAATAAAATCATGAACAAACATAATGAGGCCCGTCGTAGATAGGTTGTTAGGGCACTCTACTCGCAATATGAGAGTTGTAGGCTCAAATCTCCATCCCACAAAACATGTTCGCTCTTTCAGACGCGGGGGCATTATATCGTGACGGTCAATTCAACTATTCGCTAATAAAAGAGTATCCGAAGAATTGGCTGTGGGTGGTGATGACTAGCTTCCTTCCCTCTAGTGTTACACTGTTTCATTAGAGACGACTATCACTAATAACCCTCGTGTAGCTTTGCGCGAAATTCAATCCAAACAAACATACTGATAAATTTTCTAATGTTGAGGTTATATAGAGGCAGTTCTAATGGATGAATAATCAGGTCGTCAATCACTGGTAAACATAAGTACAAACTTCTGTCACCACACAAATCTGGAAAAAATATCGAATACATTTTTATAGTGTTACTTAGATATCAGTTACGATTACTTTTTAAAATGGACTGAAATTCTGCTTAGGCGAGAATATTCATAGTGTTGGGTAGGGCACTATCAAAACGTATTTCAGTTAGTAAATTCTCCAGTTTCATCAAGTTAAAGTGTGAATCTCTCGCAGATAGAAAGGGTGCAGATCAAAGACAAGAATTGTATATCTTCTTGAGTTCTCATCATACTCTATATCAACTCCTTAATCTTGAAAATGTTTTTCATTTCCACTAAATAATGTTTCCTAACTTCTTGTATGCAGATCGGCATCAGAATTGGATTGTAAAGGTCGAGAATGAATCTCTTTCCTATTCACATTGATTGCCAAGAAATTGATACATAAAGTTCGAAATTGTACGAATTTTTCTTCCAAGATCCGATAATTGAATTGTTACTAACACAGCATATAACTAGAAGTGTAGGTGCTTAACCTAAAACATGTCATCGACAGATGCTTGTAAGTGTTCTTGAATAAATAAAAATTATTTATACACTATATATTTCAAAGAATGTTTAAGCATTCCTGTCTGAATTGCTTTAGTGTGCGACAGCATGGATGACTGACAAGCTGATCTGGTTCTTCTAGCATAAATATAAACGTGTTAAAGAAACACTTACTATTCTGGTTGATTGTTTGGCACAATATAAAATGAATCTTTATTTCATACATACAAGAGTTTTCAATTGACACCACTGGACGAGAACGTATTCTGTGAAAAGAAGCCTGAATGTAATTGTCTGATCATGCGAATTGTTTGACTATCACATGTGTCCATGTGTCAATGTATAGGCTTTTTTTTTATCGTTCCCACCATCGTCAAAATCCAAAACACCCATCGTGTACTTTATTTACATAAACGACGTCAAACGACTTTTCTTAGCTTCTCCATGATAACTCAGTAAAGTTTCTTTATAGGAGTTATATACTTAAAGGTGTGAGAAGAAGAAATGATTGATCGTTTATTGAAGTAATAACGAACGAAGAAACAGATTGACATGAGAAGAGTTGTTTTCAACCATTTTTAAGTTGTTTCAATCCACTGAACAATTATTTGTCAAAAAGTATGAATTGATATGAATAGATTTTTCTTGTATATCATCTAATAATAAATTTATGCCTGATAAACAGCTTGTTTTGCTAACGCTGATTCCCTTACTTCAGAAGTGGTATAACTGAACAGACAGGCTGTTCAATATGTCTCCCATTCCTTTACCCCCCTGCCATTCACTATCAATCTGGTGAGATAAATAATTTACAAACTGGTAATTGTAAGATGCATCATTGACGGCTGGTTCGTGACAGAAAGGTATTCTCATGACGTCACTGATGACGAAAATGAAGTTTTATGATGACACTCCCTTGGCCAAAGGAGATAGGTCAACCCACGTCATCCTTTATATCAATCTCTATAATTTGAAAACTCCTCAAAACGGATCTGCAATGAGTATTTGTATATGTTTCAGTAATCATATCTCCATCCTAATATTTTACTTGAATGCTATGGATTAGTGGTACACATACATCACCAACTAGGTTTCACAAAGCCGAGTAAAAATAGTGTAAATAAAATCTGTCGTGCATTTTAACAGTATATGGGACTATAGTGGGTTCTGTTATCATATGGTTAATATCAAATCCATGTAGCACTCATACCACAGGATCGAGTGTTATACTGGTTTCATCATTTACTTTCACACTTATTTTTAGGTGAATGAATCATAACTAAATACAAACTTTTGCCAGGTTTTGAAAGTGATTATTCTACTTAAATATTTAAGTTATCTGTGATGACCTGGTCTAATGTAAATGATTATGAGTTAAGGCCAGAAAAGTAGAATAGCCATTTTGTACCACATGGCATGTTATGTCAGTCAGGTAAATACTGTAATTCGGTGAAAGCCACTTCCAAAACACCTTCAAATTTGATAGATCACCGAAAACAAACGAAATAGTTTGTCTGAGTATTGCTTGTAAAATAGTTCATGTAACTGTTTTCAAGTAATGTGAAATATAACTGATCCATATCATATTACACGTAACAGAGTTATGCTTAACATTTTATGATGGTAGTGCAGTAGTCTAACTATTAAATTTATAAGAATATCCTTTCCATGCTACAAAATACTGTTTGTCTTCCTTTCTTTTGTTCACACAATATTTATTTTATAGCTTAAATATCGTTGGTGGACCTAATAACGCAATGTAATTATGACTCGTAAAATGTTCCTTTAAAAGTTTTACCGAGAAAAATCTTGCTGTTTATTAACTGATGGGTTTTTCTTTGTTCTCTCGTAGATTGCAAAAATTTCGTCTATTCATGCAGACATATAATCTTTTTTAAATTGACACTTTACTTTATTAATATGTATTTGCTAGCCTACTATGAATTGAAATTTTATTTTGGTGGGTAATTTATAATGTGTTTTCCACATTACAGACTGGTTAGAGTGGTTAACATCTGCTGGCGACATTTTAATGCTGTGATGAAAGGATTGGTTATAGGCTTTGTTTTTGTTTGTTTGTTTGTTTTGAATTTCGCACAAAGCTACTCGAGGGCTATCTGTGCTAGCCGTCCCTAATTTAGCAGTGTAAGACTAGAGGGAAGGCAGCTAGTCATCACCACCCACCGCCAACTCTTGGGCTACTCTTCTACCAACGAATAGTGGGATTGACCGTCACATTATAACTCCCCCACGGCTGGGAGGGCGAGCATGTTTGGCGCGACTCGGACCCGAACCCGCGACCCTCAGATTACGAAGCGCACGCCTTAACGCGCTAGGCCATGCCAGGCCTTGGTTATAGGCACTTATCAAGTTTTTATCAAGTTTATATAGTTGTAAGTTTCATGTTGAGTAAAATAGCACCAAATCTAGTTTTAAAGTGGAATTAAATCTTTCAACTATAGATGCTTTTATTTTATTTAATGTGTTTTGAAAAGAAAATCAACATCTCATTAGCAGATGGCGAGAGAGTACGTGATAGGGTCTTAAGAGATATTTTATCTTAGAAAAGGGTAAATGTATCTGTAGTTAAAACTATATTTAAGCGTTTAGGTAAAATAAAGGTGTCAACTGAAGGCTGATAAAAAGATGTTATGTTAATCAAATTGGTTAGATTTAAATTTGACACAAAGCTACTTTAGGGCTGTCTCCGCGAGCTGTCCCGAATTTAGTAGTGTAAGACTAGAGGAAAGGCAGCTAGCTATTACCACCCACTGCCAACTCTTGGCTATTCTTTTACCGACGAATAGTGGGATTGACCGTCACATTATAACACCTCCATTGCTGAAAGATTACAAGTCGAGTGCCTTAATCACCTGGTCATGCTGGGCCATTAATCAGTTTATAAAAATAGATTGAAAATATTCTTAAACAAATAGTAAATTTTAGGAAATTCAGCTTTCATATTACATGACAAAATAATCAAAGAATAAAAATATATTTCTGATAGAGGTGAAACCAGTGAACGGAGATCACTGATTTCAGGAAGGTTGAAGGGTATTTAGGTTAGCAATCCAATAAGCTTCTTTAATTCACTATCTGCTTTAGTTTTGATTTTTATTTCCAGATGATAAGAGTAACATAGTTAATCAAATGACCAGGTTGGTTAGTGTCGAGCAACATGGAGCTGTTTTTCAGCGTTAATAGAAAATTTGTGGTTGTTGAAACATTCTTTAGGAGTTGTTTACGTATGTCCAACGTATTGCTGATTACACTTTTTACTCTGTATAAGATAAATGGTTTTTCACAGGTGATTTCTTTAGATATTTTAAAGTTTTTTGTTGCATTTGTCAGAAAATGAATCAGTGTTTTTTTTATGACAACAGGCTTTACTGCATAGATATAACCATTATTGCATGGGATGTAATTCACTTTTGTTTGAACAATGATAACTTTTAAAGTTCTACTTTTTTGGAAAGATACAACTAGAACTTCAACAAATATCTGTTCAAGACGATCGTTAAGCTGTGGGAGATGAACTCTTTTTTTCAGAATCTGTAAAACGTTTTAAACTGATAGGTAATGATAAGAGCAATTCTACTTGAAAGTTTAGTATTGCTCTGACTTAGAATGTTTTTCCGCTGATTGTTGTAAGCTTTTTCAATTTGTATGTCGTTTTCGGTATCTAAATATTATCTTTCTAACATGGTTTGTTTAAGATCCTTAGTGTGTTTTTTGTATTCTGTTTCATCTTAACATATTTTATTTATTCTAAGAGTTTGACTGTAGGTAACGTTTCGTTTAGTGTGAGAGAGGTGACAGCTTTTAGAGTGAACGTATGGTTGTCTGTTTGTACCTATTCTGTACAATTTAGTTTGTAAAATTCCGGTTTTTTTAGAAAAAACTGTGACGTCAAGATAGTTAATCGGCGTAGGAGAGTAATTTAGTCACTTGTTTGTTTTGTGAAAGAAGTTTGCAATTGTGACGCATTGTTTAAGACCGGCTGTCCAAATGAAAAAAAAATTAGTCGTTTGTGTAACGTTTCTACGTCTGAGGTTTTGCAGGGCTTAGTTGTAAAAGCTGGTTTACAGTATGACCAGTAATAATGTTGGTATAATTGAGAGCCATTTTGATTCGATAAGTATATTTTGTTCCAGTATTAGTTTGAAGTTTATAAATTTTTTTACCCTGTCTTAAAATCTGCTTGAAAGCTTTTACAAGTATCATACCTTTTACAAGTATCATACCTTTCTTATAACTGAACGAAACAACCCCTGCATGTTTAGAAAACATGTTGATACATATAAATAAATACTTAAAGTGGTTGCCATATTGACTATAGGTAAGAGAGATCCACCAAATCATGCTGTCATTGTCCATCAAACCTAAAACTATCATCTGGTTTCTAAAATATTTATATCCTTCTAGTTTATGTAGAGTATATTTATCTACCACTTCCATAGGTCTAAATGAAGGTTATCTACTTCACTATAACTAGCAGGATGCGTAAGATTATAATAGATAGATTGTAACATTTAGGCATAATTTGCTACATCTATACTTTTTAATTTACCAACAACTTTGTCCTTACCCGTAGTTCCCCGTTGGTACAGCGGTAAGTCTACGGATTTACAATGCTAAAATCAGGGGTTCGGTTACCCTCGGTGGACTCAGTAGATAGCCCCATGTGGCTTTGCTACAAGAAAACACATCTCTAACACTATGTAACACAAATTTTGTTCCAGGATAGCACGTGTTATTTCTCAATTGCTTATGTTGTAAAAGTACAGAAAATGGCCATTATATGAATCAAGATTTATACTAAATTTATACAAAAATGTTTCGAAGTGAGTAGTTTTTCGAGATTTGCGACTAAAATGTAAATCACTTTCACTTACCAGCCCCCAAATATAGTCTCCCATCATGTTTTTGTTATACGCTCCCAGTTCACAAAAGCAAAGTTTGAAGAGACGAATGTATCTTTTCCATTTACTTTAGGCATAAGTAATTGGTAAATAACACTTTCTGCCCAGGAACAAGAAAAAGTAAAATTTTGTTACATAGTGTAATTTAACCTTTATAACAGGCAACGTTAGTTCTTAGAGAGCTAAAATTATTACTAAGCTTACAATAGCCCTCCTAAAAACAGTAAAACAAACAAATGCTATAATGCGCTATTTTATCAAAAATGAACCAATTTAAATAGAGAACACTTTGTTTCTTTTACATGTCTATCAAGATTAATAAAGAACAACTTGTCTACATTTACGACAACATCTTGGGGAACATTCGTATCTGATAATCATTATGCCAAATCTTTCCAGCCCATAGAGTTCAAATTATTTTGTTTTTCTAGCACATTGTTGACCACGTCGATTATACTACTGTTTGATATGGATCTTCCTCTAATCAGTAATTATCTTCAATCGTTCTACGTTAGATCCTCACTGTAACAGATCAAGTTTGATATATTTCCAGTTGTCTTTTTGTACTTCTGAAGAGTGTTGTCAACGATCTATGAGTCAATATTCCATTTTAATTATAACAACATCCATCGTTTGTGAATTAAATTTCTGATGATATTGTTGCAGATGGTTTGTCATTGTTGCTTTATTGTCTACATGTAATGTATGATTTTGTTTGACCTAATTCACATCATTAACTATAGAGTTTAATATTTTATGTTTTGGTCTTAAAAACACTTTGAATTGATAAAGCAAATGTTCTCGTTCTTGGGGACCGAGAATTATTTATTTTGTATGTTTCATATTTTAAAAGTTTCATCAGCTTTACCAGTAAGTAATCTTGCCAAGCCATTAAATAATGGAAGTATTGGAGTTATAAATAATAGTAGCAAGTATATTAATAAGTTTCTTTTCTGCTTAAGTGATATTTTATTGACAACAAACCTTCTCAATAATGGCTTATATCATCTAAGTTTCTGGATTTCTTTGTTTCTTATGGGTGGTTACCCTTTAAAACATTTAAAGTACATTCACAAATACACGTAATGATTATTTATTTAAACTGTTTACGTTTTGACTTAAGTAATTTTCCAGCAAATCTTGATTCAGTTTAACTATTAGCGTCGTGGTGAATAAAACAACAGACAGTAGAGGTACAACACATAAAAATGGTTTATTTATACATCTATTTAGATATAACAGCAAAACGTCCTGTCTTCGGGCGGGAACTGTTCAGGCGTTTTCAATTTCAGATTGACGAGTAAGTAACCATATGGTTGTATCGTTGCACCTTGATAAGCTGCTTTAAAATAGTTGACATATTTTAGAAACGCTTGTCTCGTAAAAACATTCGTCTGAGATTTGTTTCTGATAGTCTTTTAACCGTATAACATATTAATAATTCAATATTACGCATTTCTCCACCTTGCTGAAATAGATTTTGTATAAAAAACTGATAAATGTAAATGGTTACTCCCACGTGAAAACGTTGAGAGACTTTTATTTTCTTCACTTTCACTTTAGATCATCAATAATCTAAATAACTGATTTATCAGACTGCGAATAATTACTAAAATTTTAGATAATCATTTGTCAATTTGAATGTTTCGAATATTATACATTAAATTAGTATATAGAGGCTGAAATTTACCATAAAACAACACAATAATTTCAGGAATAAGATATATCACTTTACCATGATAAGTCAAAACTTTGCTTACAAACTGATTTGCCACTTCCTGTTGGTCCTGACACTAAACTTATAAAAAGGATGTTATAAACAGTTTTTCGTTTCGAAATACGAACAGTGTTTAAAACTACCAGAAAGATCTTGGTTTAGGATTTTGGAGAAGATACTCATGCTTGTGTCTCCAAAAAAGAGCAATTATTCCATCATTAATAAAAGTAACGTCTGTTTTTAGTTTAGTAATATCATTCATTAATGAGTGATCTTCTTTATTAAATGTTATATTTTTAAGTCGTGATTTTTCCTCAGACATACCCCAACGTCCTCAAAAAGAAATAAGACGACTTTTTGCTACTGGTCTTCTGTCTGGATCTAGGGCTACGTTTTCTAAGATCAGTTACATTCTTTCCTTTTCAGTATACAGAGCAACATAATCCTCTTTTGCCTCCGTTGGTACACAGTATGGGAGACATCCAGAAGTTTCCTCATTTATTTTAAGAAAATTATCAATAACATTCTTAAAAAGAACTTTGTATTTGATAGGAATATGGTAAATCTCGTTTAGTTTCATTACATGGTAGCCACACTCAGTTGCTGTTGTTACTTCTTCGGTGAGCTGGGTAACAATGAAAGCTCGCTTATCGTCACAGTCATTACATAGTGTTGGTGGCTTGATTCCACATATTAAATTATCCGCATAAGTGAAAAGTTAATTTGCTATTACATCTGAAAGGCAAAACAAGATAGTAGAGTTTTCTTATGGCTAGAAGTTTACACTTTATGAAACCAAAACATATTTTTAAATCAGTGAAATTTGTTGCTATGATGATGGAATGTACAACTGGATACCCAAGGTATTTATTCGTCCATGGATGTAGGAGGGATGTAAATTTCACATACTTTCTTCTCTTTCATTTACGCTGCACAAAAGTCTTGTTGCATTGACTTATTCTCTACAGAAGGCATTTTGTACATCCGAACAGAAAGCTGAGGTGTAGTTTTAAAGGAAATTGATTAACTCTGAATAGTAAGCTTTCATGTTCAAAGTTTAATGTTTTCCATATTGACATGACATTGTACTCCAGAGCTTGTAGTTGTTATTGTGTTACGTATTATAATTTACTTCGGGCGAGTTTCCGATTACTTATATTTCGTACGTTACGAATTACTATTTCAAATAACCGGAAATTTCAATTTGATCTTATAATTTAATCAATTGTTAATATGTATAAAATTTATGATGTCTGCCAACAAGAATGATACACATAATTTTTTTAACACATATATATTTTAATACACAAACATAGAAACAAAAAAATTATTAATAGCTATTACAAATGATGGCTTATGTATAAGATTTTTACACATTTACAATCAACACCGAGTCTCTTAACCGGTTTAGACCTAAATATTTTATCGACGATCCAAGTTCACGATGAGCAAATTAATTTTGAGTTGATATTGTTGAACCTTTCTTAAGCTAGTTACTTTAATTGGCCTCACACTGCTGACTTTTATCGAATGAGATATTCAATGTCCTTATAGAAATAGTAATGTCCAAAGTAATTCACTAAAGTTGTACGGTTTCTAATGTAAACTTCTCATAATTTTGTTGTATGTCTTGTTCACACTTGAATAATCTCCCATTGGAAATTCATGGGTAAATTTCAATACTTGCGAATGATATGCTGTTGGAACAACGATTTGATAAACTATAGCCCCGTCCTCTGAAGATGCTACGTTTGGTGGTCTCCATTTTCTCATGAAAACACTATTTTGAAAAAGTACCCATTTCCAACTTTCTCCAGTTCGTTTTTTGGGAGTGTATATTTAAACAGTGAAAAGACTTGTGGATCATTTTCTTCCTCATAGATCAGCTTGCTTTAAGCAAACGGTACTTCACTAATTCAGCTATATCTCTCACGTCTATCATTGCCACTCATAAAAAACTTGTCATTAAGACAATCATTCACAAGATCCATGTCGGCCCCCAAAAAACATGTTCTAGACAAATCTATAATATCACTCTCTGAACAAGTGTACATTATATCTTTTTAGCTTGATATCTTAGTCTAAGCTCTAGTCTCAGTACACGAGGGACACATGTCTGGAGTACCCTCAACAACAACATTATCCTTAGATGAAACAGTCATCTGCTTGCTAACCATTTGGGGGTCAACAAAAATTTTCCCCATCAAAATTTTTTCCCAACAATAATGACACACCCTTAAATGGCTGATCAGATCTTACTCCAACCACAACTGGTCCATAAACAAGGTTTGATGTTAAATAAATGTTCTGAAGAGGAAAATTAACAAAGACACACTCAATATTGTGAGTAATAACAGATTCACCAGTGGCAGAACTTGAATGTAAAGGCAGTATACCTTCTAGAAATAATCATTGAGTCGCCTCAGTATCACGTAAAATACGTATTGGTATGTGGTTACTAGTGTTATTTGTAAAAAACACAGAACCAACAAATACAAAAAATAAATTCCTCCCTAACTACATAAGCATTTTATTAGTGGCCAAATCAGCTGATCTGATGATACTACATTCGTATGTGGACACATATGCTCTGAGTGTTGCCTCCTTTTCTTATTTCTTTTTCAAACTCAAAAAACTCGGACATCATATGATCAGTGCTTTTACAAAAATGGCAGACAGACATTGGTAATTTTGATAAATTCTTATCCTGACTGACAGAAGATTTGGAACTAGAAAAGCTGGATTTTTATAAGAATTCTTAACTTTGGTGGATCAAACAGGAACAGGTTTTTTTTTAAGACAGCAGGAACTTTATATGAAAAATGGTTTTATGAGTTAAAGTGTAATAATCGGAAAGAGTCGCTGCTTCTTGTAGTGTTTCAATTTTCTTTTATTCCGAATAACTTTTGAAGTCCTCACTTGTACAACGTTTGGATTCCTCAATTAGACATAATTGTCTTAATTTGTCGAAACTGTTTCCAACATGCATATAATTATACTACCACCCAAAATAAACCTCCTTTCTACAGGCAAATTCCATATAAGTTTGGCTATCTTGTTTGCGATAACCTCGACACTTTTGGCAGAAAGCCTTTGCTACTACTTCGTACGCTCTGAAGATAGCTGCTTTCTGGTACTAACTCGTATTTTGTGAGGATAGCTACTTTAACCTTATCATAATTGGTGCAATCTTCTAGAGAGAGAGCAGCATAAAGTTTTTAGATTTTGTAATAGTAATGATCATTTTTCGGTGAGCCATTTCATGGTTTGGACACTTTTTTTCAAAATCTTTAAAATATTTAGCAAGTTCATTTTCATTAAATGGTGGTACTTTAATATGTCGATCGAGTTCAATGTTCTCATTTTGCCTTGTTCGATCGGAGCTGTTGTGTAATCTACAATTCTTTCAGCCTAATTTCTTTCTCGGTTTCGATACAAACTCGTTTGAACTCTGTTTGAGTTTTAATTATATTTTTTAGCTTCTCTATTACTCAATTCTGATTGGCTAAACTATTTCTCTAATGCTTCCTCAGACAACTTTATTGTTAATATTGTAGATTATATAGTAATACACCTTCTTATTTTGTTTCTTCGTTTATTTCTGAAATCATAAACAACAAATTATGTTTATGGGATAAATCGTTGACGTCCTTGGTCTGGAAAAAATATAAATGATTAAAGGACTTGAAGACGAAAGGCGGAAGACTTTCGAAACGTTTCTCTCTACGCTTGTGTCTCTACAACAGGCGTCCATTGTACAAAGTTTCGTCACGATTAAAGGTAATACAAATTATTAACATCTTACGCATCTTATTTTAACACATCGATGGAAATCTGACTTACAGTTTTTTTTAAATGATAACAAGACATTTTTATATTGATAAAACTTTTCACGTAAACGTATCGCTTGTTTTCCATTTTGTGTGTGTGTCTGTTGTAACAGTCTGCCAATTTACTAAACATGTTACGATCAGCACAAACTATGGTTTGAACCCTTCGAACACTCGTTACTGTAACAAACGTTTGAATAATTTGTAAATGATACAGATCTAAAGCATTAAATCCTTTGTTGTTCTCAGAACAATAACGTCTTACCCCAAGGAAACTCTTCATTAATGTAATAAAATCTTTTGAGGACATGAAGAACCTTTATTTATTACATGGTAAACATTAGCTAATAACACTATATGAATTTTAACGTTTAGATGACGTAATTGTTTTTAATTTCGTCTAGTCCGCAAGGTCGTTTTGGAACAATAGGTAAAGAATGCAAGTCCTTAGGCATACGATGGTCGTTGATCACTAACACTAATATATTTGGGTCATCGTTATTTGTCGGGATAAATATATGATAACTTACATTTACCGATTCCAATGTAGTGACCTCAATTTTAAAAGACTCGTATACTGCTATGTCATTTTAACTCTATTCGACTTTTTTGATGTTGGTTAAGACATATTAGGTGAAAGAAAATATTATTCTCTCAATATGTACGGATTGATTATCCGCATGATTGGAATAAATGCATACCTTAACTTTATCGTTATTACTTAAATGGAATATAGTCTCGTCCAATATATTATGAATATTTTGGTTAAGAGTATTCATTATAATTGTAAATGGCTGTCGTATGAGTTATGACTAAACAACATGTTTTATATTGTAATAATTACATTGTACTTTTTAACTCTCTTATTTTTCTGATAATAAAATGATACTTTTTCTTGTGAGAACGTTTATCACCACGAGATATCTTTAAAGGAATT